>NC_073640.1:50917045-51220075 GCF_029407905.1 Bubalus kerabau
CTAGAAAAACCATGTCTTTGGCTAGACAGACCTTTGTTGACAAAATGATGTCTCTGCTTTGGAATATGCTGTCTAGGTTGGTTATAACTTTTCTTCCAAGAAGCAAGAGTCTTTTAATTCCATGGCTGCAGTCACTGCCTGCAGTGATTTTGGAGCCTGAGAAAATAAAGTCTGTCACTATTTTCATTGTTTGCCCATCTATTTGCCATGAAGTGATGGAACCAGATGTCATCATCTTAGTTTTTTGAATGCTGAGTTTTAAGCCAGCTTTTTCACTCTCCTCTCTCACCTTTATCAATAGGCTCTTTAGTTCCTCTACCAAACATTTAAAGAGGAAGTAACACCAGTCCTTCCCAAATTATTCAAAAATAGAAAAGGAGAGAACACTTTCACACTCATTTTATGAAGCCAGTGTTGCCTTGATACCAAAACCAGACAAAGACATTACAAGAAAAGAAAATTACAGGTCAGTATCCTTGATGGACATATATGTAAAAATCCTCAACAAAATGTTAGCAAACTGAATATAATACATTCAAAGTATACACCATGATCAAGTGAGATTTATTCCAAAAACGAGAGGATTGTTCAACATCCACAAATCAATTGATGTGATATACCACATTAACAACATGAAAAATAAAAATCATATGATCATCTCAGTAGGTGCAAAAGAAAAGCATTTGACAAAATTCAACATCTATGATAAAAACAATGGGGGTATAGATGAGACATAGCTCAACATGATAAAGGATATGTAGCCTGATAAAGGATCAGAAGCCTGCAGCTAACATTGTACTCAATGGTGAGAGACTGAAAGCTTTTCCTGTTGAGATCAAAACAAGACAAGGATATCTACTCCCACCACTTTTATTAAACAGTACTGGGAGTCAGCCAGAGCAATTAAGCAGGAAAAAGTAATAAAATGTTGTGAGAAGTTGGAAGAGAAGTAAAACTGTGCCTCTTTGTAGATGGTAAGGCATTATATAGGACACCACCAAAAAAAAAAAAAAAAAAAAAAACAACAACTTAGAATTGATAAATGAATTCGGTAAAGTTAAAAGATGCAAAATCAATATCCAGAAATCTTGGACTCCCAGACCTCTCCCATGATATCTGACTCCTGCTCCAGGGTCTCTTCCCAAAGCTCCCAAGCTTCTGATCACCTGGGCTTCCAAGCTTTTGCTTAGATTCTGTCATCTCCCAGAAGACTCTGATAATTCTTACACCCAAGATCTTCTACTGAGCCTCTAAGCATCTTCATGCTCTGGCATCTTCTTTGCTCTTGCTGGCCCTCTCCTTGAGCTCTGTCCCTTTTCTCAAGGTACCTCCAATCTCTCTTGAGGTTCCAGGCCCCTCGTCTAGCCTACAATTCCTTTCCTATGCTCCCAATATGTTAAAATGGGCATAGGCAGGATCTCATTTGAACTTCATAATGAGCCCCATTTTTGCACATGGTAAAACTGAGGATTAGAGAAGTGAAATCATTGACTTGAGATTACATTTTAAATTGAAAGGCAGGGATTCAAATCCTGGTTTGAATCTAGAACCTACAGTTTTATCCCCACACTATATCTTATTAAAAATAGCTATCCATTAGAGGAAAAGGACTGAATTCCTGGAACTGAATTAAGCATTTCACTTAGGTAGACATTATTGTCACCATTTTACTTTGAGAAAACCAAAAACTAAGATTAAAGAACTAATAAATGGCAAAGCAAGGGCTAGAATTCTTCTGAATTCAGATTGATACACAGCCATTATTTCACTGTTTATCCCTGTGATGTACATCAGAACACTGATTTGAATCAGAAATGGTGATGAACTTAAGTCAAGAACAAAGTTTAGGCTTCCCTGGTGGCTCAGTGGTAAAGAATCTGCCTGCCAATGCAGGAGACACAGGTTCAATCCCTGGTCTGGGAAGATCCCACATGCTGTGGAGCAACTAAGCCACAACTACTGAGTCCTCCTGCTGCAAATAAACCAGCATGCCTAAAACCCGTGCTCCACAGAAAGAGAAGCCCACATATCAAAACTAGAGAGTAGCACCCACTTGCTGCAACTTGAGAAAACCCACGTGCAGCAATGAAGACCCAGCACAATCATAAATCTTTTAAAAGCAACATTTATAAAGGGACAAAATTGTGGGTCTTCTTTCCTTCCTCTCATATTAACACTAAATAAAAGTCCACCTGTACCAAACACTCCCTCCAAGATCTCTTGAGGAAAGGAAATTACAACCAAAGAATTTGAGTGAAGGACAGGCTTTCCTGTCGAAAAGTGATCAAACACTGGCCCCTGCCCTCCAAGGGATGTATCCCACTGAATGGAAAACTGGTCCCTCTTCAGTTCAGTTGCTCAGTCATGTCCAACTCTTTGTGACCCCATGGACTACAGCACGCCAGGCCTCCCTGTCCATCACCAACTCCTGGAGTTTACTCAAAATCATGTCCATTGAGTCAGTGATGCCATCGAACCATCTTATCCTCTGTTATCCCCTTCTCCTCCTGCCTTCAATCTTTCCCAGCATCAGGGTCTTTTCCAATGAGTTAGTTCTTCGCATCAGCTGGCCAAAGTTTGGAGTTCCAGCATCAGCGTCAGTCCTTCCAATGAATATTCCTTTAGGATGGACTGATTTCCTTTAGGATGGACTGATTTCCTTTAGGATGGACTGGTTGGATCTCCTTGCAGTCCAAGGGACTCTCAGGAGTCTTCTCCAGCACCACAGTTCAAAAGCATCAATTCTTTGGCACTCAGCTTTCTTTATAGTCCAACTCTCACATCTATACATGACTACTGGAAAAACCATAGCTTTGACTAGATGGACCTTTCTTGACAAAGTAATGTCTCTGCTTTTTGATATGCTGTCTAGGTTGGTCATAGCTTTTCTTTCAAGGAGCAAGCATCTTTTAATTTCATGATTGCACTCACCATCTGCAGTGATTTCGGAGCCCAAGAAAAGAAAGTCTCTTGTTGTTTCCACTGTTTCCCCATCTATTTGCCATGAAGTGATGGGACCAGATGCCATAATCTTAGTTTTTTGAATGTTGAGTTTTAAGTCAACTTTTCACTCTCCTCTTTCACTTTCATCAAGAGGCTCTTTAGTTCTTCACTTTCTGCCATAAGGCTGGTGTCATCTGTGTATCTGAGGTTACTGATATTTTCCCCAGCAATCTTGATCCCAGCTTGTGCTTCATCCAACCCAGCATTTCTCATGATGTACTCTGCATAGAAGTTAAATAAGCAGGGTGACAATATACAGCCTTGACATACGCCTTTCCTGATTTAGAACCAGTCTGTTGTTCCATGTCCAGTTCTAACTGTTGTTTCTTGACCTGTGTACAGATTTCTCAGGAGGCAGGTAATGTGGTCTGGTATTCCCATCTCTTGAAGAATTTCCCACAGTTTGTTGTGATCCACACAGTCAAAGGCTTTGGCATAGTCAATAAAGCAGTAGATTTTTTTCTGGAACTCACTCGCTTTTTCAGTGATCCAGCAGATGTTGGCAATTTGATCTCTGATTCTTCTGCCTTTTCTAAATCCAGCTTGAACATCTGGAAGGTCATGGTTCACGTACTGTTGAAGCCTGGCTTGGAGAATTTTAAGCATTACTTTGCTAGCATGTGTGAGTGCTAGCATGAGATGAGTGCAATTGTGTGGTAGTTTGAGCATTCTTTGGCATTGCCTTTCTTTGGGATTGGAATGAAAACTGACCTTTTCCAGTCCTGTGGCCACTGCTGAGTTTTCCAAATTTGCTAGCATATGAAGTGCAGCACTTTAACAGCATCATCTTTTAGGATTTGAAATAGCTCAGCTGGAATTCCATCACTTCCACTAGCTTTGTTCATAATGATGCTTCCTAAGGCCCACTTGACTTTGCATTCCAGGATGTGTGGCTCTAGGTGAGTGATCACACCATCGTGACTATCTGGGTTATGAGATCTTTTTTGTACAGTTCTTCTGTGTATTCTTGCCACCTCTTCTTAATATCTCCTGCTTCTGTTAGGTCCATACCATTTTTGTCCTTTATTGTGCCCATCTTTACATGAAAAGTTCCCTTGGTATCTCTAATTTTCTTGAAGAGATGTCTAATCTTTCCCAGTTGTTTTCCTCTATTTCTTTGCATTGATCACTAAGCAAGTCTTTCTTCTCTCTCCTTGCTGTTCTTTGCAACTCTGCATTCAAATGGGTATATCTTTCCTTTTCTCCTTTGCCTTTCACTTCTCTTAGGACAAAGGTTATTTTTTTTTTTTCCTGTCTACTTTTTAGGGGATTCTAAGCATGGGGAGGAAGAGAAATAAGCCAAAGTATTTGTTAGATTTTATTTTCTTGGGTTTCAAAATCATTGTGGACAGTGACTGCAGCCATGAAATTAAAAGATGCTCCTTGGAAGGAAAGCTATGGCAAACCTAGACAACCATATTAAAAAGCAAAGACATAACTTTGCTGACAAAGTTCCATATGGTCAAAGCTATGGTTTTTCCAGTAGTCATGTACAGATATGAGAGTTGGACCATAAAGAAGGCTGAGTGCTGAAGAATTGATGCTTTCAAATTGTAGTACTGGAGAAGACTCTTGAGAGTCCCTTGGACTGCAAGGAGAATAAACCAGTCAATCCTAAAGGAAATGAACCCTGAATATTTATTGGAAGTTCTGATGCTGAAGCTGAAGCACCAATCCTTTGGCCAGCTGATGCAAAGAGCCAACTTATTGGAAAAGACACTGATGCTGGGAAAGATTGAAGGCAAGAGAAGGAGAAGGCAGCAGAGGATGAGATGGATAGATAGCATCATTGACCCAGTGGACATGAGTTTAAGCAAACTCCAGGAGATAGTGATGGACAAGGAAGCCTGGAATGCTGCAGTCCATGGGGTCTCAAAGAGTTGGACACAACTTAGTGACTGAATAACAAATTTGTTACAAATGAGAAATGTCATTTTATTTAGTATGTATTAATAGGTTTCTGGAGCTGAATGAAAAGGAGTCCATGTCTATCCTCACCTTAAAGTGGGTACCAGGTAAGGAGGCTTAAAACCTGTGGCTGGGTCTTACTTTCCAGTAAGACCCCAGAGTCTTAATAGTCCACCAAATCAGAGAGTGGGGGTAGGGATGTTGGGCAGCCTGTCCCTACGGTAAGGATTGACTTTTGGTAGCCTTTTCCAGGCAAGTTCTAAGAATCCATACTGGGCAATGCCTGTGGGTTGAATAGTATGCACTCTGTTCTGCCCAGGCAAGGGTACAACATTCCGGAACTCAAGGGGACCTGCAGGGGTACGAGAACTACCACACAACAGGTCAGAGAGTAACCGTTCACCAGGCACCAACTCCTTGATCCTTGCAGCGTCTTCGTAGATGGTGTGTTGTGGTTGGAGTTTCTTTCTCTGCAGCAACTCCAGTAGCAGCCTCTGGATTCGGGGGGACTTGAGCTGGTACAAGTCCATGAGACGTTTGAACTGTTCCATCCATGCAGCACTGTCTCTCGCATATCGCTTCTGCAACATCCGCAGAACATGGTACAAGGCCACAAACGTCTCCCATTGGGGGAGCTCTTCCTTGTCTTTAGAGACAGGCTGTGCCTTCTTTTCCAGCTGGGGCAGCTTGAGGGCCCTACCTTCACCCTTCAGAGCCCTGAGATCGTTCTGAAACATCAGTGCCAGAGTTTGTTTTCCCACAGAAGCATGGGCACCTGAGAAAATATCTCTTGTGGCAGGATGAAAGTGTTGCATTCCCATCTCTTGGAGAACATGGGATAACTGCCGTGCCCGTGCACTCCTGTAAGGCTCTCCTAAAAGAAGCCAAGTTAGAGCCTTTGGATCTGGAACCCTGTAGGTCATTGATGGTAACGCTGGTGTAGGGATGGGCCGGGACTTTGCCTTGTGAAATGTGGGGAGCTCACTTCTTCTCCCCAAGGCTCGGATGTCCAAGGACTCTTTATCCACAGAGGGATAGAAGGCTGTAGGAACATCCTTTCTGGTTTGATAAAGGTGCTTTAACTTCTTGACAGCAGTGGATAACTGCTGTACCTGCTCCTTCCTATAGGACTCAGCTGAGGGATGCCAGCTGAGATCCTGTGTGGTCTGAGTCCTGTTAGTAGCTGACAGTAACACTGGCTCATGGATAGGGAATGGCTCTCCCCAGCTCTCCATTTCTTTCCTTCTGATTGGAGGGATCGCTTTTATGTATACTGGGCTCAAAGCATCTTTATAGCATCGTGATATATCTCTGTGACCTGCCTGTAGGTTCTGCTGGAGGCGTTTAGCCACAGCTTTAAGACTGTACAGATGTGTCTGTTTCAAATATCCCTTTGAAGTGAGATGCTTGAGGAGTTGGCTCAGTCTATGGAAACTGTCCCTTGAAAGTTCTTCTCCTGCTTCCAGTCTTATTAAGACATTACTAATCCAGTCCTCATCTGGGGAATCAAGCGTTTTAGCTGGCATAGAGGTAAGGGATGGGTACAGGGCTGTGGTTGGGGTTGGGGCAGGGGCAGGGGCCTGGCCCTCAGTCTTGCCCTTTTGAGAATCCTGAGATTTTAAGAGCCACTTCCACGTGCCATCTTTGGGCCTGCGTTTAGGTTTCTGTGATTCTCTGATAATTTCAAGTAAGGGGGACTTTGGCTTGTGGAGGCCTTTTGGGGTCTGGGTCTCCATTCCCATGACTTGTAAAAACATGCCCCTGCCTTTCTCCAAGAGCACATCCTCTTGTCTTCCCCATGACGTTGTCACGGGATGTGCTTTAAGAAGTTGACTTTCCTGTTCTTCCACATCAAAATGATGCCCTAACACTTTGAGGGGCATTCCCTTTTCTTTTCCCAGGGCTACAGGAAATGGTGTTTTGAGGGGGCTCTTCATAATTGTTGGCCACATAGTCTTATCCCTAACTGGGGGACTTACCTGTCCATAAAACAATCTGTCTTTTTTAGGAGCCATTTCTCCTTTAGCTGTGTCTTCCCTTTTCTCAGCAAGAACCTCACTTACTGTTGCTGGCTTCGATAAGTTCACTCCTTCCTTTGGGAGCTCTGTTTTCCATACTCTCTGCTTTACTGGGAGCATTGCCTCTGTAAGTCTTCTTGGCTGTTCCTTCTCTTTACTCATACTCTCCTCATCCTTCTGTCTTGCCTTCTTTTCCTCCTCTTTTTTCTCTGTCTTCTCCATTTTTTCTTCTTCCTCCTCTTTCTCACTCAGACTCTTCTCCTTCTCATGCAGAGCCTTCTCTTTCTTACTCAGACTCTTCTCTTTTTCACTCAGACTCTTCTCCTTCTCACTCAAGCCCTCTTCCTCCTCACTCAGGCTCTCCTCTTCTTCACTCAGGCCCTCCTTTTCCTTCTCACTCAGACTCTCCTCCTCACTCAGGCTCTCTTCCTCTTCACTCAGACTCTCCTCCTCACTCAGGCTTTCTTCCTCCTCACTCAGACTCTCCTCCTCACTCAGGCTCTCTTCCTCTTCACTCAGACTCTCTTCCTCACTTCGGCTCTCCTCCTCACTAAAGTCCTCCTCCTCCTTTTCCATGTGTGGGGCCCCACCTTCCTCCTTGCTGAAGGGCTCCATCTCTTCCTCATGTGGGCCCTCTTTTACCTTCTTATCGAGCTTCTCTTTCTCCTGAGTCAGTTTCTTTTCCTTTTTCCTTATTTGAGTTAAACTCTTTTTCTTATGCTTCCCAGCCAAGCTGTCCTCTAATTCCTCTTCACTCAGGCTTACTTTCTTTTCCTTCTTCTTCATCAGGTATTTCCCTTTCTCTTTCTTGAGCAGAATCTCCTCCTCCTCCTTCTCCTCTCCTTCAATGAGCCTCTCCTCATCTATCCTCTTCTTAGTTGGAGCTTCCACTTCCTTCTCAATCAAACTCTCTGATAAGCCTTCAAATAGTATGTCTCTGATATTCTCTAATAACCACTTTACCTGGGTCTTTTCTGGTTTCTTCTCCTTGATTATCTTTAGAAGCTTCTTCAGCTGCTTTTTTCCTAACAGATTTTGCTGCTGGGCCTCCTTTAACATAGTGTCTACCTGGGTTTTATCTAATAGTATATTTTCCTGGACCTTCTCTAATAACCTTTGGTCTTCCTCCAAGCTCTCTTCATTGGTCAGTATTCTCTCTTCAGTAGCTAGTCTGTCGTCTTCTAGTTTTCTCTCTTTCTGAACCAGCTGCTTCTCTTCTCTGGTTATTTCCTCTGGTTCTTTAGAAAATTCCCACCTCTGGCCATCAGTTTCACTCATTTCCATAGAAAACAGTTGATCTTCCTCAGGTATTCCTGTTTCTTGCAATGGCACTCTATTCATTTCTCTAATTATTTTAGCCAGGATCTGCATCAGGTGACTCTCTTTCTTCCTTATATCTTTTTCTCTGGAACTAGTCTCTCTTCCTTCAGAACTAATCCCCATCCCCATATCCAGTTTCCTCATTTCCTGTATATTCTCCTCTTGAATTCTTTTCTTTTCTTCCTTAGCAACACCCATCTCCTTGGCCCTAACGTCATAGGCCAGTTTCCCCCCTTCTTCAATAGTTTCTTTCTCTTCTTGAGTTGCTTTTTTCTTTCTCTTAGTTACACCAATTCCTTCCCTGGCTATTGTCCTTTCTTTCTCGGCAATATGCTTCTCTTCCTTGCCCATAAAACTGTCTTCCTGAGTCAGTCTTTTCTCTAAAGCCCTTGCCTGTCTTTGCTGGGACTTTTTCTCCATTTCATCGGCTTGTTTCTTCTCTTCTCGGGACAGTTTCTCTTTTCTCCAGGCCCATTGTTTTCTTCGCTCACTCTCTTTCTGACCCCATATTCTCTCATCCTGGGCCTGTTTCTCTTCTGGTAGGGCTAATTTTCTTTTGTGGGCCCATTGTTTTTTTTCCTTGCTGATTTTCTTCTCTTTTTCCATGACCCATTTCTCTTCTTTTGGGGACACTTTCTCAATTTTCTCTCTACTTTTCTCTTTTGAGACCAGTTTCATTTTTCCTCTGACTAATTGGGTTTTTTCCTCAGCTGCTTTTGGAGTCAGTTTTTCCTTTTTCTGATCCTGTCTCTTTCCTTCCTGGGCCTGTCTCTCTTCTGTCAGTGACAGTTTCTCCATTTCCCTGGCCTCTCCCTTCTCTCCTAGGTCCACTTTTTTCCCTGAGATCTGTCGTCTCTTTTTCTTGGTTATTTTCTGCACTTTCTGGGCCCCTCCCTCCTTTTTCCAAGCTTTGCTTGCCCTTTTCTGGATCTGTTTAACTTCTTGTTGTGACAGTTTCTCCTTTTCTCCAAACATTTCCTCCTCTTTTTGGCTTAGTTTCTGTCTTTTCCTGGCTAATTGTTTGTCCTTGGCATCTTCCTCCTTTTCCTTAGCCTGTCTCTCCTTCTGATCTACTTTCTCCGGTTTCTCAACTTGCTTTTCCTTTTCTTGGATTTGTTTCTTTTTATGGGCCTCTTTCTTCTCAATCATGAATGATTTCTTTTTTTCTCGGATCAATTTCATCTCTTGCTTTACCAAGCTGTGTCTTTTTAATGTCCGTTTTCCCTCTTTCCCAGACAGTCTTTCCTCTTCTTTAGACAAATGTTCCTCTTCCTGGGCCAATTTTTCCCTTTCCCAGGCCTCTTCCTCATCATGTTTCTCCATTTCCCCCATTTGTTTCTTTATTTTGCGATAGTTTTTCATCATTTTTTCAATATGTTTCTCTAGGTTCTGGATTATTTCCTCCTTCTCCTGGGCCAGCGCCTCCTCTTCCTCACCCAGCTCCTCCAGTTCCTCATTGAGCTCCCCCAGTGCCACAATCATCTTCTCCAGTTCCTCACCCAGCACCTCCAATTCCTTTCTCAGCTCTTCATCTTCCTCACTCAACTCCTCCTCTTCCTTGCTCAGCTCCTCCTCTTCCTCCATCAGCTCCTCCTCTTCCTCCATCAGCTCCTCTTCCTGGGCCTGCCTACCTTCTTTGTGGTCCACCGTACCCTTCTCCCAGTACCATGTCCTTTGTCCCGGGGTGACCTTTCCCCTTTCCCAGTTCACCCTCTTTCCTTTTCCTAGTAGTTCCTCTTCTTTCCCAGTTCCCTTCTTTTCTCCTTGGACTAACTTCTGCTCTGCCTTGGTTAACTTCTTTTGTGAGATGGGTGATATTTCTTCCTCCTCAGCTCTTTTTTCTTTTTGAAGGATCGATTTCTTGTCCTTGGTCAGTTTCTCTTTTCCCTGCATTAATTTCAAATCCTGCTTACTCAGTTTTCTTGCTTCCCCAATTATTTTCCCTTTTTGCATAGCTAGTGTCTTTACTTTTTGGAATCTCATTTTGTCTGATACTTGGTCATCATCTAAGTAAGCAACTTTCTTTTTCTTGACTTTAGAAGACACCTTGCCTTTCTTTAACATTTTTTTAGCTCTTTGTTCTTCTTGTTCTCCGGGTCCTACTGTCTTTTCTTCCTTGACAACCTCTGTAACCACTTCTGTTACAACAGGTATTTCTTCCATCTCTATGTCATCCAGTTCTGAAGAGTCCTTTAAAAGAGGACAAATCTCCTGGAAGAGATCCCAGCTGGGCTCTTGGGGAGCAAGTATTGCCTGAGCCCAGTTCACCAACTCTTGACTCAGATCTCTTAACATTCCTGGATTGGAACTTGCTATCCTTGAGGTCACAAGATTGCAAATGTCATCCCGCCAAGATCTGGTTTCTGATTTGGTCGTGCGGCCAGGCATCCCAGACAAACCATGACCAGCCTTTCTAAATACCTTCGTTGCATCTTCTTCTTGCTCAGCAACCTGGATAACCTCTTTCTTGGGCTCTTCTGCAATTGTTTCTGGAATTTCCTTCAATTTTCTCTTCTCTTTCAACTTCACACTTACTTTGTGGTGGGTTTTTTCCATTGCTCTTTCCCAAAGCCTTTTCAGGTTTTCTTGTCTCTCTGCCTTAGGGATCACTTTTCCATAATCTCTCATGTCCTGTTGATCTATGGCCTTTGTAACTCCCATGGCCTCCACTGCCTCTCTGGCCTTCACTGCTTTTTTGATCTCCAAGGCTTTTGTGGGTTCTGTGACTTTTGTGGCCTCCAACACAACCTCCTTTGATTCAGTATCCACTTTGGATGTGACTGGGCTGAAAGTACTTAGCGACAGGTCTGGCTCTGAGGCAACATCCTGAATGTCAATTTGATCTGATTCCTTGGCTTCTCTCTGTTCATCTTCATGCTCTAAAGTCACCAACACAGGGCTCAATTCTGTCTCTCCCTGCTTCCTGGAAACTTTCATGTCCTTTTTAACTGCAGAGATATTGGGAGAAAAGTAATTGAGAAAAACACAGAGGTCCCGAGTGAGATCCTCTGACACACCTAGTTCAATGAACTGCTGTAAAAGGTAATAAAAAGTACAGACAAAAGCTTTATGGCCCAGAAGTGCCTGCTCTTTTATCCCAATTTCCATATCCCTAAAGAAACAAGACCTTGGTATTTGTTGTGGGAAGATCCCCCAGAGAAGGAAATGGCAGCTCACTCCAGTATTGTTGCCTGGGAAATCCCATGGACAGAGGAGCCTGGCAAGCTACAGTCCATAGGGTCCCAAAGAGTTGGACAGGACTGAAGTGAGTTAGGACAGCACAGCACAAAGAAATGAGACCTTGATATTTGTTGTGGGAAGATCTGGAGATGTAAATGGCAACCCACTCCAGTATTCTTGCCTGGGAAATCCCATGGACAGAAGAGCCTGGCAGGCTACAGCCCATGGGGTCGCAAAAGAGTCACACACAACTTAGTGACTAAACAATAAAAACAAATTTGTTATGGGGTAGATCTTTCCCGGAAAGCTTACTTTCTGTGAAAGAGTCCTTACTTAAGTCTGTCACCACTGGTATCTTTTTATATAACTTGGGCTTATTGACCCTGACTTTTGATGCCCTAAAGCGGGCCCCAAATATACCAAATATATTACCCCATACATACTGAGATTTTTGCTCTTTGCTGTAACACGTGTCATTCTTTGATCTGGTTTGGCGATCTTTGCAGGTTCTGACCAAATTCTGAGTGTTTGTTCATCAGGTTCATGATCACTTGATATAACTAAAACCAAAGGAGGTTTCTCCTCTCTGTGTGACAAGGTCAGGTTCTCATTTAACCGCTGCTCCACCTGAGTAAGCAGGTACTGGATACCACTAGCTTGAATTCCCATAAGCTGGTCCAGAGAGATTTCTCCAATAAAGTCTTCCCTACAAAAGTCAAGGTAAAACAAGAATTATACTGAGCCATCAATAAAACAAAATTAGAGGAAAAGGAGGAGAAGAAGGAAGAAAAGGAAAAGGAGGTAGTGGCTTAAGGATAGTGGAAGAGGCAGGGCTAAAGTAACTGTCTAGGACAGAGTAGTTCAAGGTAAAAGATGGATAAAGAGCAGCAAGAAATAGAGTAGTCAGAGTGACCCAAGATGCTTCTTTAGTTGAGAGATCTGGGGACTTGAGCCTCGAAGAATCTTAAGGAAGTGAGGAAATAATGGAAGAGCAGGCTACTCAATGGACAGAAAAAGAGGGTGGTCAGCTACAAATTGCCACTTGCCAAGGACATTTGCCATCTGCCTCTACAAGGATTAAGTCATGTGCAACTGTGGTTGTTGACCTTTAACACACCCTGAACTGTGTTCAGGAGGTGGAGATCAGGAATAAGGCAGTCTTCTTTGAAGAAACTGGCAGAACAGATCTTTAGATAGTTAGATATTTTCAGGAACTGATTTTAGGTGCCCAATTCCTTCTTTTTTCTTTTTTGAACTTTTAATTTTTTATTGAGATATAACCAATTAACAATGTTGTGATAGTTTCAGGTGAACAGCAAAGGGACTCAGTCATACATATACAAGTATCCATTCTTCCCCAAACCCCCTCCCATTCAGGCTGCCACATAACACTGAGCAGAGTTCCATGTGCTATACAATAGGTCCTTGTTAGTTATCCATTTTAAATACAGCAGTGTGTACATGACCATCCCAAACTCCCTAACTATTGTTTCCACCTGGCAACTGTAAGTTCATTTTCTAAGTCTGTGAAAATGTTTTGTAAGTTTTTGTTTTGTAAGTAAGATCATTTGTATAATTTCTTTTTAGATCCCACATATAAGGGATGTCATATGCTATTTCTCTGTCTGATTTACTGTCTGATTTACTTCATTCAGTATGACACTCGCTAGGTCCATCCATATTGCTGCAGATGGCATTATTTCATTCTTTTTAATGTATGAGCCCAATTCTTGCATCTCCTCATATCTAGAAAAGCACCAGATTCCTTCATGGTGACATCTGCTCCTCGTGACTAGCAGAAACCTTCTGCAAAAATATGTGCTTGGTTGTATGAACTCCCCCTTCACCAAAATCACATATATATTGACCTCCCCCTGCCCGCCCCCACCCATCTCTTTGGAGCATTTTCTCAGAAATATCTGAAATGCTGTCATAGCCTGAGCTATGGTCCTCATTTTGCCCAAATAAAACTTAACTCATGACTCTCACGTTGTGCTTTTTTTTTTTTTTAAGTCAAGGGATAGACAGTGTGTGTGTGTGGGGTGGGGGGGGAGGGAAGCAAATAGAAACAAAGAACACAGGCAGAGGAAAAGAACAGAAAAGGTTATAGGAAAAGGAAAGGAAGCAGTCAGATTTTGAAGGTTAGGAGCCGAAAGGAACAGAAGGGAATACGGTTGCTGACTCACTGCATCTCCTGGAGAGTGTCCCGTCTCTTCAGCAGAGCTATCAGCATGCTCTTAGTTTGGATGCCTGTGACTCTTACCATAAGGTATAAGGTCTTAGCCCGCACATTTTTATCACTGTCCATCAATCCCACAGCCAGGGGAATCGCAAAGAGACGGCTCATGAAGCCTAGCTTCTCCAATCCCTCCCAGGCTGTCTCCCGGACCTCTGGATTGGAATGACTTGTGTCTTCCATGAGGCGACAAGCAGTCTCAGAATGCCACCTTGGAGATACTTGATGGGAGGCAAAAATCTGTGCCAGGATACTTACGTATGTCTTGTATTGCTCTATAGAACAGTAAACTGTGAGGTTGAGGATGGTCTCAATTATAGTATTGATAAGTCCTTCATCCAGTTTTCTTCCCATCCAATTTTGACTAGCCAAGTTTACAAGAATATCAAAGAAAGTTTGTTTGCCCGGCATGGGTTTTTGGTCTGGTTTCCTCTTTGAGATTTTTTGTCTTATTGAAGTCACAGGTGACAGTGCCTGACTTCTGCTGAGTCCAGTCATGTCCCAGTCCTTATCTTGGTAGGATAGGTGGAGATCACAGTGCAAGAAGACGGGGGTACCCTCAGGCCAAAGACGGGCACGGATCACTGAGTTGGGGATGTAGCCATCTGGAGGAAAGGGCCAAGGCCGCCCTTGACCAAAGAAACGCCATAATATCTGATAAGGTTTCAACCCATCCCAGCCAGCCAGTCGCAACTGCGGAGGAACCACGAATGGGGGACGATCACGTTTAGGAGTAAGAATAGGAAAATCAATATACTTATCTTCCAGAAAATGCAATGTGGGTCCCTCCTGCATCACAGAGGACTTAGGCCTCTCTTCCTCCACAACATGGGGCACAGTATGGTCAAAGGCAATCATCCGCTTGTTAACAAGAGCCTCTAGCCCCTGTAATTCCTGCGGCCCTTGACCAAAGTAGACAAATTTGGGTACAAATACTTTTTTGAATGAAAAGAAGAAGCTAGGCAGGAAGGGTTTAGGGGCTTCTTGTATGTCATCTGCATTGTTCAGGAGAGTTAGGTGAATCAGCTGGGCTGGAGGGAGCAGTTTTAAGCAGGATACCAGGTAAAGACTCTGGTTGAAAGTCAGAAGCAGGTCACCCCGGTCATTGGCAAAGCAGAGTGGGCCAAAATATAACGCAGAGTCCAACTCAGTTATGAGTTTCCCACGGAAGTCCCAGATCCGGACTGAGCCGCCAGCGTCCCCGGTGACAAAAAGTTTCAGGGAAAGGCAGACATCAAATGAAGTGATGGCACATTGGTGCAGGCATTTTGTCTCTTTAAAGTCAGATCTCTGCTTTGATCCTGGAGATGTCAGGAAGTCCTGATAACTCCAGAGATGCCAGTGGTGGTTCTCAGTGATGGCACCCACAGAACCTGGCAAGAGTATCACGTGCTTTAGGGGGCAAACACAGAGAATTTGGCTGACAGGCTGCAGGACTACCCTGTTCCCCTGAAGCACAGCTTCTGTCAGGTATACAATATTATCCATGCCATAGGAACAGAGCAAGGAGTACTCCTGGGGACCCTCCAAGGTAGACAATGCCAGGACTGCCCCAGAGTGAAGAATCTTTGCTACTCGGGCACAACTGTAGTGGGAGAGGATTCTCACAGTGCCACTGTCATGCCCACTGAACATCAGTCCTACAAGGCCCTTACCCAAATGGTAGTGCCCATAGGCTAGGCATCTGACTCTATCCCCAAGGTTTACTGAAGGGCACATAAGATACTTGGCTGTGCAAGGAGAGCGTGTTGCATCAAACACCAGCACCTCTGAACCATCTGTTGCCACAAAGAGCTCCTCTCTGTGTGAGTCATAGGCCCAAGCCACAGCCTTATCCATGATAAGTAGAGGCCAAGTGATAACCAGGAGATCTCCTGTTACTGGAGACAAGAAGCGCAACAGACCATCCTTAGTGGCACATAGGATCCGAGTCCAATTATGGCCACAGCAGACCCGCCGCACCTCCTGGGGAGCAGAACCACAGACATTGAAGAGGCTGTAAAAGTAGGGCAGGTGATACAATGAGAAAGTGTGGTTAGTCTGGCAGAAAAAGGTGCTATTATCAATGAACTGCAGTCTCTGCATGTTCTTGTCAATATCCAGCTGCCGCAGCAAGTTCCCAAAGGCAAGGTTCCATTCCTTCACAACACCTTCACCACCTGCTGTTAGTAAGGTATAGGTCTCTGACCGGCTTTGGATACATATCACTGATGAGGAATGAGCCTGGAAGCTGTGGAGGAAGTTACCTCTGTCTAGACCCCAAGCATGGATTTCTCCATCCTTGTTTCCAACATAGAAGTAGCCCTGAGATAAACAAGTGAAGGAGCAGGTGATGGTGGAGCCACTGTTGATGGGAGTGAACTTCTTCACCTCTTCTAGCTGGCCCTGACCTCGGTGGGTGAAGACTCTCACCTTATTCTCACAATGAGCCAGCAGGGAGCCCGGGGGGCCATTCAGGGAAAAGCCCTGAACAAGCTCACCACCAGGCACAGGCACAGTTTGGGCCATTTGCAGGCCCCTGCCGTTTGGCAAGATAAACCAGGTGACCACAGCGCCCAGGGTGCCAGAGAGAAGCATCTCAGTTTCTGAGTCATAGCTGAGGCAGCTGATGGAGAAACGACAGGGGACCATACTCAGAGATATGAACCCTTGATGGTGATCCCCAAAGAGCCACAGGCACATGTCATCACAGTAAGCAATTAACATGTGATAGGGAGCTATGTGGACCATCGCTTGGATGGGTGGCACTTGAGCCATCACACGGAACTTCATCTTTTTTATCACTCCTTCCATTTCTGCAGCTTTCTTCTGTACCCAGAGTACTGCCTAGAAGAGGATGAGAGATGAAAGCCTCACCATGGAGGAAGCCTCCTCCCCAATGTGAGGGGTAGATGGACCTCCCTGGTGGGCCAGTGGCTAAGGCTCTGTGCTCCCAATGCAGGGGGCCCGAATTCAATTCCTGGTCAGGGAACCAGATCCCACATGCCACAGCAAAGATCAAAGATCCCACATGCTGCAACTAAGACCTGGCACAGCTGAATAAATAAAAAATTTTAAGTGAGGGGTAGAAAAATGTTGAATGTTTAGATCCCTTTTCCCTCTTGTGGGTCTAAGAAAAGACTGAATAGCTTGACTTTGGGAGTTTCCTGATGCTAGGAGTCAGGTGTGTGATAGAAGCACTATGTTTAAGGCTCTTTCCTTGGCCTTTAGCCTACTTTATGGAGAATGTGAATTCTGTCAACCTGATGATTAGAGGGGAAGAAGGATCACTGCATCCAGGTCAGATTGGGATATGGAGATGGGTATTACAATGAACTAGCTTAGAATCACCCTCAGCATCCTAAGATGAGGGCAGTTTAAGTATTATGCATATAAAATGGATTAAGCACGAGGTAGGGGACTTCCCTGGTGGTCCAGAGATTAAGAATTTGCCTGCCAATGTAGGGGACACGGGTTCATTCCATGGCCTGGGAATATTCACATGCCGGGGGGCAGCTAAGCCTGTGTGCCACAAATAATGAGTCTGTGCTATAGAGCCCACAAGCCACAACTAGTAGGCCTATGCAGCGTGACTGCTGAAACGTGCGTGCCCTAGAGTGCACGCTCCGTGACAAAAGAAGCCACTTCAATGAGAAAGCTGCTCACTGCAACTAGAGAGTAGCCCCCATTCATTACAACTGGAGAGAGGCTGAGCCCGGCAACAAAGACCCGGTGCAGCCAAGTAAATAAATACAATTTAAAAGAAAAAGAATGAGGGGGAAAAGGACGAGGTCACTTTACCTGCATTTGTTTTGAATACAGTTCCACCCAGTTTAAGGAGACAAAATAGTTGTCATCAGTGGAGTAGAAGCAGATGAAAGGTTTGCTCTCAGGATGGTGAGACTCTTGGCATAGAATCTCAGCCCAGTCACTCAGCATATTCACAGCACCCTCTGTTTTTTCACCAACCTGAGAGAGAGGAGTGACCTGAGCTAAGAGGGTTGAATCCCCACATACTCATTCATTTAATGAATATTGAGGGATTAGTGGAAGTCTCTTCTTTCGCTGACCAACATTTATTCACCCTACTTCTAGAAAGCACAATTGGGGGAGCTATCCTCTCCTCCCTCACCCTCAGAATGCATCCTAATTCATCACGGTATCTGCCAGCCTTTCTCACCAAAGTTCTGTGAGAGAAGTAAGCCCCAACACCCTTACATATCTATTCTATATAATGGGTATTAATTCTTCCCTGTGCATCAGGAATGCTACTAGTTATATACCATCCTTAAGAGAACTGAGAAAATAGCCCCTCAAATCATTGTTTGTGTCCTATGGATCAGATGAGGTACCACCTTTGAGAAAGGCTGGTGGTATGTTTGTGACAGACACTGGGGATATGATGCTGAACAAAAGAGTTATGAGCTAAGCTCTTAAAAGATAAGAGTCCAGTGGAACAGGTGCTAAGCAAACAACTACACATGACTATCTGTATGTATGAATGCTCAGTCGCTCAGTTGTGTCCTACTCATTGCAACCCCATGGACTATAGCCCGCCCAGCTCCTCTGTCCATAGGATTTTCCTGGCAAGAATCCTGAAGTGGGGTGTCATTTCCTCCTCCAGGGGATCTTCCCGACTCAGGGATCGAACCCGTGTCTTCTGTATCTCCTGCATTGACAGGCAGATTCTTTTTTATTACTGAGCCTTCTAACAAATGACTTATACAAAACAAAATCTTCAAAAGAAATACAATCCTGTATGAGAATGACAAAGGAACTCAACCTTGGCAAATATCGCTCCCTGTCACAGTTGGACCAAAACTTTAAAGTTCCTGCCCGCACCCAAAGGACCACTCCTGTCACAATCACAGACATGATGTTGTAGCCTCTGGGAAACTCATGCTTCACACACGTGGAATGCCCACCATGTGTGATGGCTAGACCTGTGGCATGCACCTCCTTCACTATTCTCATGGGCATCCATGGAAAACATGTGGTCGACAACACAGAGTTAGCTGTGCCTCAGCTCCAATATTCTGAATTCTGACCCAGTGGAGTGTGTGTGTGTGCACATGTGCACACGCACTTCACTCACATGCATCTCTCAAGAAAAGTTTGTTTCTTTTCAACATGTTACATAGTACAATCCACACTACCTTCTAGTGACTGTAGCGTATTCCTAGGATATATATCCTTATTTATATAAGGATATCCTTATAACAAGCATATATGAACTCCTCATTCTGACTACCCAAAGTTGAGGCTCAATAAGTTTATTTTGGAAGTCCCTCTTCTCAGCAGACACTCATGCTATACCTGCCTCTTGAACAATCGTCCACAAATTTAACTCTCCAGATCTCTGCAATAGAATGTGTACTATGACCACCTAGGCTGGCAAGTGAAATACTCAAGTTCGGTTCAGTTCAGCTCAGTCACTCAGTCATGTCCGACTCTGTGACCCCATGGACTGCCAGGCCTCCCTGTCCATCACCAACTCCTGGAGCTTGTTCAAACACATGTCCACTGAGTCGGTGATGCCATCCAACCATCTCATCCTCTGTCATCCCCTTCTCCCCCTGCCTTCAATCTTTTCCAGCTGCTGCTGCTAAGTCACATCAGTCGTGTCTGACTCTGTGCGACCCCATAGACAGCAGCCCACCAGGCTCCCCTGTCCCTGCAATTCTCCAGGCAAGAATACTGGAGTGGGTTGCCATTTCCTTCTCCAGTGCATGAAAGTGAAAAGTGAAAGTGAAGTTGCTCAGTCGTGTCCGACTCTTTGCAACCCCATAGACTGTAGCCCACCAGGCTCCTCTGTCTGCGGGATTTCCCAGGCAAGAGTACTGGAGTGGGGTGCCATCGCCTTCTCCGTCTTTCCCAGCATCAGGGTCTTTTCCAATAAGTTAGATCTTCACATCAGGTGGCCAAAGTATCGGAGTTTCAGCTTCAGCATCAGTCCTTCCAATGAATATTCAGGACTGATTTCCTTTAGGATTGACTGGTTGGATCTCCTTGCTGTCCAAGGGACTCTCAAGAGTCTTCTCCAACACCACAGTTCAAAAGCATCAATTCTTCGGCACTCAGCTTTCTTCACAGTCCAACTCTCACATCCATACATGACTACTGGAAAAACCATAGCTTTGACTAAATGGACTTTTCTTGGCAAAGTAATGTCTCTGCTTTTTAATATGCTGTCTAGGTTGGTCACAGCTTTTCTTTCAAGGAGCAAGCATCTTTTAATTTCATGATTGCAGTCACCATTTGCAGTGATTTTGGAGCCCAGGAAAAGAAAGTCTCTCACTGTTTCCACTGTTTCCCCAACTATTCCCCATGAAGTGATGGGACCACATGCTGTGATCTTAGTTTTTTGAATGTTGAGTTTTAAACCAGCTTTTTCACTTTCCTCTTTCACTTTCTTCAAGATGTTCTTTAGTGCCTCTTCACTTTCTGCCATAAGGGTGGTGTCACCTGCATATCTGAGGTTATTAATATTTCTCCTGGCAATCTTGATTCCAGCTTGTGCTTCATCCAACCCAACATTTCTCATGATGTACTCTGCATATAAGTTAAATAAGCAGGGTGACAATATATAGCCTTGACATACTCCTTTCCCAATTTAGAACCAGTCTGCTGTTCCATGTCCAGTTATAACTGTTGCTTCTTGACTGCATACAGATTTCTCAGGAGGTAGGGAAGGCAGTCTGGTATTCCCATCTCTTGAAGAATTTCCTACAGTTTGTTGTGATCCACACAGTCAAAGGCTTTGGCATAGTCAATAAAGCAGAAGTAGATATTTTTCTGGAACTCTCTTGCTTTTTCTATAATCCAGCTGATGTTGGCAATTTGATCTCTGGTTCCTCTGCCTTTTCTAAATCCAGCTTGAACATCTGGAAGTTTTCAGTTCATGTACCGTTGAAGCCTGGCTTAGAGAATTTTGAGCATTACTTTGCTAGCGTGTGAAATGAGTGTAATTGTGCAGTAGTTTGGAATGAAAACTGACCTTTTCCAGTCTTGTGGCCACTGCTGAGTTTTCCAAATTTGCTGCCATACTGAGTGCAGCACTTTAACAGCATCATCGTTTAGGATTTGAAATAGCTTAGCCGGAATTCCATCATCTCCACTAGCTTTGTTCATAATGATGCTTCCTAAGGCTCACTTGACTTCGCATTCCAGGATGTCTGGCTCTAGGTGAGTGATGACACCGTCATGGTTATCTGGGTCATTAAGATTTTTTTTTTTTTTGCATAGTTCTTCTGTGTATTCTTGCCACCTCTTCTTAATATCTTCTGCTTCTGTTAGGTCCATATTGTTTCTGTCCTTTATTGTGCCCAAATTTGCATTAAATATTCCCTTGGTATCTCTAATTTTCTTGAAGAGATTTCTAGTCTTTCCCATTCAATTGTTTTCCTCTATTTCTTTGCATTGATCACTAAGAAGGCTTTCTGACCTCTCCTTGCTAGTCTTTGGAACTCTGCATTCAGATGGGTATATCTTTCCTTTTCTCTTTGCCTTTAGCTTCTCTTCTTTTCTCAGCTATTTTTAAGGCCTCCTCAGACAACCGTTTTGCCTTTTTGCATTTCTTTTTCTTGGGGATGGTACAGTGTCACGGACCTCTGTCCATAGTTCTTCAGTCACTCTGTCTATCACATCTAATCCCTTGAATCTATTCATCACTTCCACTGTATAATCGTAAGGGGTTTGATTTAGGTCATACCTGAATGATCTAATGGTTTTCCCTAGTTTCTTCAATTTAAGTCTGAATTTTGCAATGAGGAGTTCATGATCTGAGCCACAGTCTGCTCCCAGTCTTGTTTTTGCTGACTGTATACAGCTTCTTCATCTTTGGCTGCAAAGAATATAATCAATCTGATTTTGGTGTTGACCGTCTGGTGAAGTCCATGGGTAGATTCAACTCTTGTGTTGTTGGAAGAGGGTATTTGCTATGACCAGTGCATTCTCTTGGGAGAACTCTGTTAGCCTTTGCCCTGCTTCATTTTGTACTCCAAGTATTAATACTTCTTTACTCAAAATTCCCATCACGCCTGCTGCCTACATCCACAGAGGCTTTGAAACTGCGCTGAAGCCATTATCCACAACTCAGAATCTCTGTCCTCCCTAAAATTTTCATTGTCAGATTGTTGTATATTCTGAGAGAATACAGAGAGCTGGAGAACTTCAAGCATGATTCAGGGACAGCCACAGAGTTGAGAGGATCATGGTGTCTGATCATGATCTTCCCTCTTCATTGAACCAGAAACCTCATTTACACACCCTTTATGCCTTAGTTAATCACCATCCCTCTCCTCCTTTCCAGACTTCGTGGACAAATAATTTACTCACTCCTTCAGCACTGTCAATGCCCATCTACAGAAGAACTCTAAAAGAAAACGATATCTTAAGCCCAAGCAGTATATCTCTACCTAGCACTACTGTTACCTACTCTGTGTCAATCCCCATTCCTTGCTCTTCCTCCTCCTTCCATCCCGATAAAACTTGGAACTTGATTAAGGTGATCATGGACTCAGAAATTCTGGAGAGTGGTACTGACACATGCTCCAATACTTCAGCCACCTGGTGTGAAGAGCTGACTCATTGGAAAAGACCCTGATGCTGGGAAAGATTGAGGCAAAAGGAGAAATGGGCGACAGAGGATGAGATGGTAAGATAGCGTCACTGACTCAATGGACGTGAGTTTGAGCAAACCCCAGGAGATAGTGAAGGACAGGGAAGCCTGGTCTGCTACACAGTCCACGGGGTCACAAAGAGTCGGACATGACTGAGCAACTGAACAACAGTGACGACAGAGTGGCACCATGGTGCATCAAGGCTGGCACAACCCTGTGCTCTCTGACCTTCTCTCTTCTACCTACTTTTAATTTAAAGCTGGAAGTGTGGCAACTATCTTGTACCTTTATGATAGTAAGCTGAACACTAAAGAGGTAAAAAAAGGAGTAAAAAGGAACATGATTCTTTGACACCATGTAAGACAAATTCCTCCTGCTTGTTTAATCCATTTAAGGCCATTTTCTGGTTTTCATTTAGTTTTCGTAGCACATGTTCTAATTATAACTAATGTTATCATATTAATCTAGACTTGGGAGTTGTTTAGGGCTGTGAGAGGGCCCTTCCAAAGTGGCTCACATGTTGCTCCTGCCACAGGCTGCCCTGACAGGGATAGAGAATTAGTCTAAGCCCACCATGCACCTCATACACGTCACCTGTTTATCCTTCAGGATGCTCTTTAAGAGGGGTTTCAAGTCCTTCCACTCAGGAATAAGTCTGGGTGATGTTGATGTTCTCGTGATATCCCAGCACTTAAAAGACATCTTGGATTATAGAATCTGTGGAAACAAAAGTGACTGAATTACAATGTCTGATGTGAGACTGGAAAATAAGGAAACTGAGAGAGGGAAGAGCAACAGAGAAATTTAGAGAAGGGCAGAAGCAAATTAGTCCTTTAGAAACAGGAGAAGCTCTTATTTCAGAAAGATAGGGGCCAGGACTTCCCTGGTGGTACAGTGGATAAGAATTTGCCTGCCAATGCAGGGAACACAGATTCCATCCGTGCTCCAAGAAGATTTCACATGCCGAGGAGCAACAAAGCCCATGCACCATAACTACTGAGCCCACGCTCTGCAATGAGAAGCTGCTGTGATGAAAAGCCCACACACTGCAAGGAAGAATAGCCCTCGCTTGCTTCAACTAGAGAAAGCCTGAGTGCAGCAGCGAAGACCCAGTGAAGCCAAAAACAAAACAAAACAAACAGGGGTCAGAGTGAACTACTGATGCTTGCAACATGGATGAGTCCCAAAAACGTTATAGAACATATACTATTTGATTCCATCTATTATATGAAATTCTAGAAAGGAATCATTGAACCTATAGAGACAGAGAGCAGATGAGTGACTACTTGGGGCTAAGAATTTGGGGGATTGCCTAGGCAGGGGTAAAAGGGAACATCTTGCAGTGATGGAAATGTTCTATATCATGACTTTGGTAGTTGTCACATGGGTATATAAATTTGTCAGAACTCACCGAAACATACACTTAAATGCGTATACTTTAGTGCATGCAAATTATACCTAAATATGGTTTCTAAAGATAGGAATGCAGTAGGGGTTTTTATGAAATCTACAATAGGAAAAAATGTAGCAAAAGCAAGCTGTTAGGTGAGCTTGAGTCAGTTGTAGCACAGGTAAAACAACACAGGAGCCCGGCTTTCCAGCCCTCCTGTAACTCTCATTGGCATGCTCATTTCTTAACACATAACTTTGTAGACACAACTGTGTCTATCCTCAACACAACTGAAGCCTTCATGTATGTGAAAGTCACTCATCCGTTCAACATAGATTCACTCAGTGTTCATTATATGCCAGGCTCTGTGCTGAGAGCTAAAGACAAAGCAGTGAACAAGAATGTTTATCTGCCTGCATGGAGTTTACTATCTAACACAGAAGGCAGACACTGAACAAGATGCCAGACTAAAATAAGCTGAAAGTCTCCCACTACAAACTCCTTAGAGATTCTGGGTAGAATAACAAGTAGCTCAATTCCAGGAGCCAGAAGTGAAGAAAGGGTTAGGGAGAAAGACACAACAATAAGTGCAAACTGCTTCTGTGATGGTCCTGAAGAGGTATAGTTTTCAGAGCCTCAAACTGACCCTAATGGCTGGGAATTAGGGTAGTACTGCCTTGGCTAAGAGAGGAGAGAGGACTTGGGCCATGAGAGAGAGTGACCCGGGACTTCGCTGGTGGTCAAGTGGTTAAGAATCTGCCTGCCCTAGGTAGGGGACACAGGTTCAATCCCTGGTTCAGGAAGATCCCACAACAAAGCCCACAAGATGCAACTACTGAAGCCCGTGTGCCTAGAGCCCATGCTCTGCAATAAGAGAAGTCATCACAATGAGAAGCCTGTACACCTCAATGAAGAGTAGCCCCCATTCACCATGATTGGAGAAAGCCAGTGTACAGCAACAAAGACCCAGCACAGACAAAACTAAATAGATAAATAAACAGAAAAGAGAGCTAGGGACCCAGAACTGAGACTCCTCCATTACCTTGGAGAATGATACTTCCACAGACAGAGCTGGCTTATGACCAGCTTCATGAAAGCTTACACACCTTTAAATCTTTTTTCCATGCATGAGTTGAGAATATACGTACCTCCATATTCAGGAGATAACTGAATGGGTATCATCAAGCTTTCAAAATAATTCTCTGACACATTATCTCCCTAAGAAGAGAAGGAAGGAGAAAGACCACAGAGCATACGAATAATTCTTTCTAAAGAAATTATTTAAAATCTGCACCTGAGAGGGTAATGAGCTACAGGGGTAACAAAAATCTCCTTTACAAGGTCTTAGCATGCTCTGCATAGGTTATCTGACATCTGCTGTTCTCAAATGAAATTCCCAGAACATTGAAAGCCATATTTAATATTATGTTATAGGTGTATATTAAACAAAATCTAAGGAAACCACCAAAAACAAAGAAGCAAATAGTCTGTATGATTTAACCAGGGGGAAGGGGATAGGAAAGAAAAGAAATATAAATCAATCCAATAGGGGAAATATAAGACAAAACATAAGAAGGAAAAAAGAGGTCATGTAAATAGAAATAAGGTGATAGAAACAAATCTAAATATGTTATCGTCATAATAAGTACAGACTAAACTCTTTAGGTAAAAGACAAATTTTCAAACAAATATTGTATATTAATGCATATATATGGAATCTAGAAATATGGTACTGATGAGCAGTCAAGATACAGACATGGAGAACAGACTTGCAGACACAGTGGGGGAAGGAGAGGGTGGGATGAATGGAGAGAGTAGTGTGGAAACCTTTACATTATCATATGTAAAACAGATTTCTTTCTTTTCTTTTCTTTTTTTTTTTTTGGCCGTATGACACAGGGAACTCAACCCCATGCTCTGTGACAATCTAGAAGGGTGGGATAGAGTGGAAGGTGGGAGGGAGGTTCAAGAGGAAGGGGACATATGTATACATATGGCTGATTCATTTTGATATATGGCAGAAATCAACACAACATGGTAAGGCATTTTAATCCTCCAATTAAAAATACATAATTTTTTTAAAAGACAAACTTTCAGATTAGATTTTTTTAAAAATTAATAAAGTATAGTTGTATGCTGTTAGTAAGAAACAAATCTAATATTTAAAAACATAAAAACTTTAAAGTATCATTATTACCATGGTCTTCTATTCTGAAAATTGTTTAAAAACAAGAAAAATAATGAAAAGATCTTTGCAAACTCCACATTCAGCAAAACCAGGAGATGAGTATAATTGGAAGAGAATAAGTTACATGTAAGGACTGAGAAAAGCAGCTGAAATTAGGGGCAGTTATGAAATAGGAACTGGAAACAAGAAACTATGGGGAAAAAAAGGCTTCCCTAGTGGTTAAGAATCCGCCTGCCAACACAGGGGAGAGGGGTTCGACACCTGATCCTGGAAGATCTCACATGCCATAGAGCAGCTAAGCCCGTGCACCACAGCCACTGAGCCCAAAAGCCCTACAGCCTGTGCCTTGCAAAGGAGAAGCCACTGCAGTGAGAAGCCCACTGCCTGCAACTAGAGAACAGCTCCCTCTCACCACAACTAGAAAAAGCCTGAGGGGGAAAAACGAAGATCCAGGGCAGCCAAAAATAAATAATCAATTAATTAAAAAAATAATAACTATGGAGGAACACTTGAGCGTAAAGAGGGACAAGCAGAGGCAGCTGTAAAAAATATGAGGAAAATTACATTTCCCAAAGGTGAGGGTCTCATCACTAGGGTCCTCCTACTTGTAACTATGGCTGCAAGAAACTGGGAAACAGAGGAAGGAGGGCTGCTCAATCTTTTATAAAAGTCATGTTTATGATGGGAGACAGGAAGGGAGCTTTAGTTTTTGTTTAGTTTTTGCTTGTTTTGGCTGTGCTGTGGGGGTTTTCCTGGTGGTTCAGTGGTAAAGAATGCACCTGCAATGAAGGAGACGTAAGAGACTCGGGTTTGATCCCAGGGTTGGAAAGATCTCCTGGAGGAGGGCAGTCCAACCCACTCAAGTATTCTTGCCTGGAGAATCCCATAGACAGAGGAGCCCAGTGGGCTACAGCCCATGGGTTCTCAAAAAGCCAGAAATGACTGAAGCAACTTAACAAGCATGCATGCATGTGTGACCAGGGATTGAACCCAGGCCACAGCAGTAGAAGCCTGAAATCTTAACCACTAGGCCACCAGGCAACTCCCAAGAAGTAAGCTCTAATGTTATGAAAACCAGCTGACTTGGAACTCCACTCTGACTCCTTCAACATACCCAGGAACCTCTTGCAAAGAACTAGTCCGAGAAAACTCAGACAATGATGTGCAAGAAGAAAAGAATGAGTATAATATTAATCCAAAGCTACAAAATGAACTGTTCATGGGTTCTTGAGGCAAGAATACTGGAGTGGTTTGCCATTCCCTTTTCCAGTGGACCATGTTTTGTCAGAATTCTCCACCATGACCCATCCATCTTGGGTGGCCCTGCACGACATAGCTTATAGCTTATAGCTTCATTGTGATCCATGTGATCATTTTGGTTAGCTTTCTGTGGTTTTCATTCTGGAGGCTGTGGGATTGTAGTACTTGCTTCTTCTGTTTGATCTCTGATGGATGAGGATAAGAGCTTGTGCAAGCTTCCTAGTGGAAGGGAGGCTTGCTCCTTGGAAGAAAAGCTACAACCAACCTAGACAGCATATTAAAAAGAGACATCACTTTGCTGACAAAAGTCCATATAGTCAAAGCTATGGTTTTTCCAGTAGTCATGTATGGATGTGAGAGTTGGACCATAAAGTAGGCTGAGTGCTGAAGAATTGATGCTTTTGAACTGTGATGTTGGAGAAGACTCATGAAAATCCCTTGGACAGCAAGGAGATCAAACCAGTCAATCCTAAAGAAAAGCGACCCTGGATATTCATTGGAAGGACTGATGCTAGAGGTGAAGCTCCAGTACTTTGGCTACCTGATGCAAGGAGCCAACTCGCTGGAAAAGACCCTGATGCTGGGAAAGATTGAGGGCAGAAGGAGAAGGGGAAGACAGAGGATGAGATGGTTGGATGGCATCACGGACTCAATGGACAGGACACTATCAAAAAAATAAAAAGACAATCCACAGAATGGGAGGAAATAATTGCAAGTCATCTATATAGTGAGGATATAATATCTAGAATATATAAAGAACAGTTAGAATTGAATAAAAAGACAAATAACCCAAATTAAAAATAGGCTAAGGATTCGAAATGACATTTCCCCAAACAAGAAATGTAAATGGCTAATACCCACAAGAAAAGATGCTCAACATCATGAGTCTTTAAAGAAATGCAAATCAAAACAACAAGATACCACCAAATATCCACTACAATGGCTATACTTTTTAAAAATGGAAAGTAACAAGGGTTGGCAAGGATGTGGAGAAATTGGAATCAAATTGTCAAAACTTGGAAGGCCATCCTTGATAGGTAAGTGAATAAATAAATTGCAGTACCTCTAGACAATGGAACATTATTCAGTTCTAAAAAGAAGTGAGCTATTAAGACACGAGAGGACATGGAGGAACATTAAATGCTTATTATTAAGTGAAGGAAGCCAATCTGAAAAGGTGACATACTGTATAATTCCAACTATATGACATTCTTGGAAAGGTAAAACAATAAAAAGATTAGTTGTCAGGGTTGGATGGGATGAATTCAGAGATGAATAGGCAGAGCAGCAAGAATTTTTCTTCTGGTTTTTTATTTTGTTTTGGCCACGAGGCATGTGGAATCTTAGCTCCCTGACCAGGGCTTGAACCCATACCCCTTTCACTGGAAGGCGAAGTCTTAACCACTGAACCACCAGGGAAGTCTCTCAGAGATGATTTTTATGGCATTAAAAACACTCTGTGATGGGACTTCCCTGGTAGTCCAGTGGCTAAGACTCTAAGCTCCCAATTCAGGGGGCCCAGGTTTGATCCCTGATCAGGGAACTACATCCCACATGCCACAACTAAAGATCCCACAACTAAGCCCCAGAGCAGCCAAGTAAATAAATGAAAGAAAGTGAAAAGTGAAATTTGCTCAGTCATATCTGACTCTGTGTGAATTCTCCAGGCTATAATACTGGAATGGGTATCCTTTTCTCTTCCCAACCCAGAGATCGAACCCAGGTCTGCCCACATTGCAAGTGGGTTCTTTCCCAAGTGAGCCACAGGGGAAGCCCAAGAGTACTGGAGTGGATAGCCTATCCCTTCTCTGGTGGATCTTCCTGACCCAGGAATCAAAATGGGGTCTCCTGCATTGCAGGAGGATTCTTTAACAACTGAGCTATCAGAGAAGCCCCAATAAATAAATATTTTTTTAAAATGCTCTATGATATTAAAGTGATGGATATATATCATTATCAGTTCAGTTGAGTCGTTCAGTCGTGCTGACTCTTTGCGACCCCATGGACTGTAGCACGCCAGGCTTCCCTGTCCATCACCAACTCCCAGAGCCTGCTCAAACTCATGTCCATCAGGTCGGTGATGCCAAATATATTTATATATATACTTTTGCCCAAACCTGTAGGATTCACACCAAGAGTGATAAGGCATGGACTTGGATGATTATACTGTATCAATGTAGGTTCATCCTTGATGAAAAAGTACCATGCTGGTGAGTGATGATACTGAGGCAGAGGTAATGCATATGTGCAGGCAGGGAGTATATGGAAAATCTCTGTACTTCCCTCCCAATTTTGTTATAAAACTGAAAGTGCTCTAAAAATATTTTTTAAAATATTTTCATGACTGATTTGCTTTTTGTATGACAGAAACCAATACAACTGTTAAGCAATTTTCCTCCAATTAAAAAAAGATTTAAAAAAATCTTCACTTAAAAACTTGTATAGAAGTGTTCATAGTAGCATTATTCATAATAGCCCCAAAGTATAAACAATCTAAATGTCCATCACTGGTGAATGAATTAAATTCTTTTTTTCATCCACATGAAGGAGAGTACTGATACATGCTGCAAAATGGATGAAACTTGAAAATACTGTATTATCCTAAAATACTATATATCTGGATGAAAGCATCTGGACACTGGATAATGACACGAAAAACTAATTATAATGAATTTCAAATGTGAAATTCTGAGCTGTGGGGTTATGAGTATTGGCTCTATTATTTATACTTTCCTGAAGCTTATCTAAATTGTAAACAAGGAATTCCCTGGCAGTCCTGTAGTTAGGACTTGGCACTTTCACTGCCATGGTCTGGGTTCAGTCCTTGGTCAAGGAACTAAGATCCCGAAAGCCATGCACTGCTCAGCGAAAAAAAAACAAAAAAAACACCTAGTTCCAAAATAATCAACAGCTATTTGTTGACATTCTACTTTATAACATGTACTTTGCTATCCCCTGATTATCCTAAGATCAAATGCAGTCACTGTCCTCAACAAACTTAAGTGGTTAAAACTCAGGAATTGCTGTAATGGAGCATGTGAAGCTGCATGCTATGCCACAGAAGATTCTAGGGGGAAAACATAGGTTCTCAGCACAAGAGGAGCATGAAGGGGGCTGCTCATGCAGATAATGCATTCCAGGAGGAGAGTATGGCACAGACACTGAAAGTATGATTTGTGCCCAAAACTGCATAGTAGTTACTCTTTTTTTTAATTTTTAAAATTTATTTTATTGTGTATTTTTGGGGGGCTGCACTGGGTCTTCATTGCTGCATGCAGGCTTTTTCTGGTTGCAGCAAGCAGGGGCTACTCTCTAGCTGTGGTGTGTGGGCTTCTCATTGCACTGGCTTCTCTTGTTGCAGAGTACAGGCTCTGCAGTGAGTGGACTCAGTAGTTGTGGCCCACAGACTTAGTCGCCCATGGCATATGGGATCTTAGTTCCCAGACCAGGGATCGAACCCATGTCGCCTGCACTGGCAGGCAGGTTCTTAACCACTGGACCACCAAGAAAGTCCCAGAAGTTAAATATTCTTACAGCACAAGGTTCAAGAGGGCAATAGAAAAAAAAAAAAAAGTGGCTAGGTGGTAAGGAGTTCAATTTTTAATTTATTCATTTTTGACTGCTGGGTCTTCCTTACTACACCCAGGCTTTCTCTAGTTGTGGTGAGTGAAGGCTACTCTTCACTGAGATGGGCGGGCTTCTCACTGCAGTGGCTTCTCTTGTTGCAGAGCACGGGCTGCAGAGCTCAGGGTCAGTAGTTGCAGCACGCAGGCTTTGTTGCTCCACTGCATGTGGGACCTTCCTGAAGCAGGGATCAAATCTGTGTCCCCTACATTGGCAGGTGGATTCTTAACCACTGGACCACTGAAGTCCCAGGAGTTCAATTTTTATCTTGAGTAGTTGTTAGAAAAATACTTCAAAACAATTTTATAATATATATCTGATTTAGAGCAGTGGGAAAGGAAAATCAAATTATGAGAGCAATATAGGAGATTAGGGGTTAGAAACTATGGGCTTCCCAAATGGCACTAGTGGTAAAGAACCTGCCTGCCAATGCACGAGATGTAAGAGACAAAGGTTCTATCCCTGGGTCAGGAAGATCCCCTGGAGGAGAGCATTGCTTCTCCTGGAGGCAACCCACTCCAGTATTCTTGCCAGGAGAACCCCACAGACAGAGGAGCCTGGCAGGCTACAGTCCATAGGGTTGCAAAGAGTCGGACATGACTGAAGGAACTTAGCATGCACACACACAGAATCTATGGATCTTGAAAATTAGTTGGTGGGGAGAGTCAGGAAAGGAGAAATCTATAATGGTTCCTGGGTTTCTGAGTTGGCTGTGAATGAAATTTGGTGCATTCAGATGGACTAAAGAAGTAAGAGCAGGTATGGGGGAAAGATCAGTTTGATTTTGGATTTGTTGAGATGGTTATGGAACATATAAATGAAGACAACTGGATATGTGGGTCTGGAGATCAGGAAAAATGTCTGGATTGAAACAAATATGAAAATGATCAACCCATAGGGAGAGCTGAAGCCAGGCACCCAGAGGAGTGTGCCCACAAGGGAATATGCAGCATGAGAGGGGACTTGATAAGCAGATAACTGGGGAAGCACACTGAGAAAGAACAACTATAGGAAGATAGGATGTTCTCCCAGAAACCAGAGGAGGAGAGTTTCATGAAGGTAGATCAACTGTAACAGAGATGTCAAGTGAGATGAATTAAGAGTGGATTTGGCAAATGCTACTGACATCTTTAATGAGAACAGTATCACAGAAGAGTGATTCTTGAAGTCAGATTGGAGGGAGCTGAGGAGTAAATGAAAAGTAAGAGTACATCATAAGAAACACTGGGCTGGAGGAAGGACAAGTTGGAATCAAGATTTCTGGGAGAAATATCAATAACCTCAGATATGAAGATGACACCACCCTTATGGCAGAAAGTAAAGAAGAACTAAAGAGCCTCTTGATGAAAGTGAAAGAGGAGAGTGAAAAAGTTGGCTTAAAGCTCAACATTCAGAAAACTAAGATCATGGCATCCAGTCCCATCCCTTCATGGCATTTAGATGGGGAAACAGTGGAAACAGTGGCTGACTTATTTTGGGGGGCTCCAAAATCACTGCAGATGGTGATTGCAGCCATGAAATTAAAAGACGCTTGCTCCTTGGAAGGAAGTTATGACCAACCTAGACAGCATATTAAAAAGCAGAGACATTACTTTGTCAACAAAGGTCTGTCTAGTTAAGGCTATGGTGGTCATGTATGGATGTGAGAGTTGGACTATAAAGAAAGCTGAGAGCCGAAGAATTGATGCTTTTGAACTGTGGTGTTGGAGAAGACTCTTGCGAGTCCCTTGGACTGCAAGGAGATGCAACCAGTCCATCCTAAAGGAGATCAGTCCTGGGTGTTCATTGGAGGGACTGATGTTGAAGCTGAAACTCCAAAACTTTGGCCACCTGATGCGGAGTGCTGACTCATTTGAAAGGACCCTGATGCTGGGAAAGACTGAGGTCAGGAGGAGAAGGAGATGACAGAGGATGAGATGGTTGGATAACATCACCTACATGATGGACATGGGTTTGGGTGGACTCCGGGAGTTGGTGATGGACAGGGAGGCCTGGCGTGCTGCGGTTCATGGGGTCGCAAAGAGTCAGACATGACTGAGTGACTGAACTGAACTGAACTGAAGAAACTTAAGTGCAGCTTTTCAAAAGCTTGGAGATGAAGGGGAGAGAGGGAGGAGAGGAGAAATCGAGAGAGAGGGAGAGAAATAGAAGAGTATATAGGGTCAAGGAAAGATTTTTTTTTTAACTCCAGATTTTTCATTATTAAATTCAATAGATATGATTCCTGTCAAATTGCTATAAAAGTCCTGAAATACTTTCTCTGAATTTCTGTACTTGTTGAGGACCGGAGCAAAGAGTTCCTGGCTGCCATTAGAGTACTAAGGGGGACTGCCTTAGGGATTCCTACAATTCCAAGCACTTCTCTCCCACCTAGCAACCTCTCTTACTACCTCACTTCAGTTTCTACCATCAGGAAACTTTAAACCTTCCGAAATCCTGCATATGTCTCTCTAGGACACACATGGGAAGACCAAATGCCTGTGTGCTCAGTCACTCAGTAACGTCAGACTCTTTGCGACCCTATAGACTGTAGCCCAGCCGGTTCCTTTGTCCATGGGATTTCCCAGGCAAGAATACTGGAGTGGATGGCCATTTCCTCCTCCAGGGGACCTTCCCAACCCAGGGATCAAATCTGCATTTCCTTTGTTGGCAGGTGGATTCTTTTACCATTGGGCCACTTGGGAAGCCCAAAGACCAAATGATTAGCCCCTAAATGGTACAGATGAACCAATTTACAGGGCAAGAATAGAGACCTAGATGTAGGGAATGGCTATGTGGACATGCGGCAGTCTGGGGATGAACTGGGAAATTGGGATTGGTATATGTACACTGCCATATATAAAGCAGACAGTTAGTGGGAACTTGCTATATAGCACAGGGAGCTCAGCTCACTGCTCTGTGGTGGTATAGATGGATGGGATGGGGCAGGGGGCGGGGGGATGGAGGAAGTCCAAAGGAAGGGGATATATGTATATATATAGCTGATTCACTTCTTTGTACAGAAGAAACTAAAACAACATTGTAGAGAACTATACCCTGTTTTTTAAAAAAGGATTGTTTTAGATGAGATAATTAAACATGGTTAAATGGTGTTGGAGTAGACTCTTGATAGTCCCTTGGACAGCAAGGAGATCAAACCAATCAACCCTAATGGAAATAAACCCTGAATATTCATTGGAAAGACTGATGCTGAAGCTGAAGGTCTGATACTTTGGCCAGCTTAAGAGAAGAGCCGACTCATTGGAAAAGACCCAAATGCTGGGAAAGATTGTGGGCAGAAGAAGAAGGGGGCAACAGAGAATGAGATGGTTGGATGGCATCATCGACTCAATGGACATGAGTTTGAGCAGAATGTGGGAGTTGGTGAAGAACAGAGACGTCTAGTGTGCTGCAGTCCATGGGGTCACAAAGAGTCAGACAGGACTTAGCGACTGAACAAATGTCAGGAGGGGGATGCCATAAAGGAGGGAGAGTGCAAATACAGGAAAGAGGGGATGGGCTGCTACATCAAGCTGATATGAAGAGAAATGAGGGTTGGTTCCCACAGTCTCAGAGACTCCCTCAAGCTTTCTCTGGTAATTTAAGACTTGGAGCTCTGGCTGAAAAAAAATGGAACATGTCTGACACTTCTATCCAAATCCTAGGCTAGGGAATTCCCTGGTGGTCCAGTGGTTAGGCCTCGATGCTTTCACTGCATAGGCCCAGGGTTCAATCTCTGGTAGGGGAGCTAAGATACTGTAAGCCTCGCAGGGGGGAAAAAAAAATTCCTAGGTTAACACTCCATTTCACTAGGTTTGCAGTGAGAGGCATTTCACTTTAACCCCTCTTGGCCTCAAGAAGAAATGCCCCTCTCTTTCTCCCTATGAAAACCTTTAAAAAATAAAGTGAGATACTGAAATTCAAGAGATTTTATAAAAGAAAAAAATACAGTAAAATTCAGGAGGCTATTATTGTGAGAGAAGTGAAGGGGCATGTTGTGATTGAGGGAGAATGGGGATTAAAAATGACATTGAGAATCAAATAGACTTACGTGCGTAATCCTAGGTTCTGCCACTTCAGTTTCTTCTTTTTTCCCTTTAGGTTCCTCAGACTGAACAAAGTCTTCTCTCACATATATCAGATACCTTAATGAGCTCAGTGGCTCATTAAGTGGCTCAGATACCTCAATGCCCCTCAATATACATTCTCCAAGTTGGTAAATTTTTACTAACATCATCCGTCACAGGTTTCCCATCCCCTCCTTATTCACTCCTAGCTCATACACCTTTATCCTCCACAGAAGATAACATGCCCCTAATTCTAGAAGAGACAGACTGTGTCACAGCTTCCTATAGAAAGAGTGTCACTAGCTCCAACATCATAATGGTTCAGATCTCCCAACCCCCGCACCCCCACACACTGTGTCCAGTGGGCACAACACCAGCACTGTTAAGAACCTCAAAATTCCCACATGAGTTTGAGGAGCACTGGGAGCAGGGAGAATCTGGCCCTTTGAAAATATGGCAGTAGGATGGAGAGGGCATGTAAACTGGACTTGCTCGACAGAGTGGCTTTCCGAAGGGTGACCATTTCAGATAGCACAGCCAGATGACTACAGACGCTAATGTGTTGGGATGTGATGTAGTTAGAGGAGCTTTGCTATTTTATATAAACTTCAATGCATGTTTACATATGCCAGGCACTATTTTAGGAACTGTTTATGCACTGCTCCAACAATACCTTAAATCAGGGTTGCCAGATAAAATACAATTATACTTTGATTCCCAGTTAAATTCGAAATTCAGATAAACTGTATTTGGGACATGCACTTAAAAAAAAAGAAAAGAAAAAAATTGTCCGTCTTTTAACTGAAATTCAAACTTAACTGGAGGTCCTACATTTTCATTCGCTGACTGCAGCCCTACAGTAAGGTACGGTGATGCCCTGGTCCGTCCACACAGCTAGAACGTGGCAGAGCCAGAGTCAGAGTCCAGGCATGTTCTTAGCTATTATGCCATGTCACTGGATCTGCGGGAATGCGCGTTTGAGACTCCGGCCTTTATGACAGAGGCCGGGCATCAGCGGCCGCGGGGCCGCGGCCCCTTTGTGGTTATAAAGGGGCTCCTCGCGCCTTGTACGATGCCTGCGCCCGAGCCCCACCAGGCCAGATGGAGCCACAAAGCAAAACCTTTTATAAAAACACTAGTGGTGGGAGATAGAGCAACATTATCCAAACATTCCTCTGGCTTCTTTCTGCGCTACCCCTCACAGGCAAACAGGCATGGCGGCCACTGGAGGGCGAACTTGAGAGAGTGGCCCCGCTCCGTCCCTGTGCAGGTTGGTCGGGAGGAGGGACGCGCGTATGAGTCCCACCAACGCTCCCTTCCGCGTCCGCCCGGCCCTCTGCGAGGACCTTGCCCTGCCTTGCTTGGTCCGGCACGGGCGGCCACAGCATTCTGGCGGGAAAGCACGCCAGCCCCACTGGGCAAGGGAGCGGGCACGAGAGGCGGAGCTCAGACTAGCGCGGAGATGTGAGTCACGTGCGTGCGCTGGCGCCCACCCAAAGGCCCTGACCCGACGCCCCACTTCCCACACCTGAAGCCTCTCGAGGCTTGCTTCGCCTTCTCCCGCTCGGTGGCGCCCTTTCTTGGCCTCTCACGCGCTCTTCTGCCTCTTTTCTCCACGGGTCTCGCGGTTTTCCCGCTCTTCAGTACGGAGAGACCAGAAGGGAGGGACAGAGAGACCCGCGTGAAAGGGTGGCTGCTGCTGCTAAGTCGCTTCAGTCGTGTCCGACTCTGTGCGACCCCCAGAGACGGCAGCCCACCAGGCTCCGCCGTCCCTGGGATTCTCCAGGCAAGAACACTGGAGTGGGTTGCCATTTCCTTCTCCGAAAGGGTGGCTGGGGTTGGGGGCGGGGGGCGGGGGGGGGGGGGGGGGCAGATTTCGTCCTTCCAGGCAGGGGACTTGGAACAACACCCACGACGGCGAGTGAACTCCGACTCCGGTTTGGGCCGCGGAGGCGGGACGACATTTCCCAGCGTCTATGCAGCGCTCCTTAGGCCAAGTCTTTCTCCGTCTCCTGGGGACGTGAAGGGTAGAAGTTTGGATTTTTCCAGTGTGCTGCTGAATCATGCAGTTTCCAGTACCATCCATCCCAAGTTTCGTTAGGTTCCGCCTTTCGCTTCAGTTTTACCCAGGCCATACGAGAGCAGGGAGAGGACGGCGCGGGGGGTGGGGGTGGGAAGGCGCGGCTGCAGCTCCCGGGATGCTCGTGGGGAAGCTCCTTGGGGCTTACCTTGCCATCAGGCCAATCCACCTGCCTAGTGTTGCCTGCGGTAAGTAGGTAGCTGTGAAGGCGGTGTTGGGAGTGGATGGGAACCATAACCCCTAACCTACACAATGTTGGGAAACCAGTTCCAGTGTGCTGCTTGCGTAGCTCCTTGTGTTTCTTGGAGACGGCCAGGGATTTACAGCTCTCTGGAGACCCTGGGGAGAGAGGGAGCTTTCCCAGGAGGCCCCGCGGGGTCACCTCTCTCCTTAAGTAGTCCAACTGGACCCGACCCAAACTCAAATCATTAAATTTTGTGTGTGTGTGTGGTCAAAGTCACATAAAACATACTATTTTAACCATATTTAACTGTATAGCTCAGTGGCACCAAGTACATTCACATTGTTGTGCAGCTCTCACCATCATCCATCTCCCCAATTTTTCACCTTCCTAAACTGAAACTCTGTCCCCATTAAACACTAACTCCTGATTCCCCCTTCCCACCCCACCCCATCTCCTACCCCCAGCTGCTGGCATCTGCCAATGTACTTTCTGACTCTATGAATTTGACTCCTCTAAGTATCTGTAGGCATAAGTGGATACAGTATCAAATCATTCTTGATGCTTCCCAGCACTTTTTTTTTCCTAAGTCCATTCACTGCCATACCCAACTTTTCAAACACATACTCCCATTCCCTTTCCCTCAACTAATAACCCTGCTTCTCACTTCACTGGGAAAATGTAAGCTATCAGAAGAGAATCTCCAGACTCACCCACCTACCTACTAATCTACATCTGTGCCTGAGTATGAGTGCTCCTCTAGTGCTCATCCCACAATTAAACCACGATTTGATCTAACTCTAGTCTCTCCACTTGGGCACTAGATCTCACCCTTTTTTTATTTTAAAATTTTAAATTTATTTGGCTGCACCAAGTCTTAGTTGCAGCATGTGGAATCTAGTTCCCTAACCAGGGATCGAACCCAGGGCCCCTGCATTGGGAGCACAGAATCTTAGCCACTGGACCACCAGGGAAGTACAATCTCACCTTTTTTTGTTTATCAATTTCTCTCTCTCTCTCTTTTTTTTTTTTTTTTTTGGCCAAGTGGCTTGTGGGATCTTAGTTCCCCCACCAGGGATTGAACCCTGGCCTGCAGTGAAAGCCATCAAGTCCTAACCATTGGACCACCAGGGAATTCTCTGTCAAGTTCTTGACTCCAGCAATTCCCTTACCTTGAAACACACACACACACACACACACACACACACACACGACTTTTATTTCCTTTCTCTCATCAACAACAGCCACATTTCTAGCAAAGCTACTAGAAAATATCTATATTTCGCTTCCAATTTCTTTTCTCTTGTTCTGTCTTTAAAGCAGTCTAATCAGACTTTTGCACTCATTACTCTACCAAAACTGCTCTTGTCAGGGTTACTAATAATCTTCATCTTGCTAAATATAATCACTGACTTTCAATTATTTTCTGCTTGACCTGTTAGCAGCACTTGACACACTTGATCACTCCTTCCTCCTTGGTATACTTTCTTCACTTAGTTTCTGTGACACCAGAGGTTTCTTGATTTTTCTTTCTACTCATTAGCATTCCTCAGTTTCCTAGGCTGACTTCTCCCTGCCCTTTTAATGTTAAAGCTCCTCAAGCTACAATCCTTGTTTCTCTTTCCTTATCCACATCCACTTCCTTGGTCATTTCATCTAGTCTCTTGGATTTTTTTAAATATCATCTATATACCAGCGATTGCCAAACTTATGACCCCACTACAAACCCGTCTCCTAAACTCCAGACTTATATCCAGTTGCCTTCTGGACATCTCCTCTTAAATGTCTCATAGGCACAGCAATCTCAATTTGTCCAAAACTGAATTCATGAACTCCTAATCTTCTTCCTAGTACCAACTCTTTGTTAATCTTCCCCAACTAACTTGATGGTGCCTCCAGCTTTTCAACTGGTCAAGCCCCAAACCTTGGGGTCATCTTTGACTCCTTCTTTCTGTCCTGTTCACATCCATTCTGTCAGCAAATTCCAGTGGCTCTACCTATAGAAGGGTCCAAAACTGCCCAATACTCACTTCTACTGCCTCTTTCTCCCTGGTTTAGACCCACTGCCCTCTTTCCTCCAAATTGTAGTAACCTCATCATTAATCTCCCTGTTTCCATTCCTGCCTGCAGGCTCTGACTCCCTTACCACAATCTATTCTCCACACATAGGATGCTTTTTGAATATGAAAATTGATGAGGGTTTTTTGGCCGAGATGTGTGTGGCTTGCAGGATGTTAGTCCCACAACCCAAGATTGAACCCTTGGCCTCGGCAGTGAAAGTGCAGAGTTCTAACCACTGGACCTCAGAACCCTCCTATGGTTTCCATCAAATGCAGAGTAAAAGCCAAAGGTCTTAAAATGACCCCAAAGTTGTTATAAGATATATGAACAATCTGTAGGGTACCCCAGAACTGAGAAACAGTACCTGGATAAGAACAAATTTGGAAGAATGCTCCCACTCCAAGGTGGTGGAGGAATACCTTGCACATAGTAATTTAATTTCAGAAGTTTCATGCACCCCTGAAGCACAACCAGATCTCATTTAGCAAAACTCTGCTCAATTAGAAAACTACATGGGAGAAACCTAAAGGATAACTGATTCAGTGACTTCAACAAATCAATAGTGTGAAAAAAACTGGAGAGAGGAGTGTAAATATTTAAGATTAAGAGTCTTCAGTTCAGTTCAGCTCAGTTGTTCAGTCGAGACCCCCTGGACCTTAGTATGCCAGACCTCCATGTCCATCACCAACTCCTGGAGTTCACTCAAACTCATCTCCATTGAGTCAGTGATGCCATCCAACCATCTCATCCTTTGTCATCTCCTTCTCCTCCTGCCCTCAATCTTTCCCAGCATCAGGGTCTTTTCAAATGAGTCAGCTCTTCACATCAGGTGGCCAAAGTGTTGGAGTTTCAGCTTTAACATCAGTACTTCTAATGAACACTCAGGACTGATCTCCTTTAGGATGGACTTATTGGATCTCCTTGCAGTCCAAGGGACTCGCAAGAGCCTTCTCCAACATCACAGTTCAAAAGCATCAATTCTTCAGTGCTCAGCTTTCTTTATAGTCCAACTCTCACATCCATACATGACTACTGGAAAAACCATAGCCTTGACTAGACAGACCTTTGTTGGCAAAGTAATGTCTCTGCTTTTTAATATGCTGTCTAGGTTGGTCATAACTTTCCATCCAAGGAGTAAGTGTCTTTTAATTTCATGACTGCAGTCACCATCTGCAGTGATTTTGGAGCCCCCAAAAATAAAGTCAGTCACTGTTTCCCCATCTATTTGCCATGAAGTGATATGACCAGATGCCTTGATCTTAGTTTTTTGATTGTTGAGCTTTAAGCCAACTTTTTAGGAAGTATAACAATAAAATCCAGTATGTAGCCCTTGTTTTAATTCTGATTCAAACAAATTAAGCATAAAAGGTCACTTTTGGAGACAACCAGGGAAATTTGCATAGAGTATTGGATAATAGTAAGGGATTATTATTTTGTTAGCTGTGAAAATTTTTACATAGCAAAATTTTATTTTTTAGAGATGAGTATCAAAGGACTTAGAGTCCTTTGATATCAAAGACATCATGATGTCTGGGACTTATTTTAAAATATTTCAATAAAGGAAAAAATAGATGAAGCAGCTTTTGCAAGATGTTTATAATTAAGTGATGGTGTGATAGGGATCTGGGGGTTCATGATAATGCATCTACTTTAGTGATTGAAATTTTCCATAATAAAGAGAAAATACAAACAAGCCCTGGTCTCTGTCATTCTAGTAGAGGCAAAAGGATATCCAGGTCATCATAGCCATAGCCAGTACCATCCATAGAATTGAAGAGCCATCTATAGACTTCCTGACTCTGGGGCAACAGTTAAGACTATTTCTTGTCACAGTGTTTTATTTGTTGTTTGTTGACCAGAAGACCCACTGAAATCCTGCAAAATAGATTTGATAAGTATTACTATTCCCTTTCTGGATCTTTCTAGGAATTTGTCCTTTTCATCTATTTTGTCACATTTATGGGCATAGAGTTGTTCATATTAGTCTTTACCCTGTTAATGTCTGTAGGGTCTGTAGTGATATCTCCTCTTTCATGCCTTATATTTGTAATATATATTGTCTTCTTTCTGACACAGATAAGTAAACAGATGCCAGAAAGGAGAAATGATTCAGGTCAGGGCTGCAGAGCCAGCTGGACCACCCTTACTTCTGCTACCTTGCCTGGCTATTGGGTTGATCACCCTTTTTGAGACTCCATATCCCCAGCCCCCAGCTTGCATATACTCCATACTCCAGGCCTAGTATGTAATCTGATGTGGAAGAACTCAACTACATACTCAGGGCTCTCGTTACCCTTGCCCTCCAAGGTGAATCCAACTTCTCAAAATGTTCTGTTGCCCTCTATCCCTGGATTCCCCACAAAAGCCAACTCAGGTGGAAGGAGTAGAATAAAGAAGAGGTTGGGATGGAGGGTGGCAAATCACATAGATGGGCTACTTGCTAGAATCTGTTGGTTTGGCTTACCTGGAAAGAGGCAGTTTTGAAGTCTTCATAGTGGGAAGAGGAGATCAGGGAGGATCATCATTACTGGATGGATTTTAGAACCAAAAGACCTAGCATTTTGCCTAGCATCTATTTGGAGGAAGTGACAACTTCCTCCACTTTATTAATGCTTTCCCTTTAACTTGTCTTTTTTTTTTTTTTTTTTTTAAGATTTACTTATTTATGGCTGTGGTGGGTCTTCGTTGCTATGTACAGGCTTTCTCTAGTTGCAGTGAGCACAGGCTTCTCCTTGTGGTGTGTTCTTTTGTTGTGGCACATGGGCTTAGTTGCTCCATGACATGTGGAATCCGCCTAGACCAGGGATCAAACCAGTGTCCTTTGCATGCAAAAGGATTCTTAACTCCAGACCACCAGGGAAGCCCCTCTTATCTCCTTAATCACTAGAGGGAAGGATCATAAGTCCCTAGAATGTCTAGGGCCTATTAGAGTTTACACCTAATCTTTCAAATTTTCATTCTATCATCCTCCCCAAAACCCATGTCTAGGTTGGCAAAGGAAGTGAAAGACATAGCCTTCCCTCCTTTGCTTTCTACTTTAACCTGAAATGGCCTCATCTTTTAATGCCATCCAGTAATGAGGTCACCAAGTGGTACTGGCTAGAACTTGAAGTTTTCCCCATATTCTGAGGATTTTCTTAACACCCACCATACTGGCTGTTTGGGAATTAGGCATCAGCATGCAGAACTATGATCAGAGAACTAGAGTCTGCCTCCACTGTGTACCCCAGGATCCAAGGGCAAAATGCTAGGTCTTTTGGTTCTAAAATCCATTTTCTTTCCATTGTATCAATGCCTCTTATATTAATGCCAAATATACATTCATTTTTGTGCCAGGTGCTTCCCTCCCTCTGGTCTTTAGGGGAGAATGGTGGGGGGCAAGGAAGAAAGAGGACAAAGACAGACTCTTCTGCCAGAAGGCCTCTGGAGGGTGAGTACCGCTGGCTCTGGGGGAGTTTTCTCACTCTCAGGAGCAGGTGAGTGTCTGGTCTCCCTGGCTACCTTCCTAGAGAAGCAATGTTTGAAGAAAGAAGGACCCATCACGGTGCTTGTTGTAAATGAGAACCTCCTCTTTATTCCACGTATAAAGGCTAGTTTCTGGAACTGGCCAGGGAAAGAGCTTTGGCCTGGCTCTACCTCCCTGTGAGTCCTAGGGTTAAAGGTCTAGATCCTGGTGACAAGGCCTTTCTCCAGGTAGGCATGAAAAGTCCCTCCCCCTCCAGTCCCAAATCAGAGAGTAGGAGCAGCCACATAGGGCAGTTCATTGGTGAGGTGTAAATCAGCTTCCGGCAGGCTCTTCCAGGCAAGCTCTAAGATCCCATACTGGGCAATGCCCATGGGGAGCATGGTACGCACATTGTTCTGCCCGGAGAGAGGAACCACCTCCTGGAATGCCAGAGGCCCTTTATGGGCTTGAGAGCCACCACAGAGCAGGTGGTAGAACAACCGCTCCCCAGGGGCTAGCTCCACGGCCCTTAGGGCATCTTTGTAAGTGACCTCTTGGAATTGGGGCTCTTCTCTCAGTAGCAGGTCCTGCATCAGCTTTTGGATTTGGGGAGACTTGAGCTGGTATAGGTCCATAAGACGGTTGAACTGTTCCATCCACGCAGCACTGTCTCTTGCGTATCGCTCCTGCAACATCCGCAGAACATGGTACAGTGCCACAAACGTCTCCCACAGAGGCACCTCCTCCTTTACTTTAGAGACGGGTCGTGCCTTCTTCTCCAACTTGGGCAACCTGGCAAACCTGCCCTTATCCTTAAAAGCCAAGAAGTCTTTCTGAAACATCAGTGCCAGGGTTTGTTTTTCAACAGGGTCCAGGGCACCTGTGAAAATGTCTCTTGTGGCAGAATCATAGTATCGCATCTCCATCCCCCTGAGAGAAGTGGCTATCTGCTTTGCCCGTGCACTCCGGTAAGGCTCTCCCAGAAGATGCCAGTTGACAGCCTTCGGGTCTGGGATCCCTTTGGTAGCTAACAGAGACTTTGGTGTGGACACAGCCAGACGTTTGAGCCAGCTCTCTTTTTCCCTTCCTTTGATGGGAGGGATCACTTTCAAGTACTTTGGACCCAGGGGCTCCTTACTGGGCTTGGAGACACGTGTGCCTCGGGATTCCATGATCTGCTTGTGATGGTACACGATGGCTTCGAGCTTGGCCAGGTGCATCCACTCTAAGTTCTCCTTTGCGGTGAGGTCTTTGAGAAGCTGGCACAATCGGTGGAAACTATCTCTGGAAAGCTGTTCTCCTGCCTCCATCTTTTCTAGGACATGGTGGATCCACTCTACATCTGAGACACTGATGTCTGTGTAGATTTCCTCAGCCAGGATTTTGGACAAAGGTAATTGTACCTCACTCTGTTTCTTCAGAGATGGATGACGCTGCAGGATCCACTGCCACTTGGCCCCCAGCGGTTTGCCTTGGAGTTTCTGAGCTTCTATGGTCTTCCTCAGTATGTGGGATAAATACGGGGTCTCTAAGTCAGGCTCCTGGGCTTCCAAAACTATATCCAAAACGTGTAGAGGCATGGGCTTATATTTCTTCAACAGTTCTTGTTTATCTATAAACCCTGCCCCTGGGAATACTCCAGGCTTCCCAAGTGCTATGGCCTTATCTTCCCAGGATATTTGTTTAGTCAGCAATGGCTCTGATATCTTCTCTTTGCTCCCCAGAACGACTGAGGTCAGTTGCTTGGGAGGGCTTTCCAGTTTTACAGCACTGCTTTTGATGTCAGGGATTCTTTTTTCAATAGAAAGGACTTCTTCTCTTCCTCTTAAGTGCTTTTTCCCTTCTAGTAACTTGTATATTTTTTCTCTTTTAAAAATTGCTTTTTTCTTGTCTACCTCTTCTTCTAACAAGCTTCTGTCCTCTCTTTCCTCTTTCTCACTCAAATGTTCCATCTCTTCATCACTTGTGCTTTCCTCCTCAACCACTTCCTCTTTCCCCTCTTCCTTCTCTTCCTTTTCCTGCACTTTCTTCTTTTTTTTCTTTTTCCTTTTCTTCTTCCTCTCCTTCCCTTCTTCTTCCTCCTTCCCCAACTCCTCCTCTACCATTTTCTCCTCCTTCACCTCCTCCTCTTCCATTTCCTCCTCTTCCTCCTCCTCTTCCTCTTCCTCTTCTTCCTCCTCCTCCTCAGACAAACTCTCTTGCTCTATTTCATCTAACAGGCATTCCATTTCTTCAGAAGAGCTCTCCTCACTTTTCACACTTTTCACCTCATCCTCTTGACTGAGTAACTCTTCCTGTTGTGTATCAGCTGTCTTTAGCTTTTCTCTTTTTCTTGACTTATGTTTAAGGAATGACTTTGCCTCTTCTTCCTCTGTTGTTTCTTCTTCCTCTCTTTCCTGTATGACATCTCTCTGTTGCCTGGCCAATACGCTTTCTTGTTCAGTAATATTTTTCTCCCTCTTTATCAATCTTCTAATTTCCTTGGCTAGTCTTCTCTGCCTCTTAGCCAGTTTCTTCTCATCTATGGTAATTTCTGCTTGTTCCTCAGAAAAATCCCATTCCTTGGCATCAAGTTCATTCTGTACCTTGTTCAATTCCCTTTCCTTAAGGACAAATAACCTCTTTAACTTTGTCATCTCTATTTCTTCCTGGGTTAGTTTCCTTTCTTCTTTAATGAGGCCTTGAAGTGTCTTTAAGACTTTGCTGCTTACTTTTAATGGTTCCTTGGAAATTCCCTTGCTTTCTTCAGTTAATTTCCTTAGTAACCTGGCTAGCCTCCTTTGTTCCTGGGCATATACTCTCTCTCCTCTGGTAAATTCCAGTTTTTCTTTGGCCATGTCTGTTTGCTCTGTGGCCAGGATTCTTTCTTCATAGAGCAATATCTTTTCCTCTAGTGACAATTTCCTCTTGATTACCTCTAGTTCATCCTTGGGTAGTCTTTTCTCTTTGGAAGTTTCTTGAGTCTCTTCCTTGAAGAGAATCTCCTTTTGCTCAGCCAGTGTCTCTTTCTCCCAGGTCAGTATTTTCATTTCCATGTCCAGTGCCTTTTCTTCCCTGGTAATAGACCAGTCACCTCTGAGCTGGTTCAGTTCTTGGAACACTGCCCTTTTCCCCAGGGCTAATTTCATTTTGTCATGGGCTACTTTGTGCTGTTTCTCAGCCAGGCTTTTCTCTAATTGGGTCAGTTTCTCCTCTACGGTGGCCAGTTTCTCCTTCTTCTGGAAGAGTTTCTCCTTTTCCTCCATCAGCTTCTTCTCTATCTGAACCAGCCTATTCTTATACATGTCATATTTCTCCTTCTCAGGGACTGATTTCTTTCTGCTCTGGATGAGGCTTTCCTGGAGCTGGATTAAGGTTTCCCTCCTCTGAGCCAATTTCACCTTCTCCTGAGCCAGTTTCTCCTTCTCCTGGGTCAGATTCTTTTGCCTCCAGGCCAGTATTTCCTTGGCTTTGGGAAGTTCTTCCATGTTCTGGACAAGCTTAGTCTTCTCCCAGGCCAGTTTCTGCTTATTCTTGATCAATTTCTCACTTTTCTGGGCAATTTTTGCCTCCTTCACTGGCAGTGTTTCCATGTTCTGGGCCAGTTTCTTCTCTTCCTGGATCAGTAGCTCTTCCTCTTGGGCCAGTTTCTGCTTTTTCTCCATCAGTTGCTCCCTCTTCTCAATAAGTTTTTCCTCTTCTCCAGGAAGTTTTACCTTGTCTTGGGCTAGTTCCTTCTCTTCTTGGATCAGCAGCTCTTCTTCCTGGGCCAAATTATGCTTATTCTCCATCAGTTGCTCCCTTTTCTGATCAAGTCCTTCCTTTTTCTCAGACAGATTTTGTTTGTCCTGGGCCAGTCTCCTCTTCTCCTGGACCAGCAGTTCTTCCTCCTGGATCACTGCTTTCTCTTCTGCATCCAGTTTCTCTTCTTGCAATGCCAGTGTCATCTCTTCCTGATCCAGCCTGTCCCCTTCATTGATCAGTTCCTCCTCTTCCTGATTCAGTTCCTCTTCTTTCAAAGCCAGTCCCTCCTCTTCCCAGGTCAGATCCTCCAATTCCTGGGCTAGTTCCTTTTCTTGCCATGCTAGATCTAGCTCTTTCTGGACCAGTTTATCCAGTTTCTGCATCATTATCTTTTTGACCTCAGCTAGCTTCCCTCCTTTCTTTGCTATGTTCTCTTCTTCTCGGGCCAGTTTCTCCAATTTCTTGGCTAGTCTCTTCCTTTGCTGGGCCAATTTCTCTGCATCCTGGCTCAGCATTTCCTCTGTTTGGGCTAGTTTTTCCTCATTCTGGATAAGCTTCCTCTCCATCTGGACCATTTTCCTGTCTTTCTCGGCCAGTTTCTCATACTCTTGGGCCATTTTTCTCTCTTCCTGAGCTAGTCTCTTCTCTTCCTGTGCTAGCTTCTCCTCTTCCTGAGCCAGCTTCCTCTCTTCTTGGGCCCGTCGTCTTTCAGCCTGGGCCCGTTTTCGCTCAACCTGGGCCTGTTTGTATTCTTGGTGGATCTGCCTCTGCTCTTCTGTCATCGGTGCTTCTTCTGCTGCTGCTGTTGCTTCTGCTTCTTCTTCCCACTCCTGAGGCAGTTCTTCCTCCTGGGTCACTTCCTCCTGAGTCACCATCATCTTCTCCCTGGCCCTGGCTGACATCTTTTCCCAGATCTGTGACCATTCATCCCATGTCCGCTTTGTCTTGTCCCTTCTGACTTGTCCCTCTTCTGCATCTGGGAGAAGCTTCTCTTCCTCCTCAGGTACTTGCTCCTCTTCCTGATGACGCTGGCTTTCCCATGTTTTCTTCCATTCATCCCACGATATCCTTGTCTCACCGAAAGCATTTTTCCATTGATCCCAGGACTTTTTCCACTCCTGCCAAGACAGTTTTATTTCATCTTTAAGTGGCCTTCTTTCTTGCTCAACCACTTTCTCCATTAATTTGGCCACCACCTCCACTTCCTGACTCATGCCCCTCTCTTCTTTGGCTATCTTCTTCTCTTTTTTATCCACTTTTATCTCCTGCTGGGCTGCTTTCCTCTGTTTAGAAGGCTTAGAGGATTTCTTCTCTTCTTTCTTTGATATTCGTTTTCCCTTGCTTAGGTCTGGTTCTGCAAAAAGAACTTTCTTTTTCTTGCCTTTTTTTGGACTCACGTGGGTTTCCCGCAGGTCCTGCATGTCCTTTTCTGTCTTTCGCTCTTGCATTTCTCTTGTCTCCTCTTCCATGTCTCTGATCATCATGTCCTCTCTAATTGCTGATCCGTGAATAAAAACCGGTTTCTCCTCTGGCCAGGCTACATCCCAGTCAAGGTCCTCAAGCAGTTCCTCACTGTCTTTCTTCAGCAGGGGGCAGATCTCCTGAAAGAGCTCCCAGCTGGGCCGTCGATCAGCCAGCATCTCCTGAGCCGTGGTCACTAGCTCATTGTTGAGAGCTTCTAACATTTTTGTCTGGGAACCAGATATCCTCAGGGTCATAAGACGACATAGGTCGTCCCGCCACATCGAGCTGTCTCTAGACCTGAGGCCAGGAGCTCCAGAGGCACCCCGCCCTGTGATTTGCAGCCGCCTCATAATTGAGTCTGTCTTTCCAGTATGTGGAAATCCCTCATGTGTAATTTCAGTGTCTGTTACTTTCCTTTTGCGCCTCTTCATGGTTTTCTGAGATACTGATTTCCGGCCTCTTTTGTCACGTGTCTTCCTCAACATCTTCATGGTCAAGGCCACGTGATCCTTTGAGGCATCTACCTCTAAAGATTCTTGTTCATCATCTTTTGCAACCTTTAGTATACTGGAGGCTGAAGATCTAGCCTCCTCCACCTCAGTGGGTGCAGCTTCACTCTGATCACCTTCATCCTGTAAGGGACCTGGCTCGGTGACAGTTTCTTTGAGCTTCTTAAGGCTCCGCAAAAATTTTCGGGCTATAGGGAAAATCAGGAGATGCAGATAAGGAAAGCATGGGAGGCTTAGATAACACCCTTCCCAACTGAGCTAAGATGAACTGCCATAACAGAAGTAGTGACAGAGGAGGCTGAGGCCTTTAACAAGAAGGCCGTCTCCTTGCTTTATCCCCAGTGCCTTCCTTCCCTCGTCCCCTCTCCACTCCACCTCTGCTGAGTCCTACAGAGATAGGTTTTGGGGTCTCTCTTAATTTGGGTGGATCCTTCCTAGGAGGGTTCTTTTCTGTGAAAGGATCTTTTCACTTATCTCTGTTCTTCTCTGATACCTCTTGTCTCACTTTAGCCCTAACTGCCCTGCCTCTTGGGGACCCTGAGGCATGAATCAGATTACCCCATACATACTGTGCTTTCTGACTACTGGTCGGCCCCGTCTTGGGCCTTTGCTGTGCTTGAAGGCAGCTTCAGGTTCTTCAGGGACAGTATCAGTTTCCTGGGAAAGGGCAGTAAGTTCAGACGCCCCTGAGACATCTAAAGTAAAAGTAGGCTTTTCATCACCCTGGTATAAGGTCAGGTCTTCATTCAATCGCTGCGACACTTGAGTATGAAGGATTTGGAGATCTGGGGCTCGCAGTCCCAGTAGACGGTCCAAGGTTTCATCCCCAACCATTTCCTGCCTAGGAAAGTCAAAGGAGAGAAAGGACCATGCTTAATCAGGGACAAGAGGGAGAACAAGAAGGAAAGAACTGTTATAGAACTGGCAGGAAACTGGGCAATGTAACTCACAGAGACAGCATATTTAGAGGAAATGATGGCCAAGAAGAAAGAAAAAGTCTAGGAAGTCAAGATGGCAATGAATGAAGTGACCTGTATGGGGGCTTCTGGGGTAGGAGAAAAGGGTGAAAGGGGTTCTTAAAGAGGCAGGGGACAAACAGGAACAGGAAAAGAAATGGATAAAGGAGTGGGCAGTTAGGGGATCATCAGATAGCCTAGGAATGGGAAAAGACTATGAACGAAGAAAAAAGACAGGAAGAGCTCATGAACAGAGATGAAGACAGTGAAGGAAGGGAAGGGGAAAATGGGGAAGAGGAAGAAGAAAATCAGAAGCTAGTAAAGAACAGAGGAAGGCACGAAGAACTTACTGCATCTCCCGGAAAGTCTCTCGATTCTGGACCAAGTTCAAGAGTGAGGTCTTAGAATGGACTCCAGTCTCAGCCATGAGGCTCAGGGTCTTATTCCTCACTCTGTCATCTTTGTCCATTAGTCCTTGGGCCAGAGGCACGGCAAAGAGATGAGTAATCATTCCTAGACGCTTCAGCCCTTCCCAGGCCAGCTCTCGAATCAGTGGGTTGGAATTGGTTGTATCATCCAATAGACGGTGGGCTGTTTCAGAGCGCAGGGGTGGAGACACCTGGTAAGAGGCAAAGATCTGCCCGAGGGCACCAATACAGCACTGGTACTTCAGTGGGGTAGCATGGATTATAATACTGAGAATTGTCTCTATCAGGCTATTGATAGCAATTTCACTCATCTTTTTTCCCAGCCAACTGCGGTTTGCTGCGTCTGTAAGAACGGTGTAAGTGATATCCTTGGACGCTCTTGTGAGGAGGAAGTCTTCATCTTCCTTTTCATGTATGTATTGTTCTGCGTCACTTATAGCTCTTGCCCGGCTGTGCCAGAAGAAGAATTGTTGAGACTTGTCCCATTCTAGCTCCCGCACAGGTGAGTGCAGGCTGCACTGCAGGTATATCGGGCTGCCCTCTGGCCAGAGACGGGCCCGGATCACCGAGTTAGGGATGTAGCAATCTGGAGCCAAGAGCCATTCCCGCCTGTGACCAAAATAGCACCGAAGTATCTGATAGGGGTTGAATTCATCCCAGGTAGTCAGCTGTAGCTGGGGAGGAAGCACATAATGGAAATAAGGTGGTTTTTTCACCTGCGATACATCAACTTCCATATACCCGGAATCATGTTTGAAGGAAGAGAGTAGCACAGGGCTCCCTTGCTCATCTTCTTCAATGACATGTGGCACATTATGATCAAAGGCAATGGCCCGATGATTGATGAGACTCTCCAGACCCACCAGTTGCTGCTTCCCGTGTCCAGGGTAGATATACTTGGGCACAAACATGGTCTCGAAGGAGAAAAAGAAGCTTGGTATGAAAGGCTTAGGGACTTCGAGCACTTCATCTGTCAGACCCATAAGGGAGAGGCGAACCAGCAGGGTTGGGGGAAGCAGCTTTAAACAGGACACCAGATAAAGACTCTGGTTGAAAGTTACAAGCAGGTCGCCCCGGTCATTTGCAAAGCAGAGTGGGCCAAAATGCAGTGATGAGTCCAGCATGGCTATGAGTCTCCCATGGAAGTTCCAGATCCGGACAGAGCCGTCACTGCCACCCGTGACAAAAAGACCCAGGGACAGGCAGACATCAAAAGAGATGATGGTGCACTGGTGCAAAGGCAAGGTCTCTATGAACGTTGAGCCATCCTGCGAGCCAGAAGACAGAAAGTCATGGAACTTCCAGAGACGCAGGCAGTTAGTCTGGGTGATGGCACCCACTGACTTGGGCAAGAGTATCAAGTGTGTTAGCTGACAGCTGCAGAGAATGCTGGCAAGTATCCGCAGTTTCACTCTGACCCCTTCAAGCACAGCTTCTGAGAGGTGTATGTAGTCATCCATTCCATAGGAACAGAGCAAAGAGTTTTCTCGGCTACCAGAGAGCCCTCCGGGCAGTGTAGAGAGGGCTAGGACAGACCCAAAGTGAACGTATGTCTCAATCCGGGCACAGCTGTGCTGGGAGAGCACTCTAATCACACCACTCTGGTATCCAGAGAACATGAGTCCTTCTAGACCCCGGCCCAGGTGAAAGTGCCCATAAGCCAGGCACTGTACCAGGTCCTGAGAATCTGGTGAGGTGCATAAGAGATACTTGGCCATGCATGGGGAGCGGGTGGTGTCAAAGACCAGCACATCTGGGCTGCCTGTTGCTACAAAGAGCTCCTCTTTATTGGGGTCATAGGCCCAATCCGTGGCCTGGTCCAGGATTGAGAAGGGCCAGGTGATGACCAGGAGATTCCCTGTTAGCGGGGACACGAAGCGCAGCAGGCCATCCTCGGTGGTGCACAGGATCCGGAACCAGTTACTGCCACAGCGGACCCGGCGCACCTGCTGGGGAGCAGAGCCACAGACATTGAAGAGGCTACAGAAGAAGGGCAGGCTGCGCAAGGAGAAAGAGTGGGTAGTCTGGCAGAAGAAAGTGGTGCCATCGATAAACTGGAGCTGATATAGCTCCTCACCCAATTCGAGCCGCCGCAGCAGATTGCCTGAAGTCAGGTTCCACTCTTTGATTATGCCTTCCCGGCCAGCTGTGAGCAGGGTGTGGGCTTCTGGCTGGCTGCGGATACAGATCACCGAAGAGAAGTGGGCCTTGAAAGTGTGGAGGGAGTGGCCCCAGTTGAGGTTCCACACTTGGATCTCCCCAGTCTTGTTTCCAGCGTAAAGAAAGCCCTGCTCAGAACAGGTGAAGCAGCAGGTGATCGAGGAGCCACTGATGGTGGAAGAGAACTTCTTCACCTCTGCCAGGAGGCCACGGCCTTGGCGCTCCAGGACCCTCACCACATTCTCACACATGGCAATCAGGGAGCCATTGGGGCCGTTCAGCCTAATGTCATGGACCAACTCGTCACCAGGCAGGGCGACCATGTGGGCTATTTGGAGACCCCTGCTGCTGCGCTCAATGGTCCAGGTGACCACTGCCCCCAGGATGCCTGACAGAAGCATCTTCATTTCTGGGTCATAGCAGAGGCAGGTGATGTTAAAGCGACAGGGTACTACCCCCAGGGATTTGAATGACCGAAGGTGGTCCCCGAAGAGCCGCAGGAGCAGGTCACCACAGTAGACCACAAGGATATGAAAGGAACCTGTGTGGACCATGGACTGGATGGGTGGCAGCCGATCTGTCATGGAGAACGTTCTCTTCTCCACCATGTCCTCAGTCTTGCTCTTGATCCATACTACAGCCTGAGAGAGAATAAGATGGAAACTATCCAGGATAGGTAGTAGAAGAGGAAAGGGCATAATAGTCAGCTATTTTTTCTTGCTAAGGAGAAGTTGGAAGATCCTAGAGTGACTTTACCCACTGGTTTGAGGAAGTAGAAATACTGTAAAATCAGGAAACCGAGGACTCTTTCCCTAACCCTGGCCTACTTTAGGAGAAGAATAAAATCTAGTCAACATGGAGATGGTAACTGGAGAAAGGATGAAGGAGGACTCCTGGGTCCAGATCATGTTCACTCAAGGGGTATATCTTCCTGGATTAATCTAGGGTCAGAAGTTACATGGGCATGGCCCTCACTTAGAATGGGCTAAGGAGAAGAAAGACTGGGGAGTTTTACCTGTATTTCTTTTGTGCTTGTTGTCACCCAAGAGAGGGAAGAAAAGAAGTGGGCGTCACTGAAGTAGTAGCATATAAGCGGCATGTTTTGAGGATGGCGAGACTCTTTGAACAGGATCTGGGACCGGTCACTCAACACAACTACATCAGTCTTCAGGTCATCTAAATTTTGCTGGGAAGTGGCATGGCATTAAACTCAGAGACCAGAAACACATATACAATAAATATATTCTCACGCAAGTCACAATCTAAACCACTGTCAAAGTTCTGCCTCAGCCCCAAGGATCACCCTGTGACACCCACACATGCAGTCTGTCACCGGTGGGACACCTGCACTACACAATGGAACAAAGCCCTCAACACAAGGGCGAGCCAAACCACTGTAGGGTCTACGTGGCATCAGGGGAAACTGATATTCCTTCCAATGTGAAGTTAGCTATACCTGTCCTTGAACATTTTCCCTTCTGTCTAATAGGGTACATATGTCGTGAAATAAACATTTAACAGATTATCGAGGCAAGTACACTGCCATATGCCCACACGTAAAGTAACAGGGTGTCCCAAAAGTCAGTGCAGCTTTAGTAAAGCCTAAAATTGCACTAAGTAAGACTTTTAGGACATGCTACCTGGCCTTTAAATTTGACAGAGGACAATAACCTATCTCCACACACACACACATACACACATATGTATAAATGATCCCATGGTGATCGAGCATGTGCTATGAAACATGCACTTGGCATCCTTCTACAAAGAGCCAAGCCACAACAAACCTGACGCTGACAAATGTTCTCTGGCGCCTTCTTCCTTCTCGTCTAGAAAAATCTCTCTTCCCAGAGGGCAAGTTCTTCTGACAGTGCTCCAAAGTGTTCACCTCTCACTATCAAAATGTCCCAGCGAGAGGTCTCTAGGCTCACTTGGAAGTTGATGGCCCACTTCCTGCTATGGGGATAGTTGTCCTTATGATTTTCCCTGCCTGCTTCCTCTTTCAATAGATGATCTATGCATCTCTAAAAGGCTCGTAACTGTTCTGACAGACAGGGGCCAATAAAATGTCTGTCCTACATATACATTACCTTGCTTTTCTGTATCATGTCACTTAGAAGATATTTAAAGTCCTTCCACAGGGGGATGAGTCTGGGAGAAGTCATCACGTCGATTATCTGCTGGTCTTCCTCAGGACTGTTGTTTAAAAACCGGTGGGAATCTGAAAAAGGCCAGCTTAGCCACTGCTGCTTTTTGAGAGCTGGAAATCACAAGTTCAGAGCCATGAACTCATGCTTATCGGACACTTTTTGAATGTCAAGAACTATGCATAAGACATACGTTCTTAGGAGAAGAAGGGGACGACAGAGGACAAGATGGTTGAATGGCATCACCAACTCAATGACATGAATTTGAGCAAGCTCTGGGAGATGGTGAAGGACAGGGAAGCCTGGCGTGCTGCAGTCCATGGAGTCGCAAAGAGTCAGACATGACCGAGTGACTGAACAACAACAGCAGCCCGGGGAGGTAGATATTATCTCATTTGAGAAAACTGAGGCTTGGAGAGCGTAAAGAAAGGAAATGGGGCTTGAATCTTAGCATGGGCTGTCAGATCCAATAGGATATTCTAGGGGAAGGAAGCAGAAAAACCTAAAGGGGCTGGAAAGGAATACTGTCACCAACAAATAGTTATTCTTTGTTGGTGGTGGGCTGTCAAGAGAGCTTTTTGCAAGGACTAATGGCACCCCATTCCAGTACTCTTGCCCAGAAAATCCCATGGACGGAGGAGCCTGGTGGGCTGCAGTCCATGGGGTCGATAAGAGTCGGACACGACTGAGCGACTTCACTTTCACTTTTCACTTTCATGCATTGGAGAGGGAAATGGAAACCCACTCCAGTGTTCTTGCCTGGAGAATCCCAGAGACAGGGGAGCCTGGTGGGCTGCCGTCTATGGGGTCGCATAGAGTCAGACACGACTGAAGCAACTTAGCAGCAGCAGTAGTTCCCAAAGTGTGGTCCTGCACCATGATTCCTGGGGGAGAGGTTCTTCTTAAAATGCAGATCCTAAGGTACTGAGGGCTTCCCTGATAGCTCAGTTGGTAAAGAATCCACCTGCAATGCAGGAGACCACAGTTTGATTTCTGGGTCAGGAAAATCTGCTGTAGAAGGGATAGGTTACCCACTCCAGTATTCTTGGGCTTTCCTGGTAGGCTCAGCTGGTAAAGAATCCACCTACAATGCGGGAGACCTGCACTGGGTTCGATCCCTGGGTTGGGAAGATCCCCTGGAGAAAGGAAAGGCTATCCACTCCAGTATTCTGGCCTGGAGAATGCCATGGATTGTATAATCCATGGGGTCGCAAAGAGTTGGACACGACTGAGTGACTTTCACTTTCAGGTACTGAAGCAGAACCATGGCAGTGGGATCCTGAGTCCTTCCATTGTAACAAGCTCCCTAGGTGACTCAGTGGACGTTTTAAGTTTGACTCCTGAAACAGGAAATCAAGATAAAAGGTGCCCAGGACTAAGAGTCAGCCCCACGTAGTCCAGCTGGAGAAAGAATCCCGTCATTCAGCCATGCAGGCTTTCCCAGGCTTGTGGAATCAAGTCACTTTCTTGTGTGTGATACATCTGCTATTCATCTTCTTCCTCCCATTCCCTTCTCTCTAGCCTTCGTGAGGATAAACCTCTACTTTTTCTGACTAGATGTGAATAAAGCCTACTTTTAACGAGTCCCCTTTGTCAGGGAGTCTATCATTACTGGTCTGATGATGGACTTGTTTTCCTTATTTGTACTGATAATATGAAAATGCCAGTCTCGCCTACTTCACAGGATTGTTGCAAGGATCAAAGATGATAATTCCTGTGAATACCTTTTAAAGTATACTCTGAAGCAACAGACAATCATGACTGCTGTTTTTAGGCTAGTTTGGTTCTCCAGAGAAGTAGTTATTTCCTCCCAACCTATACTTTGTACTTTTCAGTTGCCCTGGAAACATTATAGCTAAATTTATAGTCTGGCCAGCAGGGGGCAGTGGAAGCCATCCTTGCACCTGCCAGATGAAGGAAAACTGGTGGACTTAAAAAAAGTAGTCCCCAAAGGGCGATCCTCAGGACAGCAGCATCATCACCTGGGAACATGTTAGGAATGCAAATTACCAGGCCCTACCCTCAACCTACTAAATTGTAAAGTCATAAGGGTAGGGCCCAAAATTGAGTTTTAAACAGCCAATCTTAAAGTCTGGGAACCGGTGGTTTGGAGAACTCTTGGAATTCCAGGTCATTTGGCCGGGGCATCCCGAGGTAAGGTCAGCAGAACCCACCCTCTGGCATGGCTAAGCCTAGACTGTGTGTTTCCACAGAGACGTGATGGCTGGATCTGGGGCAGGGGGAGCAGCAGGCAAAACTTATCATCATCTCATGTGTAGGGTGGGTAAGAGCCCTCCCCCCTCCAAAAAAAAAAAAACCCCACATCCATCACTTCATGAGTTCTCGAAAGAATTCTGAGAGGCAGATCCCATCACCTCCATTGTATGGATAAAAAATGTGAATTCAGAGAGGTAAAGGATGCAAACAGAACTACACATGGTAGGCTCATAAGACTCAACCCACAGTTCAGGATTCTCCTAGCCTTTCAGAGAAGCAGGAGGCTCTCCCAGCTGAGGCTAAGTGCACTCTCTGCCTCACAAACCCACTGATGGGAGCTGGGGACTGGCTTTCAGACATTAGCATCCTGTGTTTCTTCTCTCCCAAAACCTGCGTGCTGCCCTCCTGCTGTATATCTTTTTCCATTCTATTTCCCTGTGACCCTGCACTTGCTGACCGCCTTTGAGGAGCCCCTGTGACCTGCTGAAATGGATTGGTGGGTGGCCCCTCAGGCCAGGGCTCCATAGCTCAGAACTACACCCGCCACCCACCCCAGCTCCTTCTTGAGGCCCCAGAGCTACTGAGAGAGTGGTTGCTTGAAGTCAACAAATCTGCCGTCACTGCCATAAGTTTCTGTTTTTCCTAATATCTCCTCTGGGTTCAGCTTCTCTCGACCAGCCTATAAACAGCAAGTGGTTGGGACCCTTGGGGGCATATTCTTTGGAGGTTAGTAAGAAAGAAGTCCTCCAACCCCCAAACCTCTGTTTGTTGTTATTTTGGGAAGTTTTGTTTGTTCATCTTTTTTGTGGGATCTTAGTTCCCCGACCAGGGATCAAATGTGTGCCCCCTGCAGTGGAAGCACAGAGTCTAATCACTGAAATGCCAGGGAATTCCCTGTTTTTTTTTGTTTGTTTGTTTTTTGTTCTTTTGGCCACTTTCTCCCATCTCATACACTGGTCTCCTTAGAGGAAATCTCCCCTATAATCTCCCACTTTTATTCCCTAATCGCATTACCTGTCCTTAAAAGCAAGTCCGGAGTGAGCTTCAGCTTAAGCATTCAGCGTAAGCGCAATGATTTTGACTTTTTAATATCTTGATAACCGAAAGATGATCTAATGGGAAGTCATGCAGCCAACCTAGGGGAGTCAGTATGTGGGGGCCGAGATATGGTATGTAATACTGACTACGGAGACAAACTAGGTCTATTATTGGACACTGATGCTGGCACCACATCCTTTTTCTTAACTGCAGTCCCTTCCAAGGTACAGTGCTCTGTTGATGGTGGTGGGATGAAAGGCCAGCAACCTGTGAGCCCTGCCTTTGTAATACAGAGAAATGACTCTAGGGGGCACTGCACTCCATGTCACTGTTGGGCCCTGTTTAAGAGGGAAAAGAACAAAGTATTGTTGAGTATGTGTAACAGGGAAACCTGACCACCCTAAAGAATAGTGATGTGTGCTCCACACTGTGAGGTAAAGCCCTGCATGGATCCTATAGCCTTGCAGGTGGCTCTTATGTTTGGGGACAGCGATGCAGAAAGCCCAGTTGGCATCAGTTGACTGTAAAGTCAGAGGGACTGGAAAGCCAGAGGGCAATCTCGGCTTACTGTTTTTTTTTTTTCTTTTCTTTTTTTTTTTTTGAATGACATTTCTAATAAAGAGCTAAAGTCTGTCCCCAAGGCCTGGGACTACTACTCTGGTCTTATGAGTGATGTCACAGCTAGGGCTGGGACTGGAAAACATTTAACACACTTTATGGAAAGAAACAATTTTCCAGGCTGAAAAACATGTATTACCAGGGTAGGCAAGTTCCTATTGGGTGAAGAGTTATCCATCCAGCATGGGAGTAGTGATAGCATCCAGAAATGATTAAGGTTGTAAAGTGGTAGTTAGGTATTTTACATATATTGTTTTAATACTATACAATAATTCTGTGACTTAGCTATCATCCTCCACTAATTGATAGCTCAGTCACAGAATGGACATAGAACATAACATACTAACAAAACATACTAAGAAATATATACTAAAAAGAAAGTCACTTGTCCTATTTCCCCTTCAGAAAGGTAACTCTGTGTTCTGTACACACACAAGGACGTATGTGGAAAAATACCACTTTTCTTACACAAATGTTACTATGCTATATTGTTGTTTGGTCACTAAGTCATGTCAGATTCTTTTGCAATCACATGGACTCTAGCCTATCAGGCTCCTCTGTCCATGGGATTTCCCAGGGAAGAATACCGGGGCTGGTTGCCATTTCCTTCTACAGGGGATCTTTCAGACCCAGGGATTGAACCCGTGTCTCCTACACTGGCAGGTGGATTCTTTATCGCTGAGCCACCAGGGAAGCCCAGGTGCTATACACTGCATTTTTCTCACTTAATAATCTTAAAGATTAACTCATATTAAAACACACAGTTCTGTCTCATTTTTCAACAGTTGTCAGCGGCATGGTACATTGTCTGGCTGAACTATCATTTATTTATCTAACGTCCATTAATAGAAATTGGGCAGTTTCCAGCCTTTTGCTATAACCCATGCCACAAATGAATATTTTTGTTAATGACTCACAGTTTTAATTGGAGAAGGCAATGGCACCCCACTCCAGTACTCTTGCCTGGAAAATCCCATGGACGGAGGAGCCCGTTAGGCTGCAGACCATGGGGTCGCTAAGAGTCCTAAACGACTGAGCAACTTCACTTTCGCTTTCACTTTCATGCATTGGAGAAGGAAATGGCAACCCACTCCAGTGTTCTTGCCTGGAGAATCCCAGGGACGGCAGAGCCTGGTGGGCTGCCGTCTGTGGGGTCGCACAGAGTCGGACACGACTGAAGCGACTTAGCAGCAGCAGCAGCAGCACAGTTTTAATTAACTTAAAATTTAAAACTGAAGCAATATAAACCTTTTTTTAATTAAACATAACTTATTTTAGATATACTGGCTTAAATTAATAAAATTTCACCTGTTTAATTTTTTAATGTAAATTTTAAAGTTGCAGATTTGGCTTGCATCATACTTCTATTAGACAATATTGCTTTAGATTATCACCTTCCGATGGTGGTCTGGACTTCGGTTCCTTGACAGTAGGCACCGAATCTATCTTGATTTCTCCCCTGTCCTGATAATCAGTCACCCAAGCTGGCATGAAGTAGGTGTCTAATACATTTTTGTTGAATAAATGAGCAAATGAATCACCCTCTGCCCCTCTCCCAGGAAGAAGAAATATATACTTCCCAGCTCAGTCTCATTCAGCATCTTCTTGGAAGGAAGGATGAGATGGGAAGGATATTGACTGGGTTTTCCTGACCAAAGAACCTTGCAATTCCAGCTAGTTCCTTCGGTAACCCCTTACGGAGTAGTAGGAATGCCAATAAAAAAGGTCGGATCCTTGATTATGTCGACAAGTGGACTAAATTTTAACAAAATCTCCCCAGCCATAGGTACTCAACAAACACTGGTTACGCTAAGAATGTGCGATCAACGAATGAATGATAGGTAACATGGCCTCCGGGGCACCCCCCTGGGTGGTGGTCAAGAGACTCCCGTCAAAGGCAGAGCTCCGGAGACTCCTACTACAGGGAGAGGCGACCAGACCGGAATCCCAACACATTCTGGCATCCCGGCTCTCCGCGTGGGAGGGAAGAAGGGTGTGTCCGCCTCCTCAAGGCTGGGGCCGCGCCTGTTACCTGCGACGACTGGGCTCCAGACAAGGGACGGGTACGGCGTGTGTGGCGGCACTCCGAAGCTATGTGAAGGGCCAGACCTAGAATAGGAGCGCCAGAGGAGCGACCTTGGGGATACTGCGGGAGGACTCGGTCAACAAAACGGTTAGCTCCCCAACCCCGCGCCAGGCGGACTGACCAAGGCAAGGGGAGTGAGCGCGCGTGCGCACTGGCGCGCGCCCGGCAGGAAAAAGCCCAGCGCGAGACCCCGCGCGCGCGCGCGCGTTCGAAAGGAAAAAAAAAAAAGTCTTCCCCGCGGGGGCCCGCGGCAATTTAGGCCGGAGTTGGCCGGCGAGCGCGCGTGCGCGAGCGCGCATAGACGCCTTTCTCCACAGCTCCCCTCGGTTGGGGGTCTAGCGCTGTGTTCCGCTGCTCCCGCTTCTCCAGAGGCTCGCGCCCTCGGGGTAAGTACCTCGCGCCTCGCGGAAAGGGAGAAAAAGGGCTACTGAAGGAAGGGAGGAGGCGAATAGAGCTGGGAAAAAGGAAAAACCGTCTTCGCAGAGCTAGGAACGCAATCAACGGGTTGGAATCTACAGAAGACACACCTCCATCCTTCACGCCCCTCGGGGCTGCGGAAGTGCTCTGGAGACTCGAGCGGCACGGAGGCGACAGGTGGACTACCATTCCCAGAAGGTGGCGCGGTGCCGCGCCTACTGCTCCCGGCAGCACCTGCGCGTCAGGCTTTTTTCAGTTTGCGGCCGCCTAGGGCGAAACTACAGTTCCCAGGAGGCCTCGCGCGAAGCGGCTTGGAAGTGGGCAGCCTGGAAGTCACTCGGGCCACTGGAGCTGGCGGCGTCTCCAGCAAGCGGCGCGGATCTGGACGCCGCGGTCGTGGGGCCCGCGGGGCGGGCAGCCGGGACACCCAGGTATGTGGCTCCGGGTGCAGGGTTGGCCTTGCGCTAGGGTAGCGGGGAGTCGATGTCCAGTCGGACCCCGAGGGTCAGCGCGGGCGAGCTACTGGGCGGACGGCCGGGTGTGGGCACTGGCTGTTGGGGGGCGGCGGCAGCACTCTCGCCCTCAGGACCTGGCTGGACGCGTGCCCGCATGCTTCAACTTTCCAGGCGAGCTACCCGGCGCCGTTGCGGGAAAGCATGGCATAAGAGTCGGGTAGCGGTGGGTTCGCTTACGGACTCTTGCCTCTCGGGAGGTGCGATCTAGGGAAACCGCGCCGAACCTCAGTTTCTCCTTTCGGTCAAACCGGAGAAAAATAGTGTCTGTCTTATGCTGGGAATTCTGTTGAGATCCGATGAATAAAGCGTTTGGTACGTAGAAGACACTTATTGCTTGCTTTATTGTTTGCTCTGGAGAAATGGGATGAAGGTATCATCGACTGAATGTGGTAAGCTGAGGGTGAGCCACATGGTTAGCACTCGGTGCAAGGTGGCTGTTGTTAGGCGAAATTATTTTGCTAAGAGCTTCGGTTTTGGAGGCAGAGCCAGGTTCAAATTTAGGTTCTACCTTTTACCAGCTCTGTGACCTTGGGCGACAGACTTCACTGCTCTGTACCTTGGTTTTCTCTGTCTACAAAATGGGTATTTTTTTCATAGCAGCCACCTTATAGAGTCGTTTGGAGGATGCAGTGAGAGTACCATTTGTGAAATGCTTAGAGCAGCAGCTGGCACATAGTCAGCATTTAATAAATGACCATTGATTCAGCGTTTTCCCGGTTTCTCCGAGACCCCCTGAGGGTGGGGCTCTGCCTGTAGTCTTGCTTTTCTCGTGGATCAGACATATAACTGGTCTGGTTGACTTCCTCTCGTGCACCCTCAGGTTCCATCCGTGTAAAATGGGATAACAATATCAGCCTCAGAGGGTTGTAAGGATTTGCTGATACCATGTTCCCAGTCCAGAGCGATCTCTCACTAAGTAGCAGCTCTTATATATTATAATTGTTCTTCTTCCATGTGCTCCATCTGGCCCAGAGCTTGCCTAACTGTGGTGGGATGTGACATGACAGCCCTGAGCTCCCCCACATGTTCACTCCCAGCCTCAGTGTCCCATCTGTGAAATGATAGTCATAGGACACTTGTGCCAGGGTTGTTTCAATGATTCCAAAAGATAATTCATGTGTAGTGTTCATCACAGGGCCAGGTGCATCCTAAGCACTTAATAAACATGCCTTGTTTTTCTTGATGGGCTTTTGCTGCTTATGTTTGTATTACAGTTCAGAGCAGGACAAGGTTAATGTCCCCTCACCCCTAATTTTTATTCACCAAAGGTAAAATTGTAGAACATACTGCCATATAAGGGGCTGAGAGGAAATGGCACTGACTAGCTGCTATCAGCAGGCTACCTGCCCTCCCCCCAGCTCTCACACACTCCTGCCCCCAAATTGGCTTTTAAGTGTTGTACCACTGCTGCCCGTACTTGACTGTCTCAAAGCCCCATTAGCCCCCCGAGCCCCACCTCCACATGTGGGGCCTGTGCTCCTTGATGTCCTCTGCTAACTTGATGTCCCGTTGGGTGCCATGAACTCAAAATGTTAAATCAAAGCTCGTTTTCCTCCCGGACCCAGTAGTCACCACCTCGGCAGATGGGCCAAGCTGGAAACCTGGGAGTCCTTCTTCTCCCCAAGACTTCCCAGATGCAGTTGATTGGCAAGGAGGATGGTGCTGTCATTCCATAGCAACCATTTCTTTGGCCTGTCTTGGTCTCTTGTCTTGTGGGCCACTGAAAGTCCCCCTTGGCTACTGAAGGTGGCCTTTTCCAACATGGTTGAGTTGTTTCTTTCAAGTCACCAAGGATGAATACATGTCAAACACTGTATCAGTAGGAGCCAGAGAAGGCACTGCAGACGTGCCAGATGGCAGTGGCCACAAGTATGGAGTAAAAGCCCTGGCTGTCAGGGAGTCCATTTCTAGCCTGGCTAAGCTCAGCTGAGTCGCTCACTTTCTTTCTGCAAAGTTACCCGGTGTCAGCGGGTTAGAATATCCTCTGTATAACAGGTCATCCGGAGCGTTTTGGGAGGCAGCACATGCACACCCAGGAAGAGGCTGGGCAGGGAGTATGTTAGCTCTCTGTTTAGGGTGAGTCTGTCATCAGATCTGTCATTGTAATTTCTTTTTTTTTTTTTAGAGATTTTATTTATATATTCTTGGCTGTGCTGGGTGTTCCTTGCTGCACGTGGGTTTTCTCTAGTTGCAGTAAGCAGGGCTCACCATTGTGGTGCACAGGCTTCTCTTTGCAGTGGCTTCTCTGGTTGCAGAGCATGGGTTCTCTGAGTAGTTGTGGCCCACAGGCTTAGGTGCTTCTCGGCATGTGGGATCTTCTCAGACCAGGGATCGAACCCATGTCTCCTGGGTTGGCAGACGGATTCCTAACCGCTAGACGACCAGGGAAGCCCCTGTAATTGTAGTTTCATTTGGTGATGGGAACCTGTGGTCTCAAATTTATTTTAACCACTAAAATTACCTAAGTGTGTTATTATTTTTTTATTAATTGATTGATTTTTTTTTTTTTTTTTTTGGTTGAGCCATGTTGCTTGTTGGATCTTAGTTCCCTGACCGGGGATCGAACCTGGACTTCAGCAGTGAAAACTCCAAGTCTTAAGCACTGGACTCCCAGGGAATTCCCCCTAAGTGCTTTTTTGCATCTGAGGAAATAAAACAATGACTTTAAAACAAAAATCTCGGTCTTGATTGTTAGTGACAACAGCACATGGGTTTTTAGCAGTCTGTGTGGAACAGTCAGAGTTAAACATGAGCCTGTTTTTCAGACATTGCAGTTGTTAGGCGGTAAATCAAAAATGGAATTTAGAATGTGCAGTGATTGGTGCCTTTTTTTTTCCCTGTGAAAGTTATTTTGCTTATATTTCAAACTTCAGTTAAAAAAAATGACCCAGGTTATGATAAGAGCTTAACCTTGTTGTGTGTATAATTTCCCACATCTAAATTAAATGTCTGTATGTTTTGCTAAAATAATTGAGCAGTCATTGCCTCTAAAGTAAAGGGTTTTTAGCAGTTAGAATGAGAGGCTATTAGGACCGGTTTGTGCATTTGTGCTTTCTTTAAGACACTGCCTCTATTTCTTAGGACTTCTGTGGTCATGGCCATAATTTGTCTGTGTGTGTGCCTGAGGATTGGTTGAATTTGGCTTTTAAAAAGTTATGCAAAGAAATGCATACTCGTAGTAACCTGTCAAACATTACAGAGATAGGCAAGGGAAATAATAACTGCCACCCTCCATTCCAAAATCCCATCCCCCTAAGAAAACCATTTATTCAGACAGTGAGTGTTTACTAAGTGTCCAGTGTCAGGCTTTGGAGATGTCTGAGAGAACAAATTAGATTCATTACCTTTGGAAATGTGGGGGTGGATGCTCTCACCTTTTTCTGTGCTCATTTGTATGTATGTATGTGTGTAGTGGGGCATCATCCCTGGTGGCTCAGACAGTAAATAATCTGTCTGCAATGCAAGAGACCCAGTCTGATCCACTGGAGAAGGGAATGGCAACCCACTCCAGTATTCTTGCCTGGAGAATCCCATGGACAGAGGAGCCTGGTGGGCTATAGTCCATGGGGTTGCAAAAGAGTCAGACACTACTGAGTGACTAAACAGCAGCAATGCAGATATCGACTGTTTTCTTTCTTCTCCCTCACCATTCCCCAGAAAAGGAGGGATCAAGTCATACATATTTGTAACTCAATTTTTAAAAATATTTGATAGTGCATATCTCTTCAAGTCATTACATACAGATCTGGCTCATTCTTTTTAACAGCTAGACCCACGTTCGTCAGTGTGGAGAGACGGTGCTCCACACTGCCATTTCCCTATTACTGGACATTTAAGTTCTTTCTGGGATTTCTTTTTTAAAATTTATTTGGTGGGCACCAGGTCTTAGTTGCAGCATGTAAGATCTTTAGTTGTAGCATGTGAGATTTAGTTCCCTGACCAGGGATCGAACCTGGGCCCCCTGGATTGGGAGTGTGGAGTCTTAGTCCCTGGATCACCAGGGAAGTCCCTCTAGGTTTTCTATTGTACCCGCAAACACACATCCAGTAAGCATTCTGATACATAGGCAGTACAGCATAGTGGCTGAAAGCATAAATTCTGGACAGCGAATAAGAGAGACAAGGTCCTTGCTCTCCTAGGGTTTACATTCTAGCTGAGGGGACACGCAGTAAACAAGGTAATCTCAGATGGTTTTAATTTCAGAAGGAGGCAATAACAGCGTGAGGGGATGGAGTAGACTGGTGATGGGGAAGGGCTGGTTCCTTTCACTTGTATGACCTCAGAAGGCCTTCTGCTGCTGCTGCTTCTGCTAAGTTGCTTCAGTAGTGTCCGACTCTGTGTGACCCCATAGACGGCAGCCCACCAGGCTCCCCCGTCCCTGGGATTCTCCAAGCAAGAACACTGGAGTGGGTTGCCATTTCCTTCTCCAATGCATGAAAGTGAAAAAGTGAAAGTGAAGTCACTCAGTCATGTCCGACTTCGCGACCCCATGGACTGCAGCCTTCCAGGCTCCTCCATCCATGGGATTTTCCAGGCAAGAGTACTGGAGTGGGGTGCCATCGCCTTCTTGGAGAAGGCCTCCTAGGCCTCACTGAAGGGGAGTCATGTGAGCTGAGACCCGAATGAGCAAGAGGCACCAGCTGTGCCGAGAGCTGGGGGAAGACCGTTCCAGGCCGAGGGAACAGGAAATGCAAAGGCCCAGGTGTAGGGATGTATTTGCTACAAAAACAGTATCATTGAAACTGGACAAGGGTGAATTCCCACTGTTCAGGCTCATGCTACTTTAATTTTTGTAAAATAATAATAATGATAATAGCAGCTGACATTTCCTGGTACTTTACTCTGTACTCGGTGCTCTTCTAGGCATTTTGCACTTTTCCTCAATTAATCCTCACTCTAGAAGAAGGGGACAACAGAGGATGAGATGCTTGGATGGCATCACCGACTCAATGGACATGAGTTTGAGCAAGCTTCAGGAGTTGGTGATGGACAGGGAAGCCTGGTGTGCTGCAGTGCATGGGGTTGCAAAGAGTCGGACACGACTGAGCAACTGAATTGAACTGAATCCTCACAAGAATCCAGTGAAGTAGATAAATGTATGGAACTCATTACCGATGAGGATGCTGACTCCAGGGTCCCAGGTCTTGGCTCATATGCTACACTCCTCTCTTCCCACGCTCCCTTGACCAGGCTGAGGCAAGTTTAAGTGGGTGCAGCGTTTCTTTTCCACGTTGTTTAACATGCAGAGCTCTGCGGACTATATTTAGTACCTCATTCATGTGGCCCTGGGAGTGGTCTGGGGATGTGGCGTCGTCTCCACAGTAAGACACGACAAGGTCAGTTTCTGTGGGGATGTTTAGTTGGTTGGTTGTTGGTTACTTCAAAACTAAAGGCCCTTCAGCAGAGCATATCCTCAACTAAAACAAAATTGGCAGTGTGGCCACCACACCAGACGCAAGTTAGCAAGAAATGAGGTGTGGTGTTGAAGGATCGCAAACAAGGAGGTGTCCCATTGAGCTTGCAAGGGGTGAGCTTTGCAAGAGGACTTGGACCAGCTGGGGAAAGAGTGTTTCTAAGCACTGAACTAGTATTATGGACTGTTAAAGTTTTAAGATACTGTCCAGTTATTAAAGTGCTGATGCCTGGCCCAAGTAGGGGCTCCAGGATCCTGTTCCAGCCACCATGACTGTGTCCATTTTGATCTGGTGTAGCTTGGACCTTAAGAGTTGTTCAATATTTTGAATGAAGGGCAGGCCTGGTTAGATGTGAAGATGGTGGTGGTTGCTTTTAAGACCGGGAAAAGTGTGGAGAGCATCTTTCATCCAGCCATCTATGAAGCATGTGTTTCTGCCCAGCCTGGGTGCCAGGCACCATATGTTAGACACAAGACAGTATGAAGTCACATAGGAAGACTCTGGTTCTCCAGGGTTTGCACCAGTACTGTTCATTAGAAATATAACGCGAGCCACCAATGTGGACCATATATGTCATTGAAGATCTTATGGGGATCACTTTTAGAAAAGTAAAAAGAAATAGGAAATGAACTTTAATAATAAATTTTATTTAGTCCAAAGCATATCATTTCAACATGAGGCCAGTATAAAATTATTGAGATATATTACATCCTTTTTTTCTCACACTTGCTTCAAAGTACCATGTGAAATCTGCTCCTTCAGCCATCTCCATTTGCACCAACCACGTTTCAGGTGCCCAGGAGCCACATGTATTGGACAGAGTGGGCCTCAGGTGTGAGACTCAAGTGTAGGTCAAGATTCACAGTGATGGGTCGAAGATGCCGTCCCTGTTTTATCTTGGTGAATAAGGGCAGATGAGTGATGGAAAGCATGCCGATCAGAGGCAGGCCTAGCTAAACTCACAGCTGTCATCCTTCAAAGGCACCTTCTGGGCCTGGTGTTGTGCTTGGCGCATGTGACCTGTGTTCTGAGGTGGCCGGGACTCTGATCATCCCCACTAAACCGATGAAGAAGTGAGGCCTGGCAGCACGAGCCCACTTGCTCACAGTTAGCAAGTGGTGGGGGCAGAATTTGAACTCAGGTACAGAGACCATACTCTTAAATCTCTGTCGTGTCTGTGTTGTGTTAGTGTTTGAGGGAGGGTGGGGTCTGAGCTTTGAGCCACAAAAATACCATAGGAAGGACTCATCACACAAAACAGACTCCAGTGTTCGTCAGCCTCAGCCCTCAAGTTTCGGCTGGTGCGGTAGTGCTGGTTTAGACCTGAGAGGTTGGCTGACCCCACTCCTTACATTGAGCCCCAGGTCTGGTGGGAACGGATCTTTACTTCCCAGGAAGGGGAAGGGTCTTTGGGGACTGAGGACAGTGGGCAGGATGAGTGAAGGAAATGAGAAAAGGACCCAGCCTATTGAAAGTCCATTCTAAGCAGCTTCTGTGGGCATGAAGCCGCTCTTCTTTTTTGAAAATATTTATTTATGTATTTGGCTGCGTCGGATCTTAGTTGCTTCATGAGGGGGTCCTCCTCCGTTGCAGAATACGGCCTTAGTTGCCCCACAAGCAGGTGGGATCTTAGTTCCCCAACTGGGGATCAAGCCCGCATTCCCTGCACTGCAAGGTGGATTCTTAACCACTGGACCACGAGGAAAGTTCCTGAAGCCTCTTTTCTCTTTCATCTGCCTCCTCTCTCTGTCCCTCTTGACTGTGGCCTCCTGAGGGAGCTTCATGGCCTTTTCCTGTGAGCTCAGTGACAGCCGAGTTTACCCACTGTGTGAGAATTGCCCTTGCCTGATCCAGAGGCATTGCTGGGTAGGGGCTAGCGGGAAGGGGACTCTCATCTACGGGAGTCATTATTCTAGAACTTCAGTTACTCTTTTGGTTCAGGATTCCCCCTCTCAGAAGCAAGGAGTATCTGGACCTTGTACCCAAACAAGGCAGGTGCTGGAGATTCCAAGTCTGTTCACGTGCCCAGATGACCTGTGCCAGCCCCAGTGGTGATTCCTGAGCGCTTTCACCTCTTTAGCTCTCTTGCCTCCTCCTGCTGGACAGTGCCTGGCCGGTTAAAGATGCTCAGTGTGTGTTTGTCGGCTGAATTGCTGATACGAGCCAAGGTTCCCTGAGCTCTTGCTGTGTACAAGTCTCTGCTCTGGGTGCTTGTCATGTACTATCTCATTTAATCCTCAGAACTCCATGGTGTAGGTATTCTTATCATTCACATTTCTTATGTAAATAGACTCAGGTCCTGAGAAGTGCAAATCACAAAGCTGGTGAGTATCAAAGTCAAGATTCAAACCCAAGCCAGTCAAGTCCAGGCTCTTTTTTTTAAAGTTTCATTTATGTGTTTTTGTTCTTGTCTGCGCTAAGTCTTCATTGCTGAATGCAGGCTTTCTCTAGCTGTGGCATCTGGGGGCTACTGGCTGTGTGGTGGCTTTTCTTGCTGGGGGCGCAGGCTCTAGAGCACAGGTGTCGGTGGTTGTGGCTCATGGGTCTTAGTTGCCCTGTGGCATGGGGTATCTTCCTGGACCAGGATTGAACCTGTGTTCCCTGCATTGGCTGGCAGATTCTGTACCACTGGTCTACCAGGGAAGTCCCTAGGTCCAGGCTCTTAAACGCCCCGTCTGCAGTCTGTCCGTGGACGGCAGGTGGCCGAATGGGGTCGGGAAGCAGGCCACACTGACGAGTGCGGTCGCCCCACTCCACACGTGGTCTCTGAGCTGGTCTGGGGTAGTCCTGCAGCAGGTCCCAGGCCCCTTTGGGCCTGGACACTTGACCATCACTCTGCACATGAGGTTTTTCTCTGATTGTGGACTTGAGAGACTTTTCCCTTGTGGTCCAGTGGCTAAGACTCTGTGCTCTCAAATGCAGGGGGCCTGGGTTCGATCCCTAGTCAGGAAACTAGATCCCACATGCCACAATAAGACCTAGGGAGTCAAATAAATAAATACAAATACATATTTTTTAAAAACCAACCAAAAATAACAAAAATGCACTGGATGTTTGACATTAAGGAATTCTAGTTGATTTTTGAAGGTGTGATAATGATAACTGCGGTTCTGCTTAAGAAAAAGTCCTTATTTTGGAGAGTTACAGTCTGAAATCCCCATGAACTGTTAAGATAGCTGAGATTTGCCTCAGATTAACACGGATGGGTGGGGAGGCGAGGGGGCCAAGTGTATGGGCGAGGAAAGAGAGGAAGTAAGATTGGCCAGGAGGCAGTGCTACTAAAGCTGGCTGGAGGGCGTTCTTACGCTCTGCTTTTCGCCTTTATGTGTTTGCACCGCGAACACCTCACCACGGAAAGTTAGAAGCAAATATAACAAATATCACTCGGTGTTGGTGTGTTTCAAACTCGAGTGTAGTGTGGAGGGATTCCTTGCCTCTGCCCAGTCCACTTATATAATACAAAAGTGGTCTTTTTTTTTTTTCTCTTTTCATCCTACGAGTCAATCTTTGGCTCCATCGGCCACGTGCTCCCCCGACTGCTCTGAGCACCATGGCGCTGGTTCTCTGAGTCAGCTCAAAGAGGTCCCTCTTCCCCAGGTCTGGTTCTCTCCAGCATCTGAGCGTGGGGCCCCTCCCACATTTTTTCCAAAGACGAGTTCCAGCAGGAGGCCTCAGATCCTCCCCGCATCCTCCCCTCAGGACAGACGTGCACAGATCTTTCCTCTGATGTGTCTCTTTCAGCTGCCCCCTGCCCAACCCTGCACGGAACCACAATCCAGCATTTGGTTTTGCCTCCAGCGCTGCTGCGGGAGGCAGGGAAAGTGCCCCCTTTCAGTCCTGACTTTTGACAAAGCTGCAAGATGCAGCATGTGATGGTGCCATGGACCTGATGATATTTCTCATCAAGCCAGCAGATAAAACTCCTTTAGAACAAACATGCACAACACTCCCCGCCCACCCACTGCCCGCCCCTTCACATCAAGCAGAGAGGCTCTGTTGCATTTGTTCTTTAGGGGTCTCTAACTGAACAGAGAGTCAGCAAGGGGCAGAACTCCGTGTGTGAAAGTGGCAGGAAAAGCGGGCACCCTCGTTTGGGGGTTTCTGCTTGTGGTTTGGTTGCCAGAGAGGGGTAGAGATGTGTGATGTGAAGAGGAACTCGGGTCTAGCCTTGCTCGTGGCTGGTGCCATTGGTTCTGGTGATGGGCTCTTTCTCTGTATCACACTCTTGGTTTGCAGGGAGGAAGGCAGGCCAGGTCCTGGAACCAGCCCCGCAACCCCTACCTCCTGCAGGCGTTGCCATCTCCCCCCGCCCCCCCCCACCGCAGTTCTGTTCTTTCCTGTTCCTTTGCAGGCTCTGAAGCACGTCTAGCATGGAGAGCACATTAGGATCACTGTCACCAGTTTAGGCAGTCTGCTTTTTCCGGGATTCCCAGTGTAGACCTATATGTGTTGAATCTGAAGGTGGCAGACCCCAAACACTGATACTGATTCTTTTTTAATATTCATGTATTTATTTGGCTGCGCCAGTTCTTGGTTGTGGCACGCAAGATCTTTGATCTTTGTTGCGGCATGCAAACTCTTAGTTGTGGCACGTAGGATCTAGTTCCCTGACCGGGGATTGAACCTGGGCCCCTTGCATTGGAAGCGCAGGGTTTGAGCCACTGGACCACCAGGGAAGTCCCCTGATTATGATTCTTAAACTTACTCATTCAACAGATATTCATCCAGCTGAATGCGCTTCCAGGTACTAGGTTTATGCTGCTGCTGCTGCTGCTAAGTCGCGTCAGTCGTGTCCGACTCTGTGCGACCCCATAGACGGCAGCCCACCAGGCTCCCCCATCCCTGGGATTCTCCAGGCAAGAATACTGGAGTGGGTTGCCATTTCCTTCTCTAATGCATGAAAGTGAAAAGCGAAAGTGAAGTCACTCAGTCGTGTCTGACTCTTAGCGACCCCGTGGACTGCAGCCTACCAGGCTCCTCCATCCATGGGATTTTCCAGGCAAGAGTACTGGAGTGGGGTGCCATTGCCTTCTCCATAGCACTGAGCAAAGCAGACAAGGGTTCTCCCCTTCTAGGGCTCTCATTCAAGCTGGGATTCAAACAATCAACAGATAAATAAGACATATACTATGTTAGGGCGCTTCCCACGTGGCACTAGAGGTGAAGACTGCCTACCAATGCAGTCTTTACCACTAGTGCCTTCACTGATGCAGGAGATGTAAGAGACCTGAGTTAGATCGCTGGGTCAGGAAGATCCCCTAGAGGAAGGCATGGCAGCCACTCCAGTATTCATGCCTGGAGAATCCCATGGACAGAGGAGTCTGGTGGGCTGTAGTCCATAGAGTCGCAAAGAGTCGAAGTGATTTAGCATGCACACATACTGTGTTTGATGGTAATAAGTTCTGCGTGGAAGAGATTAAGAAAGGGGATGTGAGATATTAGGGTGGAGGATGTTGACAGTTTAGACAGGGTACCAAGGGATGGCCTCCCTGGGAGTGACTTGAGATCAGGCCTGAAGGAGGCGAGGCAGTGTGAGCAGTAGGGGTTTCTTGGCAGAGGGAGCAGCCAGTGCAAAGGCCCTGAGACAGCGGCTGGAGCAGAGTGGAAGGGGGAGTGGGAGTGGGAGGGCACGAGGGCGCAGGAGTTTGAAGATCTCTTGGCATCTAGTGCAGCCTCGTCTTTTCTCTGAGATGGGACCATATTGCAGGGCGTGTTGAGTTATTAAATTTCATTAAGGGACTTCCCTGGTGGTCCAGGGTTTAAGAATCCGCCTTGCAATTCAGGGGATGCAGGTTCAATCCTTGGCCAGGGAACTAAGATCCCGCATGCTGCAACTAAGACCTGACACAGCCAAGTAAATACATAAATAAATATTTTTAAACGTTTCATTAAGTTTTTATTAGTGACCACATGTGCATGGAACCAAAGGAACAAAAATAGAGCACCCAGTTCCCTTCCGCAGAGGCCACCACCATCCCTGTTTCTTGTTGGTGACCAGTTCCTTGGCACTGCATTATTTGAGTCATTTCCTGGCCTACATTTGATTGAACCATATGAAACTGCCTTTTTTGTGGGTCAGAAAGAATGGGTGAATGTTGACAGTTTTGGGAGCTTCAGCCTAACAGCTTCCTTTCCAGGGCCCAAGGAACTTGACCCATCTTTTCTTTGGGGCTTCCCTGGTAGTTCAGACAGTAAAGAAAATACCTGCAATGCGGGAGACCTGGGTTCGATCCCTGGGTTGGGAAGATCCCCTGGAGAAAGGAGTGGCTCCCCACTCCAGTATTCTTGCCTGGAGAATCCCATGGACAGAGGAGCCTGGTGGGCTACAGTCCATGGGGTCACAAAGAGTAGGACGCGATGAACACTTTCTTGCCTCAGGGATTGGTGGTCAGAGGTCGGGGCCCCCTTTCTGCACCTGCACATCTCTTTCATTGACTGGCCCAACAGTGTCCGTGACACCAGTGTGTGTAAGCCCCCTGCTCACCCATAGCCCCATACCTGTCTTGCTGTTAAGCCTGACAAGACGCTGCCTCTTCCTCCTGGGACAGTACCTGGGGGTGGCATTAGTCATTCTTTGGATTTCTGCATCTTGGTGCCACCAGTTTTGAAATCACAGATAACTTGCAGAGGGAAGGGCACCCCTGGACTCTTGCCAGGTGTTTGGCATGACTCACATGGCGGGACTGGATCAGTAACTGGGCAGAGTAGGTGGTAGAGAACCAGCCCAGAGTGTCCAGGAGGAGGTACTGGGACTGTGTAGGCTCAGGCTGTGAGGGGGAGGGCTAAAGAGCGATGGTCTGGACTTGGGAGAAAGGCCTTCCCTCTCCTCTGGTGTGTCCCCTCCAGAGAGTCACACATCCTGAACCCCAGGGCCCTGGGCTGGATCTTGCTTTGGGGGAATTCAGCCAGAAAATCGTTTCAGTTGGTTTGCCTTTGGCTGCCAACAATAGTATTAGCAACAGCAGCAGCAAATTTTTTTTGGGGGGTGGGGGGCTGTACCACATGGTGTCTGGAACTTCCCTGACCAGGGATCGAACCTACACTCCCTGCAGTGGAAGGGCAGAGTCTTAACCCCTGGGCCATCAGGGACATGCCAGCAAATAGATCATTTATACAGTGTCTGCTAGATGCTAGGTAGGCACTGTGCTAGGTGCTTCCCACAAAGTGACTCATTTAAAGCTCCCAACAACCCTGTAAGTACCCTTATTATTCCCCTTTTGCAGATGAGACCAACTAAATTTAAATAACCTGCCCAATAGCTAGAAAATGGTGGTGACGCGATTTGGATCCTGGCAACCTGGCTCCAGAGGCCACATTCTGAGCTCTTAATCACTGTGCTCCTGCAATGGTTCTCAAACCCGAGCAGGCACTGGCGTCCCCCAGAGGGCTGCTTAAAACACAAGTTGCTGGGCCCCACCCAGAGTTTCCGATTCAGTAGGTCTGGCTTGAGAATATACATTTCTAACAAGTTCCCAGGTGATACTGCTGCTCCTGGGCCTGGGAGCACATTTTTGAGAACCACCGACCTGACCTACTGTAATTGGAAGTTCAAGTGAAATTGGCCCCAAGTCAGGAGACTGATGATCGGTATCAAAGAAGCCCACAGATAGGCAGCACCAGGGTAGAATAATTAAGCCTGTAAGGAGACCAGCCCTCTCCACTATACTTGTTGTGTCTCCTGTGTCCTCAGGCTCCCCTCATGACCACAGGATGGCTGTCACAGCTCCAGTCATCATTCCCTGACGAGGCGATATCCAGCAGCAGAAATATCCAGCCTCTGGAGGCTATATCCAGAGCATCTCTTAGGAGTGCGGAAACTCTTCCTAAAAGCCCCGCCTCCCAGATTCCCCTCATATCTCATTGGCCAGCATTGTGATACCTGACCACGCCTGGGCAAATCACAGGCAAGAGCCAATCAGGATTTATTGTCGGGGCTGGGGCTAGAAGCCTCTTCACCTGAAGCGCAGGACTATGTAGTGCGGCTACAGGAATAAACCCGTAGTACTGTTTAGGAAAACACTGGGAGAGGGGGATGGATATTGGGTGGGCAGACAATTGGATCTGCTGCAGAAGTTAGGGAAACAAGGTGAAAGCCTAGTACCTATCCATTTTTGTGTCACTGTCCTTACCGACAATGTCCTTCCTTTTGTAATTACCTGAATCAGGACTTTTTAATTCTCTAATCATGGCTTTTTAATTCTCTAATCATTTCCACCTTTAAGAATGTGTGCAGAGAGTCCCTGTATCATAGGAGCTCTCAATCCTGTCAGGAAACCAAGTATTTCATCTGAACACTCAGGGAAACCCAAGCTGGGGGATGAGGCAGCAGTCTGAGGGGCCGTGTCGGTGGTCCGTGAGCCCACTCACTATGCTCAGCAACTTGGGGCTGGCTCCTCTCTCTGCTTCTGACCAGTTTTCCTATTCAAGGTGGTCCTTGCAGAGGCTCAGTTTCCCCCTCTGAGGACTGCCTTGTAGGGTGGTTGTGAGGAAGAAAGGAGAGGATGCAGGGAATTTCCTGGCAGTCTGGTGGTTAGGATTCTGCACTTTCACTGCCAGAGCTCAAGTTTAATTCCTGGTGAAGGAACGAGGATTCCACAAGCTGGCTTAATGGGAAAAAAAAGGAGAGGATGCAGGTCAAGTGCTTACCCCCAGGAGCAAGCTCATGGTAAGTGTTCAATAATGTGGCCCCTGCTGTTAACATATTTAATTTGACTTACTAATTGAATAGGGCCTCTCTGGTGTTTCAAGGGTAAAGAATCTGCCTGCAATGCAGGAGACATGGGTTCAATCCCAGGGTCAGGAAGATCCCCTCTAGAAGGAAACAGCAACCCACTCCAGTATGGAAAAATTTTCCAGTCTGGAAAATCCCATGGACAGAGGAGCCTGGTGGGCTATAGTCTGTGGGATCACAAAGAGTTGGATACGACTTAGGGACTAAACAACAATTAATTGAATAGTTATCATTTAATAATCCCACCCTTTCCTCCCAACAACACATGAAAGTGACCATTCATTTTGCAGACTGACATTTCCTGTGGGTGCCTGTTGCTGCTGTTTACGGACCCAGCATAAAGCTGTTGCCCTGTAGATCTGCCAAGGGACTGAGGAACGAAGAGCGGGCTGTGGAGCCACACCCCACTTGGGCACAAGTCCTGGGTCCGTCTCGGGCTCCCATGTGACCTTGGGCAAGCCACTAGCCTTGCAGTACCTTGGTTTCCATATCTTTAAGGTGGTAATGAAACCATGTAACTCAGATTGAGATTTGAATCAGTGAGCCCAGACTCGAACCCAGCCAGAAGCCAGATGGGGACTTGAATCCACAGTCTTTTAACTGAGATCCCACACCTGGTCTCAGGACTTAATAAAGCTCAGGTTCTTGATGTCTCCTTGCAGAAAGGATTCAGTGAAAGACAAAGTGATGGCTAAGAAGTTCATTTATTTATAGAGAAATACACTCCACAGACAGAGTGTGGGCCATCTCAGAAGGGGAGAGTGGCCTTGAAATACGGTGTGGTTAGTTTTCATAGGCTGAGTCATTTCATAGGCTAATGAGTGGGGAGATTATTCCAACTATTTTGGGGAAGGGGGCGAGATTTCCAGGAATTGGGCCACTGCCCAGTTTGTGGTCTTTGATGATTGGCCTCAAAACTGTCACGGTACCTGTGAGTGTCATTTGTCTTATGCCTGTGTGTTTCAGTGAGTGTATACTGAGGCTCAGGGTCTAGTGGAAGCTGACTTGTCCACCATCTTGGACTTAGTTGGTTCTATGTCCTTGGGCTGTGTCATTCTTAAAAGTCTGTGCCCTGTCACCTTCCCTGTGAGGTTGATGGGAGAAGTGCATTCAAGCACCCAAAGCATTTTGAGCGCCGCAGCCCCTGGCCCACAGTGAGCACTCAGTATATCTGCTGTATCTGCTGTTCTTTGAATGTTTGTGCCAGTTTATTCACAGGGCTGGCTTACTCCTTGGAAGAAAAGTTATGACCAACCTAGACAGCATATTAAAAAGCAGAGACATTACTTTGTCAACAAAGGTCCGTCTAGTCAAGGCTATGCTTTTTCCAGTAGTCATGTATGGATGTGAGAGTTGGACTATAAAGAAAGCTGAGCAGTGAAGAATTGATGCCTTTGAACTGTGGTGTTGGAGAAGATTCTTGTGAGTCCCTTGGACTGCAAGGAGATCCAACCAGTCCATCCTAAAGGAGATCAGTCCTGGGTGTTCATTAGAAGTACTGATGTTGAAGCTGAAACTCCAATACTCTGGCCACCTGACTCGAAGAGCTGACTCATTTGAGAAGACCCTGATGCTGGGAAAGATTGAGGGTGGGAGGAGAAGGGGGCAACAGAGGATGAGATGGTTGGATGGCATCACCAACTCAATGGACATGGGTTTGGGTGGACTCTGGCAGTTGGTGATGGATAGGGAGGCCTGGCGTGCTGCAGTTCATGGGGTTGTAAAGAGTCAGACACGACTGAGCAACTGAACTGAACTGATTCACAGTTCAGACTTCCCTGGTGGCTCAGTGGTAAAGAATCTGCCTGCCAATGCAGGAGACACAGGAGATGGGGGTTCAATCCCTGGGTCGGGAAGATCCCCTGGAGAAGGAAATGGCAACCCACTCCAGTATTCTTGCCTGGAAAAATCCCACAGACAGAGGAGCCTGGTGGACTGCAGTCCATGGGACTGTAGAGTCAAACCCGACTTAGCAACTAAACAAATAAATAAGCTCCTTGAGGGCAGGGTCTGTGTGTTTTTTGTTGAAACCACTGTGTCCTGAGTAGATGGGTTATATATTTCTTTTGTGGATGAAAACAAGGGCAGTAAATCATCCTTCTTTAGTTTTCCCTTCAGCTGCCCAGAATTTAAACTCGGTGACTGTAATAACCTCCTGTTTTGAACCTGATTGAATCTGGGGGCAGCATGTGATAACTGCAGCTGGTGGTTATTGAGCGTTTGTGTGCATTAGGGCTAAATGCTCTCTGTAAGCCCTCACTGACTCTTCACACTCACCCCATTTTACCATTGAGGAACCTGAAGCCCAATTGAGGGTGGGGCACCTGTCTTTCCTCTTGAGGAGGTCCAGTGCCGAGGTTAACAACTGGAAACCCAAGAGTTGCTCTGCTTGGCTTAACTCTGTGCCACCACTTTCTTGCTGTGTGACCTTTCGCCTGTGACATCTCTGTTCTTGAACTTTCTCATATGTAAAGTAGGAATGCTAATCGTGCTTGCTTAGGACGGCTGTGAAGGCTGGGGGAGTGGGGAGATAATTCACATCACGTGAAGTGCAGAGTGAGGAGGGGGGCGTTCTGGGACTGTTATTGTTGGGCACACCCATTCCTCGGTGCTTCCCAGGCTGGCTGGAGGAGTCCGGTGGCCGCGCTTAATCATTAAGCCGCGCTGCTTCGGCGAGCCTGCTCCCCGTCCGCCCAGCGAAGAGGAGCCCGTCTTTGGATCGTGCGGTTGTGAATGAAGCTAGCAGGGAGGCTGTGGGCGCCGATCCAGCCCTGGATCGGCCAGCGAACAGGTGGCGCGTTCCTGGATCCGAGGTCACCGGCCAGCCGCCTTTGTTACCTTGAACTTTAACTCAAGCCCATTCAGGCTCCTCAGACCACGTGTCTGATGAGTAAGGAGTCCTTTTATTTCCCTCCCCCGAAGGGACCGCTGGCAGAACAGCCCGCCTTGGGGACGCGCGCCTGCCTGTTCGCGAGACCACCTGCTGTCGGGGGAACTCCGGTGGCCGGCGGGTCGTTGCTGCGGCTGTTGCTGAATAAGTCGCTGTGAGGAGCTGGCACGGCAGGTTCCCGCTTCCGCATTCCAGACACCCACCGCGGGCGCTGGAGGCACCGCCCACCACGGGAGGGCGAGGGCGGCCGCGAGCGCGGGCAGGCAGGTGGCCTTGGCCTGGCCCGGACCCAGGACGGCATTCGAGAGCCTGGAGCTCCCCTGCGCTTCACCTGCCGACTTTGTGATCCCGGCCGGGCTCCGGACGTCTTTCAGGTAAGCGGTGTCGGTTAAGTTTGGTAGGGACTTGCAGAGAAAGTGAACAGCGTGTTTCCTTCTTTTCGGGCATGAGACTGGTGGTTTTGTTTTCTTTTTTTTTTTTTTTTCCCTCTCCCACTCCCATGAAATGTTTACCTGTCTGCTGCTAACTGTGAAGAAAGGGTGGGCGGAGTGTTGAGGGAGTGAGAAGGAAATGGAGGAGATTTCTCCTCGGAGAAGGCATGGGTGAATGCTGAACTCCCAGGGGGATGCCAACATCTGTACCAATGGGGCATCCTAGCCTGGTCCAGATGAGCTGTGTGGTCTCAGGTGAGTTCCTTTCCCTCTCTGAGGCTCAGTTTCCTCATCTGATGAGGTGGTAAATAGCAGTACCCACTCAGCTTCCCAATGAATCATTGCTCACAGCCTGGGCGCAGAGTGGTGTTCAGTGTCAGCTCTCCCTACCCCCACCCCAACCCCTAGCCCCCCGGATTCCCTGTCTGACCTTATCTCTGACTTCTCAGCTGCTGCTAGCTGCCTCCTGCCCTTCCTCCCTCAGGGCTTTTGCCCTGGCTGTTCCCTCTACCTGTAGCATTTCCCCAGCATCCCCAAAGCTCCCACCCGCTTTGGGGCTCTGCTCACATGTCACCTTCTCAGTGAGGCCTCTCTCCTCCCTAAGTAGCACCTTCTCCATCGCACTCTAGCCCTTTACTCTGCGTTCGTTTTCTTCATAGCATGACCACTGACATGTTTATTCTCCCACCTCCCCTACCGTTGTTGTTTAGTCACTAAGTTGTGTCTGACTCTTTGCGACCCCGTGGACTGTAGCCCGCCAGGCTCCTCTGTCCATGGGATTTCCCAGGCATGAATACTGGACTGGGCTGCTCTGTCCTTCTCCAGATAGTCTTGCTGACCCCGGGATCGAACCCGGTTTTCTCCTGCATTGCCAGGCAGACTCTTTATCCCCTGAGCCACCAGGAAAGTCTCCTCCCCTACTGTAGGCCCCAGGAAAGCACAGGTACTTCTGTCCCTCTTTGTGGAATCATCCCTGGCATGTGGTAGGTGTGCGATACATTGTTTTATGAGTGGATTTAGGATCATGTCTGAGGAAGGTTGGCTGTTCCTACCTGGGTTTTGAGGAGAATGTCGACATATCCTCAAACCTGGGGCTGAGGGTGGGGCGGCGGTGTGCACATACCCTCTCCTTGGTCACCCAGGGTCCTCAGGCCTCCCTGCAGCGTCCAGCCCTCTGGCTTCCTGTCTGTCCGTCAGCCCCTCCAGCCTGTACAGCCTGGGCCCTGACAATGCCATGGGTGTATGTGGCATGGAACAGATGGCCTTGACCCTGACCTTGCTTCTCATGAGCTCAGAGGATGTGTGCAGTTTAGCTCAGGTGAGGAAGGCTTTGTTGAAGACGCCACACACACATACCACCCCCCCCACCAACCTTCCCATATATATGGAAAGCTGACTCTATTATCAGGCCCTCTTGAGTGTTCCTGCAGTAGTAGGGGGGTCAGGGAATACTTTGAAAATAAGAATGAACTGGCCAGGCAGAGTTTATCGGTCTCCCCGGCTTTAACAGGCAATCATTCTTGTTCTGGGGCTGAACAGGCTTTAATTAAACAGTGAGCTCCACGAGTCTGACCGTGTAAGAGCTGACACCGCCACATCTGTCTCCTGGCTCCCGGTGTCAGCAATTGATTCTGTAAAAATATCCCGGGCTGGGCTTCCCCAGGCTCCACGGAGCAAGGTCAGTGGCCCTCTTGGGTTTCTGCCAACAGCACGGAGAGCCTGAGGTGTGCGCAGCCTTCACACACATCTTCACACCTAGGGGCCTACTGCTATTTTAAGAATGTGCAAAGTGTCAGAGTTGCTGCTCCTGTAAACTCTAACTCTGTCCTCTGAGCTCCAAGTGCAGTGGGTTTTGGAGTTGACCCTCTTGCATAATAGTGCTCCCAGCACTGCCCAAGTTCTCGGCCACAGCACTTGGCTTCTCTGGGCCTCAGTTTCCCTATCTGGAAAATGGGAATAATTAATAGCACCTGCATTAAGTGAGCAGTTTAAAGTGCAGTGGAGTGACCTAGTTAGTTAGCACTGTATCTAGTGGATTGAGAGAACTCACTTAATGGGGATAATTATTTTTACAATTTTTTTTCAAGTCATTTAAAAATGTCTTCAGTCCCTTTTTTGGGGAGTTCCTCTCTACTGCATCCCCATGCCAGCATTCTCTCACAGTCCTTCACCCATGGCAACAATCAAGCACTGTATGTATCTTTCCACATGTTTCTCCATGGTTATATAATCCTATGCTGCTGCTAAGCCACTTCAGTCGTGTTCGACTCTGTGCGACCCTGTAGACAGCAGCCCACCAGGTTCCCCCGTCCCTGGGATTCTCCAGGCGACACTGGAGTGGGTTGCCATTTCCTTCTCCAATGCATGAAAGTGAAAAGTGAAAGTGAAGTCGCTCAGTCGTGTCCGACCCACAGCGACCCCATGGACTGCAGCCTTCCAGGCTCCTCCATCCATGGGATTTTCCAGGCAAGAGTACTGGAGTGGGGTGCCATTGCCTTCTTCTATATAATCCTATAGGGGGAAATATTACCCTATAAGGGATAATATTGTCCTCATTTTCCTGCAGGTTGCTTTTCTTACATGGCAGTACTGTGTGGAAATGGAGGCCCAAGTCCTCAAGTTATGCTCAAATTTGCTCTTGTTAATGTCTCTGTAACACATGGAGGGGTGGGTGTACCAGAGTTTATTTGGCCCGGCTGTTACTGATGTGCATTCCTTTTGTTTCTAGTTGTTTTTTTTTTCTTCTTCTCCCTCCGTATTATTTTTACTGACAGCTTTTTAAAATTAGCTTGCAGACATCCCACCTGCTTAGCCACTTTGTGGCTAAGCCATCCCACCTTGTTAAGCTCTAAGCCTTTGAGAATGAATAGGAAGTAGCATTAGTTTAATGAGGCGTCTTGCCCAGATAGGAGATGTATTTTTGGAGGGTTCTCACCAAGTCCAGCACAATGTTGAGCCATCTACTTTAAATGCTTTTTACTTATAAAAATGATTAATAGATTCCTCATCCTCTATACAGATTAGTTGTGCTTAATGAGTAATTATTACCAAATAAGAGACAGAGAAAGTTCTTCTTTTTTTATTAATGATCTTCGTTGGAAATCAGAACATGCAAGAGATCTTATTAGAGTTGTGATCTGTTGGCAAGTTTCCTTTTAAGGTGGTACTTCAGCAAAGGAATATATTTGGCTTCCTGAAACTTGTGCAGTGGTGTACCCATTTAGAGTTCTGTTTCAGTTCTCTGCTACATAACCAGCCATCCCAGAACTTATGCCTTAAGGGGATAGAAGTTTATTATTTCTTACCAATCTCTGATTGACTGAGGCTTATCTGGATGGCTCTTCTGCTGGTTTTAATTGGGGTCTCTTATGTGGCTAGAGTCAGAAGACAGATGGGGCTTAAGATGGTTGTACTCACAAGGGCTTCTCTGGTGTTTCAGCAGTAAAGAATCCCCCTGCAATGCAGGAGACACTGGTTCGATCCCTGGGTTGGAAAGATCCCCTGGAGAAGGTAATAGCAACCCACTCCAGCATTCTTGCCTGGGAAATCCTATGGACAGAGAAGCCTGGTGGGCTACAGTCCATGAGGTTGCAAAGAGTCAGACACAACTGAGCCTAATCAGCAACAACTCACGTGGCACCTTGGAGACACCTGGCCCCCTCTCTGTAGTCTCAGAACCACTCTTTCCACATGGGTCTTGCCATCCAGTAGCTGGACTTAGAACACGGCAGCCCAGAGCTTCCTAAGTCAAGGCGTAGGTCTAGAGCTGGCCCAGTGGCAGCCCAGATTTCATGTCAGAAGGCAGACAGAAGACTTGAGCTCTGGAAGGTGTGGTCTATTGAGGGGCCACCACAGCCTTCATTTTCTCCCAGAAGGAAAAGTGCACAAGTCATCAGGGCCAGGTGGTATTGCTGTTTGCAGGGCCCCAGTCTCTTGTTTATCTGCATTGCTGCCCTTAGCCTCATAGATATAAGAAGGCTGCCCCATCTCCAGCCTCACATCCTTGTTACAGGCAGAAAGAAGCAGAGCTCTAAGAAAAAGAAGGAGCACCTTTGTCAGGAAATCCAAAGCCTTCCCTGAAATCCTTAGCAGACTTCTGCTTCCCCTCTTTGGCTAGAACCTTGTAACAAGATCACCCTTTGTCAAAAGGAAGTCTCAGAAGTGCAGTTTTTAAGCTGTGCTTATTGCCACTTCAGACAGAGGGTCAGTAAGGAAGCTGTGAGGAGAAAGGACATGCTGGGTAGGCATCTGCAAGTGGTCTGTTCAGACAGCCAAAGATGTGGTGGGTAAACTGAGGCAGCGTGAGTTCATTTATCAACCCTTTATAGTGGGTACCTGGAGTGGGCAAGACACTGGTCTTCTTACAGAGGCTACAAAGATTGGAGAAGTGGACACATCTGGGGCTTACACTGACCAGGATCATCTGGTGGCCTGGACCAGATAATTGCTTAGCTCTGGTCTCCCATGTGGATGTTTGGAGTTAGAATAATGATCATAGTAATAGCCAATCTCATTAAGGGTTTAGTTGGTGAAGAAGAACTAAAGAACCAGCTCATGTTACCTCATGGCCCTGTGAAGTAGGCACTGGCATCATGCACCTTTTCATGTACAGAGACAGAGGTACAGAGAAATGAAATAACCTGCTGGAGGCCTTATGGCTAAGGAGTAGTAGTCGACACGCTGTCCCTCTCTGGTGGTTGGCCTCCAGAGTCTGTGCACTGAACCACTGTGCTATACTGCTGTACTTTGTTTATGATTAACCCAGCATTTCTTGTTGAAATGAGTGTGTAAGTGACAGAGATAGAAACCACTTACTACTCCATCCCTCCCCTCCTACTTCGAGCCTTATTGGTCTTATCTGTCAGTAACTTGGTGTATGTTCTTTTTCACCTCTTTCTATATGCATTTCATTTTTTAAAGGTGACCTTTGGACACACAGAATTGGATTAATCATAATCCTTGGTGCATGATACAGTGGTATTTTTGGTCTGTACAAAATGTTTATTACAATGAATAGCCATTAGCCTACTCGCTGCCCAAGAACTAGGACATTACCTACCAGTAATTTATATGAAACTATGGTATTTCCCTGGAGAAGGCAATGGCACCCCACTCCAGTACTCTTGCCTAGAAAATCCCATGGACGGAGGAGCCTGGTGGGCTGCAGTCCATGGGGTCGCGAAGAGTCAACACGACTAAGCGACTTCACTTTCACTTTTCACTTTCATGCATTGGAGAAGGAAATGGCAACCCACTCCAGTGTTCTTGCCTGGAGAATCCCGGGGACGGGGGAGCCTGGTGGGCTGCCGTCTATGGGGTCGCACAGAGTCGGACACGACTGAAGCGACTTAGCAGCAGCAGCAGCCAGTTCCCAGGCTGCACTCTCAGCTGTGACCACCATCTTGAATTTTTTGTTTAACGTTATTTGTTTTGGAATAGTTATTTTTGAACGTCTACAATGATATCAAACTATACATAGTCTTCTGGGACTTGTATTTTTCTTTTAATATTGTGATTAATCCAGACCATTTGGTATAGCGGTATTTCATTTTTTACTGCTGTGTAAAATTCCACTGGCCAAAGATACCACCTGTTTGTTTTGGTCATTTCTGTGGCAATGCATATATCATTAGTGTCCAGATTTGTTTTTGCTATTCTTGGGCTACTGTGAATGTTGTTAAACACATTTCCTAAGGTGCCTGAACAAGAATTTCTTTGAGGTATGTAATGGGCACAAGATTGGTGGCTGTAGGATGTGAGCATCTTTAATTTTGCCAAATATCATCAAACTGTTCTCAGATTCTCACCAAGGATGTGTAAAAGTTCCTGTTGTTCTGTATCCTGTCACACTTGGTTTTATAAAGCTTTTTTATTTTTGCCAGTCTGATGTGAGATGAAATCTCATTATGGTTTTAATTTGGATTCCCCTGAGGAATAGTAAGACATGCTTTTCATTTATGTTTCTTCTTTTGGATATAGCCTGTTCATCCCCTTTGCTTCTTTTTCTTATTGATTTGTAGTCATTCTTTATATAGTCTGGTTACTCATCTTGAGGCTGCAACCAGACCTAATGAAACATTCATGATTCTCATGTCTTTGTTTCCTTTGTTGTCTCCTCTGTCCACTCTCTCCCCAACTCCATGATGCCTCTTTGTGTACTCCAGCTCACAGTGATTCTGCCTGGAACAGTTCTCAAATTATGGGTGTTTTTATATGTTTGCGTGGATATATGACTATACCTGTTCCACCCATGTACCATAGCTTTGTGATCCCAGGTGTAGCAGGATTAGGTTCAACTGTAGGTAATAGAAAACCGCTTATAAAACAAACAGATAATAGCTTAAACAAGGTAGAAGTTTATTTCTCTCTCACATAAAGGAGTCCAGTAATAAGGAGGCCCGGGCTGCACTCTAATCCAGAACCCAGGCTCCGTCCACCTTCGAGCTCCACCATCCTTTTACCGTCACCTCATGGTTCAACATGGCTGCTTAAGCTCCAGCCATTATATCTCAGCAGGGGATGAAGATGGACACTTCTGCTTCATGGAAGTTTCACACTATGTTCTGCTTACAGACTCTTGCCCAGAATTTAGTCACATACACAGTTATAAGGGAATCTAGAAAATGTATTTCACATGACCTTGTTCTTAGCTAAAAATCAGATTCTATTACTGAGTTAAAAGGGGAGACTAAATATTGGATTAGGCAGCCAACAACTTTACTTGTTCTGAAAAGTTCCCTAAAAGTGGCTCTTAAAGGAGTTGCCAGACCCCAGGATGGCGCCCCTAGATGAGGCCCCTTTTGATTCTTTGATTTGTTACACAGATGTTTATTGAGCATCTGTTTTGCACAGGCACTATTCTGGGAAGCCAGTAATGAACAAAACAAGTGAAGTCCCCACCCTCACGGAGCTTATTTTTATAAAAGGGAAGGTAGTAAATAGACAAGGAGTTTATAGTGAATCAGAAAGAGAGAACAGGTGTGAAAAGGAATGCAGGAGAAGGCATGGGATGAGGGTGAGTAGCATGTGGTGCTGTTTTATTTTCTTTTATTTTTTAAGGATTCATTTATTTAATTTTTGGCTGCACTGGATTTTCATTGCTGCACGTGGCCTTTCTCTAGTTGTGGTGAGCGCAGGCTACTCTTCCTTGCCACGTGAGGGCTTCTCATTGCAGTGGCTTCTTGTGGAGCAGTGGAGCTTGAGGCTTCAGTAGTTGTGGTTCGCAGGCTTAGTTGCCTCGAGGCATATAAGATCTTACCGTACCAGGGATTGAACCCATGCACCCTGCTTTGTAGGCACTCTTAACCACTAGACCACCAAGGAAGCCCTGGTGCTGTTTTAGATGGAGTGAGTGGTCAGGGAAGGCCTCCTTCATGAGATGTCATTGAAGCTGAGATGAAGGAGGCAAGTGAGGGAGCCATGTGGATCTCTCAGGGAAGAGCATTTGGGGCAAAATAAGGGCCAGTGAAAGGCCCTGGGGCGAGACAGTTACCAGCCTGTTTGAGGCGCTTTGGGGAGTGATCAGCAGAACTTGAGATTGCTGAGGGAGGGCGGTGGTGGGAAATGAGAGGAGAGAGGTGGTGGGGCACACCGGTGGAGGTTGGGGGGTGGTTGAGGAGGCTTGTGGGCCACAGTGAAGACTTTTGGCTTTACCTGGGGTGACATGGAGACGCAGAAGGGATCCAAGCAGGAAGAAGATGTGATTTGATCATTAGCACTCGATAGTGGAAGTGATCTTTCTTTCTTCTCAATTCAGTTGCTCAGTTGTGTCTGACTCTTTGTAACCCCGTGGACTGCAGCACACCAGGCTTCCCTGTCCATCACCAGCTCTCAGAGCTTGCTCAAACTTTTGTCCATTGTGTCGGTGATGCTGTCCAACCATCTCATCCTCTGTCATCCCTTTCTCCTGCCTCAGTCTTTCTCAGCATCAAGGTCTTTCCAATGAGTCAGTTCTTTGCATCAGGTGGCCCAAGTATTGGAGTTTCAGCTTCAGCATCAGTCCTTCCAATGAATATTCAAGACTGATTTTCTTCTCAGAGCACCCTACATTTTTCACCTCCAGACACCTTTTGAAAAAGTAATACCATCAGGGGGCCTTTCCAGTGGTCTAATGGTTTAAAATCTGCCTTGCAACGTAGGGGACGCTGGTTTGGTCCTTGGGCTGGGAAGATCCCATATGCTTTGGAGCAACTAAGCCTGGGCAGCTAAGACCTGACACAGCCAAATAAATAAATAAATACCATCAGCTCTTATTAACCACTCTGATTTTATATATATCTGCCATTGACCTCTCCCACTGGATTATTTTAAAGCTAAATATTTCAGTATTGATCTCTGAAAGATAAGGATTCTTTAAGGATGTAATGACAGTATTACTGTCATGATTAAAATAAATACCAATAATTGAATGTCATCATCTAGTGTTCAGTTAGTGGCTCTTCTCATAAATATCTCTGTAGAATTGATTTGTTCCAGTCAAGACCCGACAAGGTCCATGGTTGGATTTGGTTCACATGCCTATTAGGTGTCTTTTAATCTATGGGCTCTCCCTCCCCAACACGTTTTTTTTTTTTTCTTTTAATAGTTTATTTGTTGAGAAGCCATGTCATTTGTCCTGAGATTTTGTACATTCTGTGTCTGGCATATGTGTGATGGTATTTAATGAGCTGTTCTGTCCCTGTGTTTCCAATGAATGAGTAGTAGGATTGAGACTGGAGCAGATTCATATTTGAGATGCACGCACACACACACACATTTGTGTGTTGCTGTGTTTGTATATCCGTTGTTGTTGTTAAGTCACTACGTCATGTCTCTTTTGAGACCCTGTGGACTATAGCCCACCAGGCTTCTCTGTCCCTGGGATTTCCCAGGCAAGCCTTCTGGAGTGGGTTGCCATTTCCTCCTCTCAGGGATCTTCCTGACCCAGGAGTCAAACCCATGTCTCCTGCATCTCCTGCATCGGCAGATGGATTCTTTCCCGCTGCGCCACCAAGGAAGCCCTTGTATATCCATCAGGGTCTGTAAAGCTTGATGTCTCTTTCCATGGTGTTCTGTAGAGTTAACCGCTGTAAATGACTGTTATATAGACCCAGGCTTTCACTTGGGGGTGCAAAAATTGTGACATTGTAATTCAACCCTCCTATTCACTTATTAGCCGGAATATTCCTCTAGAGAAGAAACCTCTCTCATCTATTATTCAGCTATCTGGAGGGTACTGACTCTTCAGCTTTTGTTTACGTTAGAAATGAGTAGTGAACAACTGGTCTGGTGTCTAATCAGCTGGCTTTTCCTTCCATGATTCTAGCCTTCTTTGTTTTTGTGTTCATGCGTTTTGTGTTATTTACTGGCCTCTGCTACTGCCCACGTCTGTCTTGGATTTGGGAACAAACAGATGAGCAGCACTCAGTCATCTCATTTTTAGGCATGGCTGCCTCGGGCCTTACCTTTGACTAGGTGGAGCCCTGTATGCCTGTCAAGTGTAACCAGGGAGAGTCGACTCTAGACCGTTGACATTTTCTTTTTTTGCCCTCTCCTGCCCTGGCTATGTATTTCCAAACCAACAGCCTCTAGAGAGTTATCATTCAGTGCCAGGGGATTAAATCTTTCTGCTTGGGGCAAGAGGTTTTTGAGCATTTGAATTTCTTCTGATCTGAAACTCCATTCTTAAGACAAAAGAACAATAGAGGGCTCCTCTCCATTGGAAAGGCCAGCCCTTCTAGTAGCCTGGCCAGGGGCGAGCTCTGACCCCAGCCGCTGCTGTCTGGGTCGTAAATTCTTTAGGGCACTACTAGCATGCTTGAAATCACTTGGATGCTTTGTGATCGGTTACATACTGGATACCTGAGGGTTTTCTTTCCTCTTGGAAATTACAAACACATTTATTCCCACTGGGTGGGGAGAGAAGATTTGATGTGGAGTGGTGCAGAATTCATTAATTCCTTCAGCCCCTGACTTGTTCATTTGGCAAATACATATGGAGCCTCATGTGTTCCAAGTGCGGGGATCAGAGCCTGGGAAGGCCCATACTCTGGGAGTTAACGTTCTTGCTGAAGGACACAGGTGATAAAGTGGTAAACAGAGTGATCATATCCTTTCAGGTGAGGATGAATAATGCTCTGAAGTCATGGAAGCAGAATGTGAGTGGACACACCTGGAAGGTGGAGGGGGGCTGTGGGAGGCCAGATAACTGGGGTGCATGGGGGAGAGTCTCGCCAGGGTGGTGACACGTCAGCTGAGCTTGGGCTGGTACGGAGGTGACAGGCTTGTGTAAGACCCGGGGGAGAGCCCTCCCAGCTGAAGGGGCAGCGAGGGCAGGGGTGGGAGTGAGCTGGGTGTGTCTGCTCTCTCGTTCCCTCTGGCTGCTGTGACAAGCAGAGATGGCAGAGGTGGGGGTGGAAGTGGGGCGATGAGCGAGGTGGAGTGAGCAGAAGGATGTAAGTAGTTACTACTTACACTTTCACAGATGAGGACACTGAGGCCCAGGGAGGAAAAGCCCTTGATCCTTGTCGCCCAGCTCCTCGGGGCCCAGGCTGGGAGCTGGGTAGCTCATCCCAGAGTCTGACCTTGGTTGAGCTATCTGACCACAGCTGTTAACTCATGGTGTTGACAGAGTCTGTGCCTAGCAGGAGCCAAATGTCAGTGTCCTACATGCATAAATCAGGACAGGGGATCAAGTCCACATCGGTGTCCCTTCTACCTTCCTGCTAACCTGGGTCCTGACACACCTTTTATTACAGTGTTTATTACAGGGCAGAAAACAAGGACTTCCTGGTTGCTGACACATTCGTAACTTGACTTTGTAACTTGACACTCGGGCCAGATAAAAAGTGTATATAGGCCCCGGACTTCAAGCTTCTGACCCTGCTTAACTGATGGGGCTGAAAGTCTCCCCAACCATCAGATCCTTCTTATCTCCTCCTCCAGCGCTCCACGGGTCAAGGGGGCTCACTGCTTATGTGGTGTGTCCTGTGTGATGCCTCAGCCAGTCACGGCTGTATTTGGTGTCCCCTAGGAGAGAGGCTTGAGACGTCCCCCACCCCCCACCCCACATCATGGCTCCTGGAAAAGGAGTTTGGGCCTGCTCACCACTTACCCTTTAACGGCGCTGATGATCTGCCCCTACCTGCATTCAGGATAGGCAGCAAAAATTTTCTATTGATAGGTTTTTAAAAATTCTGTTTTGGGGCTTCCTTGGTGGCTCGGTGGTAAAGAATCCCTCTACCAATGCAGAAGATTTGAGTTCGATCCCTGATCTGCAGGAAGTGCCCAGAGGCCTTGGCGCAACTAAACCTTCCTCACCTCAATGAGAAGCCCATGCCCCGCAACCAGAGAGTAGACCCTGCTCACCACAACTAGGGAGAAGCCCTCGTACAATAACAAAGATTTCTAGAGCAACTAAAAATAAATAAATAAAAAATTTTTTAAATTATATTTTAAAAATACTGATTTAAAACTTACAGAAGCCACTTGCTAGTTTTAACAGTTTAAAGAGCAGAGCAGCCTGTAAAACGTGGAAGCTCCACGTTCCCATTGTGGCCCCAGCACCTGGCCTTCTCGCCTCCCTCACTTGCCCAGAGGGACACACGTGTGCCCTTCTTTGCTGTGTGTATGGGGGATTGTGTGTGCTAAGAGAGCGGGCTCTGGAGCCACAGTGCTTGGGTTCAAATCCCAGCTTTGCTGTGTGCAGACTTGGGCCTTGACTTAATCACTCTGTGCCTCAGTTTCCCCCTCGGTAAAATGGAAGTGATGATCCTAACTTCTTGACTGAGGATTCATTGCATTAAGTATGTAGCAGTCAGAGTGGCACCTTGGACGTGACAAGTACTCAAACGTTAGCTATTTTTATTACACAGGTATATATGGGTATTGTTTTACAGACATACTTTTTCCACGTATGCACTTTCCTTTAATAATCGATCTTGGAGAGCCTCCCATGGTGCTCACTGGGTCAAGGTCAGCCACGTTCTCTTTAATGACTTCCCAGTGTCCCATCCTGTCAGTGCCTGTTGTTGAACACACTGGTTGTTCCAACCTTCACGGTTATAACTGAACATCTCACACACCAAAACCTTTGTTTGCTTCTTAGATTATTCTTAAGACAAAGCCCTGGGGTTACAATTACTACCACAAAGTGAATAAACAAGCTTAAAGACTTGTGATATTTATTGCTCACTTGACTTCTAGGATCTCTTTATTAAACATATGTATTCCTTGTTAGTTGCCTGTTTGTTATAGGGTGTTTTTTTTTTTCTTATAGATTTATAGGGGATCTTTACATTATTGAAGGTATGATTCTTTTGTTATACATCGCAAGTTTAATTTTTAAAAAATTTTTAAAAATAAATTATATTTTTGCCTGCCGTGTGGCTCGTGGGATCTTTAGTTCCCCAACCAGGGGTTGAACCTGGGTCCAGCAGTGAAGGTGCCGAATCCTAACCACTGGACCGCTAGGAAATTCCCTATTTTGTGAGTTTAAATCCCTACTTAGTTTTACTTTTTATTTATTTTTTTTTATGTTGTTAAACATATCGAGACTTTTCTTTTTAAAGCTTCGGTTTTAAATTTGAGATAAATATATCCCTAGTTATTTTATGGCTTCATCTTTTCCATCCAATATGTGGAATTTTTTCTTGGGGTTAGGTGTGGGATAAAGATCTTAAACACACCCTTCTCCCACCCCCAAGCAATAGTTAACCAATTGTCTCCTTCATACTGTCAGAGTAATACATCCTTTCCCACCCATTTGAAAAACTTATGAGCCAGGCCCCAGTCTAAGTGTCTTAACACTTAGCGCTCAGTCCCCTGCTATAACTCAATGAAGCAGGTTGGTAATATCGCCATTCACTGGAGGAAACCAAAGCACCCAAGGGTGACCTTGCTTGCTTAATGTCTCACAATGTGGATGAGGCAGGCCATCCTGGCTTGCAATCTTGTGGATTTATTCAGTCATGAGCTTCCTTATTTCTATTTTCAGCAGCTTTTCCTGCAGTTGCTTGACAGACCTTCCTTTTGGCCACTAGTAATAGCCATTTCCATTGCTCCTGTGCTGTTCCCTGCCTTGTTGCCTTGGCCAGGACTTCTGTGACAAGTTAAATACCAGTGAGGGGTTGCAGATGGGCGTGAGGGCCTCAAACTGCAGGGCCCCCCTTGTTAGGGGCCTAGTTAGGCAGGGGCCAGAAAAGTAGCAGTGTTAGTACAATGAAGCAGAGGTCCCCAACTTTGATCTGAAGTAGAGCCGATGTAATAATAATTGAAATTAAATGCACAACAAAAATAATGTGCTTGATCCTGAAACCAGCCCCCACCACCGAATCCGTGATAAAACTGTCTTCCATGAAACCGATCCCTGGTGCCAACAACATTTGGGGACCACTGCAGTAAAGGACTCATCTGCCCCATGGCTGGGCCAAACCAGGGAAGGAGCTGGCTAAGACTTGACTGGCTGTCTCCATCCCAGGACAGGGGGTCTGATTGGCCCAGCCATGGTCAGATGGCTCCCTCTCATCCAGAGCTGGGGCGAGGCAGTAAGCATGGTACACAGAGCTCTCATAAGATGAGGGCTTTCAGAGGCCCAGCAGACCCTCTTCTTTGCTCTCCTGGCCTAGGACATCATTCCTCTTCTTATATATGAACCATCATCATGCAGTGGTTTTGCACATGGGCCAGATGACTTGGATTCAAAGCTCAACCAGTTACTAGCTCTGTGTGTTTACCTTGTGCTTATCACTTCACCTCTCAGGGCCTCCGATTCCTTACCTGTAAAAGATGATAATGGCTTCTACCTCATCGGGCTATTATGAGTATTTAATAAACTTATGGAGGGGACTTCCCTGGTGGTCCAGTAGCTAACACCCCATGCTCCCAATGCAGGGGGCCTGGGTTCGATACTTAGAGAACTGGATCCCACATGCTGCAACTGAGACTCAGTGCAGCCAACTAAATTTTAAAAAACTTATTGAAAGTATTTAGTCTGAGCCTGCTACATTGTAAATGCTCAGAAAGTATTAGTTCTCATCACCATCATCATCCTTTTTTTTTTTTTTTTTTTCCTGAGACTAGATAGGGTTCTATTGTTCAAGCTTGGGCTTCGGAATAATGAGTCAGGAACTGATCTCAGCTTCCCCAACTAACTCTGTGACCTTCGCCGAGTGAGTAACTTCTGAAGGAGCTTTGGGTTCTTCATCTGCAGAGTGGGAAGAATCACAAACTTGCCAGGGCTCCTTCCCTGGATGTTTCATGTGCTGTCTGCGGTTTGGGGCGATTGTGGAGAGGGAAGAGATCCCCGGTGTCTGGACTCAGTATAGCCCGAGCTCCTCCTGATCACACACCCTGCAAGTGTGACCTAGTGGTGAGGCTGAGGTTAAGACCTGCCTCACCTCCTTCTCAGAGTTGTGCAGGGCCTCTCTGCACGTGGTATGACACCACACCTGTTCCCTGGAAGCCCATCTGCCGCCCCTGGACTGTGAGAGCAGGACCCAGGTCTGACCTACCCATTCCTGTCCCCTGGCTTCAGCACCGGGTGGGAGTACAGAACACTCACCCTCATCAGGCTTCTTCTCTGGTAAAAGACTGATCTGGACAACAGCTTCTCAGGAAGTGTATTTGTATTTGGTCATACCCCTTCCCCAGTTGGTGATTCTGAAACCTGGCTGGGCATTCGCCTCACCTGGGGAATCTTATTAACAGTTGGGCTTTTCTGGCTTCTCTCCTGGAGCTCCTGTTTTGGCAGGTGTAGAAGATAACTGTCTGCTGGTTTGGCTGCCCGGCAACCATTCTTTGAGATCTTCCCTCAGGGAACTGTGCTTCCACCATTCAGTCCATTTATTTACTGAGCTCTACTGTATATATGACGGGGGCTTCCCTGGTGGCTCAGCAGTAAAGAATCTGCCTGCAATGCAGGAGACCCAATCGCTGGGTTGGGAAGATGCCCTGGGTTCAATCCCTGGGTCAGGAAGATCCCCTGGAGGAGGGCATGGCAATGCACCCCAGTATTCTTGCCTGGAGAATCCTGTGGACCAAGGAGCCCGGCGGGCTACAGTTCATAGGGTCACAAAGAGTCAGAAACGACTGAAGCGACTGAGCACACACTGCATATATGACACCAGTTACTCTAGCAGTGGGGCCGGGAGTGAATCAGACACTGAAAGCCCTGCCCTTAAAAATGAATGAGATGACAGTGTCTCTGCTTTTTAAATTTCTTTCTTTATTGTGATAAAAGTTACAGAATGTAAAACATGCTGCTGCTGCTAAGTCGCTTCAGTCGTGTCCGACTCTGTGCAACCCCATAGACGGCAGCCCACCAGGCTCCCCCATCCCTGGGATCCTCCCGGCAAGAGCACCAGAGTGGATTGCCATTTCCTTCTCCAATGCATGAAAGGGAAAAGTGAAAGTGAAGTCGCTCAGTCGTGTCCAACTCTTCGCGACCCCATGAACTGCACCCTACCAGGCTCCTCCGTGGGATTTTCCAGGCAAGAGGACTGGAGTGGGGTGCCATTGCCTTCTCCAATAAAACATGCTATTTTAACCATATTTAACTGTACAGTTCAGTTACACTAAGTACATTCATATTGTTCTGCAACTCTCACCATCATCCATCTTCCGAGTTTTTCACCTTCCTAAATTGAAAGTCTGTCCCCATTAAACACTAACTTCCATCCCCCCTCCCCATCCCCTGGAATCTAGCACTGACTTGGTGAACAGTTCTAGGTACCTCCTGAAGTGAAATCAAGCAGTATTTGTCTGCTTCACTGGTGGCTCAGATGGTAAAGAACCTGCCTGCAATGAGGGAGACCTGGGTTCAATCCCTGGGTTGGGAAGATCCTCTGGAGGAGGGCATGGCAACCCACTCCACTATTCTTGCCTGAAGAATCCCTAGGGACAGAGGAGCCCGGCGGGCTACAGTCCATGGGGTCGAAAAGAGTCAGACACAACTGAGCGACTCAGCACACATTCGATGTATATTGGAATGCATGTTTAAGGTTAACTTAATATATGGAGATGACAATATCTTGTAAGTTATAAATTATCTTAGATTAGATTAGATTAGATTAGATACATATTAGATTAGATACATTAGATACAGTCATTTTCTGATTTCAATAATTATACTCTGATTAGGAGAATATCATTGTTCTTCAGAAACAGGCACTGACTTCTGTAGGGGTTAAAAAGAAGAACCAATTCTTGGAAAAAGGACCAGCAAACCAGTATTGGCTGAGCAATCGTAAAATTGACTAAAATATTTATTCTTTTTCAGTTTGCGGGTAATGGTCATGAAGACTGAGCCGTAAGGAAATGCTTTGTTTTATAGAATAGGTTTCTATTCAAGAAGTCAGTGTGCATATGCACAATTTTGAGTTTAAAGGTTCTAAAAAACATTAGGAGGTAGGAAGTTTATAGATTCTTTTCTTTCTTTATACTTTTGTGTCTTTCTCACATTTTCCAGAAGGAACTTTTGGAAATGGGAGTGAGAAGCAGCTTTAAGAAAAAAAAAAAGCCCCTCCCCCTGCTTATGGAATGTTCTGGTCCATATGGTTTGGCTATGGAACCATGAGCAGGCACGGGTCCTTCCCATCGGCCCCCCTCCCTGCTACAGTGACTGGTTCAGGAAGGGGGCTCTCGTCAGACCACTCAGAGTTAATACGTATCATTTGCTGGAAAGCACCAGGAAAGAGGTATTTTTCTTTCTGCTGGGATCTGAAGCTGTGGGGCAGAAACCTAATACCGCTGGGGACCGTCTTTTCCAAGGGGTCAGACAGAAAGAAGATAGAAATGGTTGGTTCCTGATAAGCTCTGGAAGTAACTGGTGTTGGAATAACCCCTGCACTTGTCAGCGTGGTGACCCAAAAGATTTCTTTTTTTTTTTTTTTCCCTCCAGCCAGTTTGAATTGGGTCTCAGCCACTGGCAACCCAAAGAGCTGTGTAAGAAACAAAATAATCTTACTGGGCCCTAGAACCTGGAGCTTAAACATTTTCCACAAATGATTTGCATCAAGTTTCAGAACCACTTTGCTAGGGTTTTCCGAGCGGTGATTCTCAGACTTCAGTGAGCAGCAGACTTGCCTGCAAGTCTTGCTAAAAATACAGAGCCTCTGCTCTGTTCCAGACTGCTGGACATTCTGAACTGGAGCCTGAGGCCAGGGGATCTGAGTTTTGAGCAACAACCACTCTGACAAAGGGCAGAGATCATGCCCAATCTAAGGCTTTACCCCTAGTTGGGGCCCGGGGTCTCTCTCAAATGAATGAAAGTAAAGTTTGAGTCTAGATCACCTTTGGAAAATCATTCCTCTCCTGCCTGTTACCCAGCTGTGCACACTACATGATATTTTAATAAATCTAACCAAGGGACTTCCTGGTGGTCTAGTGGTTAAGACTTTGCCTTCCAATGCAGGGGCTTTGGGTTCCATCCCTGGTTGGGGAGCTGGGTTCCCACATGCCTCGCAGTAAAAAAAACAACCCCAAAACATAAGAACAGAAGCACTATTGTAACAGACTCACTTTAAAAATGGTCCACATCACCCCTGCGCCTGCATCACCACTGTTGAGCCTGGGAACCTCAGCTACTGAAGCCTGCTCACACTAGAGCCCATGCTCCACAAGAAGAGAAGCCCCCACAACGAGAAGCCTGCACACCGCAACTAGAGAGTAGCCCCCACTCACCGCAACTAGAGAAAGCCCATGCAGCAATGAAGACCCAGCACAGCCAAAAATTTTAAAAAGTGATCCACTTAAAAAAAACTTAAGAAATCTAACCAAAGGAACTATGGTTAGATATGTGAGCTGCATTAGTGTAATGGTTTAACCAGCATGGACCCCTCAAGTAATTTGGAAACAGCTGGATATTGTGCAAGCTGGAATTGTTGCTTCAAATTCAAAGCAGTCTGCTCTTGAAGAAAGATTTTGGCAGTAGTGGAAAATGTTCCAGAGGGTAATTACTCACTGACTTAGTCTGAGGTAATTTATGGTGAATGCTTCTCTCACGTGTGTGGTGTGTGTGTGTGTGTGTGTGTGTGTGTGTGTGTGTGTGTGTGTGTGTGTGTGCATATGGACCCGTACTTACTTGGAGGTGAAGGAAGGGCCATAGCCCTTTTACTTGGGTGAAAGGGAATCTTTTGAGTTGACCCATCAGGCTAGAAAATCCCTTTTCACATACCGTCTTGTAGCAGCTTTGCTCTTGAGGCCCCTGAGAGCTGGGGGAAGAAGGACGTGGAGCCTGAATGAAATGCCCCGTTGGCCCTCACCCCAGGCACGTGTGGCTTTGCTGTTGTCTAAAGACTCCCCCCGCACAAGGATTTGTACCCTACGCTGAGTTCCTGTACCTCAGTCACCAGGAATTAGGGCATGGGTTGGCCATGATTATGCAGATTTAAACTGATCATCTTCAGATATTTTTGTTTGTGTCCCCTCGAGAGAATTCTGATAAGCCACACCTCCTTTTACATTATAAAGCTAACATCTAAAATGATTTTAGGGTAACATAAGATTTTTCTTATTTGTGGGAGAAAGACAAGAGTGCATATTTTGTAAGATGAGATAAGATGAAGACTGACTGTAATTGAAATAACTATTCTAGAATATGATTAGATAAAGTAGGTTTTTCATGCCTGTATTAAATGAAACATTCAGACTCTGAAAGAAATCAGATTTGGAAATTTTTTCTGGTGGATTTCAAAAGTTTTGGTGGTCCTGCAAAGCATTCCATTTAAGTGAATCAAGATCACTAACCTTCGGCAGTTCTGAATTTAGGCAATCCCAGCATGGACCAAAATATCCTGTTTTTAAGGCCAAGTTTCATATCTAACAGAAGTATGTGTAAGTCAGGGAAAGACAGGCAAGTCTGGGAGCTTAAGGAGCTTTATTATTCATTAAAGACTACTTCTCTAAAACCAGTATTTTGATGCTTTCTGTTGCTTGGAGGCCTGGAGATTTATACACCCCTCTGGGCAGTGCTTTTTGGGAAGAGGTGAGAGGTTGTGCAATGAGGGCTGGACAGCTGAGAAGGCTGGCTGGTTGACAGATCAGTCTCAGGAAGGAAACCTGTAGCAGTTGACGATCTCTTCCCTTAGAGACATTTGTGTTCTTGGATCAACTGAAAGTCTCTTTAAACCCCTGGAGAGAGTACTTCCTCTGAGCACGAAGAGTGCGCTGAAAGGACTTCGCTGTGTCTTGCCCCATTGATGAGGAAGTCCAGAGGTATCTGGGTTACCGAGATGGTTGACTGCTTCAGCACGGCCACCACCACTGCAGACCCAGCTGATCTCATCTCCTGGCTCAGCGGGTCCCTCCTCTTGTGTGCATGGTCCAGGGGCCACTTCTGCAATCCTGGGCATCCTGGCCAGACACGATAGTGTACAAGGGAGAAGGAAGCTGGTACCTGTCCCCTGAAGCCCCAACCACTCTCTTCTTGCTTCTTGTTGGCCAACTGGCTTAGGCCAGACCATCTCCTACCGAGAGGTAACAAACTACCATGTTAGTATGTAAAAATTCTAAACATGACTTCTCTGTCACTCATTAATATGGTGGCTAAAAGCCAGTTGTCACATGCCTTTACACCATGATTCCCCTCTGCTTCTGCAGCTGTTAAGTCGCTTCAGTCGTGTCTGACTCTGTGCGACCCCATAGACAGCAGCCCACCAGGCTCCCCCGTCCCTGGGATTCTCCAGGCAAGAACACTGGAGTGGGCTGCCATTTCCTTCTCCAATGCAGGAAAGTGAAATGTGAAAGTGAAGTTGCTCAGTCGTGTCCAACTCTTCGCGACCCCATGGACTGCAGCCTACCAGGCTCCTCCATCCATGTGATTTTCCAGGCAAGAGTACTGGAGTGGGGTGCCACTGCCTTCTCCGGATTCCCCTCTAGTCAATATCTAAACTTGCATCACTTGCATCAGCCTTGGTCGATTGGTTTCATGTCCACAGGTGGTTCTGACCTTCTGATTGTATTTAAAATGTAACTTTAAGACTTTGCCTGCTTAAAATGTTGTAGTGAGTTTCGAGAGCATAAATTTTTCCCACATAAGAATTAGGTGAAAACACATCAAGAACTATATACACTCAGTGAAGTTTGTGTATTAAAAACCAAAGAGGCATTTTACTGGGAAAAGAATTTTAACCTGAAAGACATTCTTTGTAGTGGTACCTGGCTTATAATAAGCCCTCAATAAATGTTACTTGTTATTCTTACTGGTAGGGTATTTGTTAAAATCTGTAATACGCTGCTTCCCTAAATTAACAGTGTCTAATAAAGTAGCCATTCAGAAAATGTTTGTTGAGTGAATTAGAAAGCACAGGGTAGTGATTGAATTGACAGCCTTGGAATTGTTGTTGTTGTTCAGTCACTAAGCTGTGTCCGACTCTTTGCAGCCCCGTGGACTGTAGCCTGTCAGGCTCCTCTGTCCATGGGGTTTTCCAGGCAAGAATACTGGAGTGGGTTGCCATTTCCTTCTCCAGGGGATGAAACCCGACCCAGGGATCAAACTCCCATCTCCTCCATTGGCAGGAGAATTCTTTACCACTGAACTGGCAGAGAAGCCCAGTAGCCCTGGTATTAGGCAGACCTAAATTCTAATTCCACCTCTGCCATCTTTTAGCCTTGATTAATTTCCTAGTAAAAACAGGATTAACTCTAAAGGTACTGAGTCAGTACGGCTAGGCTAGGTTATGCTGCTGTAACAAATAGCCCTAATACCTCAGTGACTTAAAAGATAGGGATTGTTTTCTTTATTACTATCACATGTTCCTTATGGGTTGCTAGTATTCCCTGTTCTGCATCATTCTCATTCAGAGATCCAGGTTCTGCCATCTAGAAGATGTTCACTCATGCAGGAAGAGGAGAGTGGGGGATTGTACATCAGCTCTCAGAGGATCCCACGTGGAACTGACCCACACTGCTTCTGCTTATGTTTCATCGGCCAGTGAAATATAAGCCTTCAGTGTGGTCATACCCTTTGCCTAAAGGGTGAGTCAGAACTAATACAATTGCAGTGCGGTCTAAATAAGAAATTTGTGAAGCATTTAGCACTGTGTCTTATGTTAAGTAGGAAGTGTAAGTGCTGTTTTGTTATGGTTGACGATGATGATAGGAAAATAAGTGGTTATTACTTCCATTCTGCAAATTTGCAGTGAGGTCTAGTGGTTGAGCTCTGTGACTAAGGTGCTGGCTTGGGTTCCAAGGCAGTGGCCCTCCTTGCTAATAACCCTGTTGTTGAAGAGTGGTTCTAGTAGTGAACTCCTGGGGACGTGGGGATGTGATGTTTGTGCACGGAAGGGATCATTCCAGAGCCTGCCCTGGACACAGCTGAGAGTAGATTGCTGCGGTTGTTGTCACCCACATTGTTTCATTAGCTGAACCTGAATTATCCTACATAGAGTAAGTTTAAAATTAGCTTTTCTCTTTTGTTTCTTTTCCCCTACACCCCATTCACTCCACACATACTTTACAGATTTTTGCTTTGTTATTTATTTATTTGGCTGTGTTGGGGCTTTGTTGCAGCACACGTGATCTTCATTTTGTCATGCAGGATCTTTCATTACGTAGCCTGGACTCTCCAGTTGTGACGTGAAGGCTCTGGAGCATGTGGGCTCAATAGTTGTGGTGTGTGGGCGTTAGTTGCTCTGAGGCATGTGGAATCTGAGTTCCCTAACCAGGGATCTAACCTGAGACCCCTGCATTGCAAGGCGGATTCTTAACCCCTGGACCACCAGGGAAGTCCCAACCCTACAGGTTTTGATATGTCATTTCTTATGAATCATACATTTTTTAAATGATTAGCAATTTTAAGGTACCTTTATTGAGGTATAACTTTTAATACACTAGCAATCTGTTTTTTAGGCTCTCCATGTTTTAATATATTTCAGTTCACTCCTTTTGTTGCTGAATAGTATTCTATCGTATGAGTATACTGCCTTTTGTTTACCCATTCACCAGTTGATGGATATTTGGATTGTTTCCAGTGTTAGGCTAATATGACTAATGCTGTTACAAACATTAGAACGTTCACGTACAAGTCTCTTTGTGGACATTTGTTTTCACTTCTACCTAGGAGTGAAATTGCTGGGTCATTTGATAAGTCTGTATTTAACATCTTAAGAAACTGCCAAATTGTTTCCCAAAGTGACCATACTGTTTTACAGTCCCACCAGCAATGTATTGAGGATTCCGGTTTTTCCATATTCTCATCAACACTTGTTATTACAGCCATCCTAGTGGCTGCGCGGTGGTATCATTGTGGTTTTGATTCACATTTCCCTATTGACTAAGGATGTTGATCATCTTTTTATGTGCTTGTTGGCCATATTTATATTTTATTTGGTGAAATGTCTCTCTGAATCTTCTACTCATGCTTAATCTTCCTATTTGGTTGTAAGACTTTTTTTATGTTGTGGATGACAGTCAGTCATCAGATATATAATTTGCAAATAATTTCTCCTGGACTGGGATTTGTCTTTTCACTTTCTTAATGATGTCTTTCGAAGTGCAGAAGTTTTAAATTTTGATAAAATCAAGTTTATCAACCTGTTCTTTTATGGAACCTGCTTTTGTGTCATGTCTAAGAACTCTGCCTGATCCAGTGTCAGAGATATTTTTCTTATATTTTCTCCTAGAAGTTTCATACTTTTAGTGTAATTTGACCTAAAGCCCTGTTGTCTATTTTGACATCACTTTTATGTGTTATTTGAGGTAAAGATCTAAATTTATCTGTTTGTATGTGACTGTTCAGTTGTCCCAGCACCGTTGGTTGAAGAAAACCACATTATTGCATTGAGTTGTGTTGGCACTTTTGTTGAAAACTCTCAGGTTGTTTTTGTAGTTTTTTTGCCACACCACATGGCTTGTGGGACCTTAATTCCCTGACCAGGGATGGAACCCCGACCACTCCAGTGAAAGTGCCAAGTTCTAACCACTGGACCACCACGGAATTGTATTTGCAGATGTTAAACCAACCTTGCATTCCTGGGCTAAATCCCTCTTGGTCATGTTGCTAGATTTAGTTGCTAATATTTGTTCAGGATTTTGGTATGTATCTGCTTCCCTGGTGGCTCAGAGGGCTTCCTTAGTGGTTCAGACAGTAAAGAATCTGCCTGCAATGCAGAAGACCCAGGTTTGATCCCTGGGTTGGGAAGATTCCCTGGAGAAGGGAATGACTACACACTCTAGTATTCTTGCCTGGAGAATCCCATGGACAGAGGAGCCTGGCAGGCTACAGCTCATGGGGTTGCAAAGAGTCAGACATGACTGAGCGACTAATACTTGGTGTACATATTCATGAGTCATAATGGTATGTACTTGGTTTGCTTTTTTATGATCTTATCCAACTTTGGTAGTAGGATAATACTGGTTCCATGGCATGAATTGGAAATATCCTCTCCTCCTATATATTTATTAGAAATTTATGAAGGATTGATTTTATATCTTCTGTAAGCCTTTCACAGAATTCACCAGTGAAAGCATCTGGGATGAACTTTTTTTTATGGAAACATTTTTAATTACCTCTGTAAAATCATTTTCTTGTTAGGTCTAGTCAGATTCTTTTTTTTTTTTTTAACACAGGTTTTGATAATTTGTGTTTTTTTAGGATTTTGTCCTCTTCATCTAAGTTGACTAATTTGTTGGCATAAAAGTTCATAGTATTCCCCTATATTCCTGTTAATTTCTGCCAAGTTGGGATTTTTTTCACTCCTTATGTTTTCTTTTCTCTCTCTTTTTGGTTAGTCTAGCTAAAAGTTTGTTCATTTTGTTGACCTTTTCACTAAGAACCAACTTTAAGTATATGTGCAGCCAAAGCAAGCATAAGAACTAACTTTTAGTTTAACTGACTTTTCTGTTTTGTCAGTTTTTAATTTCATATGATTTGTTTTTTAATTGAGTTATATTGACAATATAACATTATGTTAGTTTCAGATTTCAAACCATTACTATTTATATGTATTGTGAAATGGTCACCACAGTAAGTCTAGTTGCATCTGTTATCATACATAGTTAAAAATTTTTTTCTTGTGATAAGAACTTTTAAGATTTACTCCTAGTAATTTTCAAATGCAATGCAGTATTATTAACTATAGTCACCATGCTATATATTATATCCCCGTGACTTATTTCTTTTATAAATGGAAGTTTGCGTCTTTTGACCACCATATCCCCATTGCCCACCTCTGGCAACCCCCGGTTTGTTTTCTATATCTGAGCTTATTTTTTGTTTGTTTGTTTAGGTTCCTCATGTAAGTGAGATCTTATGGTATTTGTCTTTTTCTGACTTACTTCACTTAGCATAATGCCTTCAAGGACCCATCTATGGCAAGATTTTATTCTTTTTAGGATTGAATAATATTCCATTGTGAGTGTATCACATTTTTGTTTTTTAAAGTTTATCTATTTATTTCTGTCTGTGCTAGATCTTCATTGCTTCTTTTTCTCTAGTCGCGGCAAGCCAGGGCTCCTGTCTAGTGGTGCTCGGGCTTCTCATTTCTGTGAGGTCTCTTGTTGTGGACCATGGGCTCTAGGGCATGTGGACTCAGTAGTTGTGGCTTCTGGGCTCTAGAGCACAGGCTCAATAGTTGTGACACATGGGTTTAGTTGCTCTGTGACATGTGGAATTTTCCCAGATCAGGGATCAAACCTGATTCTCCTGCATCGGCAAGTGGATTCTTCACCTCTGAGCCACCCCGGAAGCCCTGTCTCACATTTTCTTCATCCATTCATCCACTGAAGGAAATTTATGTTGTTTCTGTATCTGGCTCTCGTAAATAATGGCTGCATGAACATGGGGGTGCATATATCTTTTTGAGTTAGTGTCTTTGTTTTCTTTGGATAAATACTCAGAAGTGGAATTGCTGGATCTTATGGTAGTTCTATTTTTAATTTTTTGAGGAATCTGCTCATCTGTTTTTAGTTTCTTCAGGTGAAAGTTTAAATTATTGACTTGAATTCTTTCTTATTTTCTAATATAGGCATGCAAAGCTATAAATTTCCTTATAAATACTGATTTGACTGCATTCCATAAATGTTGATATGTTTTTATTTTATTCAGTTTAAAATATTTTCTAATTCTCCTTGTGATTTCTTCTTTAACTCCTGGGTTATTTAAAAGTGTCTTATTTAATCCAAATATTTGGAGGTTTATCAAATATCTTTCTGTTGTTGGTTATTGATTTAATTCTGTGTGTTGGAATAACATTCTTTGTATCATTTCAACCCTGTAAAAAATTTAAGTCTCACAGAGAAATGCAAAAATACCGTAGGTGGAACAAATGGTTTTCTTCATGCAGAGGAACAAAGTTAGATTCTTACCTCACACCATATACAAAATTACCTCAAAATAGATCATAGACCCAAATGTAAGAGCTAAAACTGTAAAACTCCTAGAAGGAAATATAGGAGTATGTCTTTGTGACCTTGGGATAGGGTAGTCGTTTCTTAAATATCACTCCAAAAGTACAAGTAACAAAAGAAAAAATATATTGGATTTTAATAAAAATAAACTATTTTATGTGATTCAAAGAACACCATCAAGAATATAAAAACACAAACCATAAAACGGGTGGGAAATGAGCTGTTGATTGATTTGATGCTTCTTGTGCATAATAACCTGTTTATTTCCTCCTACTTTAAAGATTTTATCCTTGTCTTTGTATTTCAACAGCTTGATTATGTGTTTCTAGGTGTGACTGTCTTTTTAGCTATCCTATATATAGTTTGTTCAGCTTCTTGGACATGTAGACTGATGTTTTTCATTAAATCTGAGATGTTTTTGGCCATTACTTGGTAAGATTGTTTTTTCTCCTTCCCTTTTCTCTTTCTTCCTCTCTTGGAGCTTTCATTATACCTGTGTTATTGTCCTTCCTTCATTTCTCCCCCCATTTTTTACTGTTTCAGACTGGATAAGTTTTGTTGATCCACCTTTAAAGCTCACTGGTTATTTCTTTTGCCATTTCAAATCTGTTGAGCTCCTCAAGTGCGTTTTTCTTTGCAGTTATTATAAACTTCAACTTTAAAAGTTTCTTTTTTTTAATTATTTCTTTATTGTCTCTACTTTTAAATCCTTAAACATAATTTCCTTTAGTTGTTAACTTATTTACAGTAACTCTATGAAGTCTTTGTTTGCTAAGTCTAACTTCTGAACCCTCTCAAAGACAGTTCCTGTTAACAACTGCTGCTTTTCCTGAGTGTGGGTCACACCTTACTGTTCCTGTGCATGTCATATTCTTTTTTGTTGTTGTTGTTGTTGAGAACTGCACATTTTAGATTGTATATTGCAGCAATTCTGGATTCTGATCCCTTTTTCCACAGATCATTGTTTTTCTAAAGTTGTTTTGTTCTTTTTACTCATTGAATGACTTTTCTGGGCCAATTCTTTGGTGTCTCTCTCTCCTATGGTATAGAAACTGATGCCCATGCTCTTTAAAAAAAAAAAAAAAAGAAGGTCTTAATTATAAGCTTTACTTACTAGAGGTTGTCCTAGGTTCAGAATGATTTGGTGGTGGTGGTTTATTCGCTAAGTCGTGTCTGACTCTGGTGACCCTGTGGACTGCAGCCCACCAGGCTTCTCTGTTCATGAGATTTCCCAGGCAAGACTACTGGAGTGGATTGCCATTTCGTTCGCTAGGGGATCTGGAGCCAGGGATCGAATCCATGTCTCCTGCTTTGGCAGGCGGGTTCTTTACATCTGAGCCACGAGGGAAGCCTTCAGTGTGGTTTAGTGGCCAGCTGATGCTTGATCAGAGGTTGTGCTGAAAATCCTTGAGTCGGTAAGACAATCTTTTGTGTGGATCGGGTAATATTTTAGAAGTTTAAACAGTCTATGAATTTTCCTCTGTTACTGCTTTATGCCTGGTCATCTGGTATCTTCTTTGCATAGTCTGAAGGGCTCATGTTCAGCCAGGGATATGTGGATAGTGAAGGCCCTCTCTTGTGTCCCTGGAGCTTGCATATGGCCTTGTATAAATATACATTCTGCCAGACCAGCAGGGATACCCAGGAGCTTACAGGCCCCGCATAAGTGTCTCATTCTCTGGATCTTCCTGTGAAAGTTCTGGTTAGTCTGCAGGTCCATTGCTTGCTCCAGCCTGGTTGTAACCACAGTCCAGCTGTGATGATGGCCTCTCCCATTTGTTTGCTACTGAGACTGCAACTGGGAGAAGGCAATGGCACCCCACTCCAGTAGTCTTGCCTGGAAAATCCCATGGACGGAGGAGCCTGGAAGGCTGCAGTCCATGGGGTCGCTAAGAGTCGGACACAACTGAGCGACTTCACTTTCACTTTTCACTTTCATGCATTGGAGAAGGAAATGGAAACCCACTCCAGTGTTCTTGCCTGGAGAATCCCAGAGATAGCGGAGCCTGGTGGGCTGCCGTCTATGGGGTCGCACAGAGTCAGACACGACTGAAGTGACTTAGAAGAGACTGCTACTGTTTTAATAATGCCCAGGGGTGTGGGGTTTTGCCTTGCCCCTCTCCGATTCGGTCAGCCTCTCCAGCAGTGAAGTTTTCATGGCTTGCTCTGCTTTGGTTAAACTGTAGTGCAGATGGAGCATGTGATGGGAGTAACCTAAGTTAAATACCACATACCTCCACTATTCTTACTCAGAGTTCGGCAGTTTTTCTTATATAAGTGCTTCTTAGGTTATGGTATGCATTTGGGTGATTTCTGGTGTCCTCAAATGTTTGTGTTTAGTAGTTTTGTCCATTTTTTTAAATTGGTTTTTGGGAGAAAGAATTTTGAGTTCCTCATTTCACCATTCCAGACGTTTGATTGACACTTTTGACTTTTGATTTCCTATTTAGCTTAAGACACCCACAAGTATTTGTGAATTTTGCAGATTTCAATTATGAAACCCTGGCTACCCCTTTTGATCCATTGGAGAATGTTTGTTTATTTATTTTAAAATGCTTTTCTTTATTTGGCCGCCCCAGGGCTGAGCTGTGCACTCGGGATCCTCAGCTGCTCCATGAGAGCTCTTAGTTGTGTCAATGGGATCAAGTTCCCTGACCACGGGTTGAACCTGGGTCCCCTGCATTGGGAGTGTGCAATCTTAGCCATTAGACCACCCATTGGAGAACTTTTTAAATTGTTTTTTTGTTTATTTGTATTTTACATTTTACCTTTTATCATGAACAGTTGCCAACATGTTCAGCATATATGATCTCGTCCTGACAAATCTCACCTCATTAATATTCTGATTGTGCCTGCTTCTCCCCACCATTCGTTTGAAACAAGTGTTATACATCATATCCAAGCCACAGATATCTCAGTATGTAATTCTAAAAGGAGAAGGTCACTTTTTGAAAACATAACCACAATGCCATTATTGCAGCTCAAACAATGAATAGTAATTGCTTAATATCATCACATAAACTTGGAGAACTTTGAAAAATAAGATGCCCAATCCAATGAAATCAGACTCTCTGGGGCTGAGGTCTCGGCATCAGGATGTAGGATTGAACTCCCCAGGTTTGTTCGCGTGTTTATTTTTATATTTATTTATTCAGCTGCCTCAGGTCTTCACTGCATCAGGCAGGATCTTTCGTTGCTGTGCACAGACTCTCTAGTTGTGGAGAGTGGGTTTAGTTTCCCAACTAGGGGTGGAGCCCTCATCTCCCACATCGCAGGGGGGTTTCTTAACCACTGGACCACCAGGGAAGTCCCCCACTCCCCAGGTTTAGAACCGCTAAGTTAGATTTCTCTTTATCCCTTTCCAAAATTGTGTTTATTTCTAGTTTAAATGCATTAGAGTCAGTGTGTTGTGATAGGAAAAATTCTCTTTGGGGGGAATTTGAGAATTTTCTTAACATAGGATCAGTTTTTATGAATAATCAGTGGATATTTTATAAAGAATGAATCTTATCTGCTTTCAGGTAAAGAGTTTTATATCAACCTTTAAAACCAAATTGCTACCAACAAGGACCTACTGTCCAGCACAGGGAACTGCTCAATATTCTGTGATAACAGAAGAAATGGAAGAAAATTTGAAAAAGAATAGATTCTTGTATATGGATAACTGAATAACTTTGCTGTACGTTGTTAATCAACTATGCTCTAATAGAAAAAGAAACCAAGTTGCTAATTTATGTTATTCAGCTTCTTTGTAGCCTTATTATTTGGCCACATTATCTATTGTTACTCTCCTGAAAGGAGTGTGTGTGTGTTTCCCACAGTCATTATGATTTTGTCTATTCTTATATTTCTAATGGTTTCTGTTTTAAGCATTTAATTCTTATTTTTAAACTTTTTTTGGCCATGTGGCATGTGGAATCTTCCCCCAACCAGGGATTGAACCCGTGCCCCCTGCACTGGGAGCGCAGAGTCTCAATCACTGGACCACCAGTCCTGTTTTAAACATTTAGATTCACATTTCCCTCATAACTTTCTGCCACAAAAAGTTGAGGAAAACAACAGCAGACTGTCTCCTACCCACCCACCCCTCCGTTCCTGCATTTCCCAATCCTTAATTATAGTTGGAATGGTCTCTGATGTCGGTGTCATCAGATGTGCCGGTGACATCAAATGCCATTTCAGCCTTTCTCTAACAGGCCCTGTCAATCCAGGGTTCATCTTAGGGTCCCAGCCTTTGACTGTGCCTCAGTATGTCTGGACGTGGCCTTCTCCTGCCCACCTCCAAAGGATCTGCCGCGTTTCTGATCTTTGTGCATGGTGGGCACTTAAGGGAAGCATGTATATTAGAAACAGCAAGCTGTGTGCGATTTAACACCTGATTTTTTTGTGGCCCGGGTGTGTGCTGGGCTCGCTCTCCACTCCCGCTGTTAGTACCATTTGGTCTAGACACGGAGTGTCTCCCCCACCCCCAGCTCCCCTGCTGTGTGATCCACGGCTCAGTGTTTTTCCCCCCGAAATAAGTGCTAATTGGTTTTCAATTCTGCTTGGATTTTAATGCTGCCCACTTCAGCCTTGGTCCAGAAACACTGATCCATTTGAAGAAGTGCCCCTCAGGAGGAGGAGTCCTCATGGCAGGGAACTGGCAGGCTCTGCCCTCCCCAGCTTGCCATGGTGGCCGTGGGCCCCTGCCAACCACACATGCCACCTGCTTGGACTCCACAAGGGGTGTTCTGCAGAGACCTGTTCACAGTGGCGAGGACAGGTTTGGACACAGCTTCTTTGCCTCCATGAGTGGAGAGCGACGGGGTCTTGGGGTGGTGGGGTGGGGACTCCTGATCCGAGAGCATTGCCGTGTCTTCTGGATGACTCCTGCCAGAGGCCCACCTCCCTCCGCCCTGCCCATCTGGGGTCGGCTCTGCTCTCGGGGCTGCTGCCGTGCCAGCCATCTGGGGTGGGGAGGTGGTTTTGATCCGATGCCTCCACTCTCCTCTCTGGTGTTTACTTCTGTGCAGAATGCTGACCGGGATTGCCCCACTTCTGGGCAGCCCCCAGGGGCCTGCCTCTCTGCAGCCCATCTTCCCTTCTCCTAACTCATCCAGGCCCTGGGGGCGTGGGGAAGCCAATGTCAGTCATGCTGATAGAGACCAGGGGCACAGGGAGGATCAGGGCCATTTCTAGACCCCGGGAAGGGGGACGGAGCAGTTTCCACAGGCCTGAGGAACAAAACAGTGGTTGGAAACACGGCCTCCTGAAGTGGACAGATCCAGCACCGCCCCCACCAGCCGGGGCATTTGGTGACGGTGACCCCACCCCTCCAGGCCTCAGGTTCCTCTTCACAGTATTAGTTTTCTGGAGCTGCCATAACCAAGTACCATGAACTGGGTGGCTTAAACAACTAAATGTATCATCTAGAGGCTAGAAGTCCAAGAGCCAAGTGTTGGCAAGGTCGGTTCTTTCAGAGGGCCACGAGGAAGACTGTTTGCCTCACTCCTAGCTCCTGGCAGTTTGCTGGCAGTGTTTGGTATTCCCTGGTTTCTGGTGCATCATTTTGAGCTCTGTCCTCACTTTCACGTGGTATATGGTGTTCTCCCTGCAGGTATGTCTGCGTCCAAAGTCCTCTTTCTTCTAAGGGCACCAGTCACACGGGGTTAGGGGCCCACCTAATTCCAGAGTCACTTTGTGAAGTCAAAGTGTTAGTTGCTCAGTCACGTCCTATTCTACCACCCCATGGACTGTGGCCCGCCAGGCTCCTCTGTCCATGGAATTCTCCAGGCAAGAATAATGGAGTGGGCTGCCATTTCCTTCTCCAGATATCTTCCCAACCCAGGGATCAAACCCACATCTCCTGCACTAGCAGGCAGATCCTTTACCGTCTGAGCCACTAGAGAAGCCCAGTATAACTTTATTCTAACATAATTGGTTCCATCTACAACAGCTCTGTCTCCAAATAAGGTCCCATTCTCAGGTGCTGAAGATTAGGACTTTGGCGTATGAGTTTCGAAGGGGACACAATTCAACTCACAGCAGAAGAAAAGCAGCTCTGGTAATACTTCCCATGCACTAGGATTGTTAGGTTACTAAAGCACTCGGCTCAGTTCCTGTCACATCCTAAGTGCCCAGTAAATGTTAGTCTTGTTAATAGGCTCTGGTGACCTCATCTTCCAGTGAGACTATTGAAGTAGCCTCCTAATTGGCTCACTGCTTCTATTCTGGCTTCCTTGATTCATTCTCCAAATATAGAGATAAAGTCATGTTATATCCTGTACATGCTTCCCCGGTGGCACAGTGGTAGAGGATCCGCCTGTCTGTGCAGGAGATGTGGGTTCGATCCGTGGGTTGGGAAGATCCTCTGGAGAAGGAAACGGCTACCCACTCCATTATTCTTGCCTGGGAAATCTCATGGACAGAGGAGCCTGGTGGACTACAGTCCATTGGGTCACAAAGAGACAAAACTAAGTGACTGAGCATACATCATACCACATATATAAACCCTCCAGTGGTTTCCCATTTCTAGTAGTCAGGAAATTAGGATTACAAGAAACAAAACCCAATCCAAACTGGCCTAAGGAAATTCAGAAATTGTTGGTATGACATGATTTTTTTAATTAATTTTTATTGGAGTGTACAGTAGTTGCTTTACAGTATTGTGTCAGTTGGCATGACATAATTGAAGTTCATTATGTCACGAACTTCATGCTTTAGATGCAACTCAATCCAGAACTCAGATTATGCTATCACCAATACTGAGTTTTTCTCCTTGATCGCTCAGTTGGTTCCTCTGAGCTGTTTTTACTCTTAACAGTTCTGACACCAAATGTGTGGGTGTTTCCCTCATAACATCCAGTCCTTCAACTCTCTGGACAGTAACCAGGTGTCTCACAACTCAATCCAGTTCTGAAAATAGCTACGCTGAGTTGTCACAGACCCCACAGGTGAAGGGCTCAGTTCCACAAGGTTGCCCCCACTTTGATGCCAGGTGCAAGGCCCGGGTGGCCCACTGTCCTGCTCACCAACTGACTACAAATTGAGGGTTCCAATGACTCCAATTTATAGTTAAACCCTATAAATTGAGAGTTTCAGGTTTGATATTAAGTTGGCTGAAAAGTTCATTCAGGTTTTTCCTCAAGATGTTATGGAAAAACCCAGTCGAACTTTTTGGCCAACTTAACTGTTTTCTAGATGGACTTCCCTGGTGGCACAGTGAATAAGAACCCACCTGCCAATGCAGATGAGACATGCCTTCGATCCCTGGTCTGGGAAGATCCCACGTGCCTTGGAGCAGCCAAGCCCATGCGCCACATCTACTGAGCCTGTGCTCTAGCGCCCATTTGCCACACAACTCCTGAAGCCCAAGTGCCTAGAGCCTGTGCTCCTCAACAAGAGAAGCCACCGCCATGAGAAGCCTGCACACTGCAAGAAAGACGCAGTGCAACCAAAAATTAAAAAAAAAAACAAAAACCTGTTTTAAAATAAAGATAATTTGCTGTAACAGCTCACAGAAGACTGGAAAACACCTTACTTGCTTTACTGGTTTATGATAAAGGATGCAGCACAGAATGAGCCCAGTGGAAAGGGTGCACAGGGTGGAGTGTGGGAGCAGGGCCGCAGAGCTTCCACGGCTCCCGGCGCCACACTCCCCGCGCCTCCACCTGCTCACCAGCCTGGACACTCTCCCAACCCGTTGTTTAGGATTTGATGGAGATCTCAGTATGTAAGTGCAGTTGATGAAATCACTGGCCTTTGGTGGTTATCTCAACCTCCAGCCCCCATCCTTTCCTGTAGGTCGAGGGTTGAGGCGGCAGTTAACAACCCTTTGAGGATGCCTTGGTCTTTCTAGTGTGACCGGCCCCCATCCTGAAGCTCTCAGGGGCCTCTCAGTCAAGAGTCACTTTGTGAGCATAAACTCAGGTATCGTTACACACAGCAAGATGTTCCGCTCACCCCTGTCATTCAGGAAATTCCAAGGGTTTTAGAAGCTCTGTGTCAGCAACTGGGGACAAAGACCAAATATATATTTATCACAGTTCCAGTCTTAAATTGGTTGTTCTCTGATAGTTATGATTGCAACAACTCCAGCCTCAAACTATGAGGCTCAAGTCCAGCGGAAAAAGAGCTTTCTTAAGCCTTTTTTTTTTTTTTGGCGTGTGGGAATTTCTACAAAAGTTCTGAAGTTCACTGTGAGCCAGCAGAGGTCATGTGTGCAAGTATTACCTTCAGTATGACCTGGGGAAGGTGGGATGCCTTGATGGACTTAGTCCTGGATCAGGGCTGGAACCCCACTGACATCTCCTGGCCTGCAAGTGGGGGCAATATGGGCTCCAAGTGCAGATAAGGTGCTTTGTGGGAAAAGAGACAGTGGCTGCCAGTGGGGACAAAGAACAATTACCTACTAATTTACTCCTGTACCAACAATAACTTTTAGAGATCCTTTTCATGGCCAGGACTTCCCTGGCGTTCCAGCGGTTAAGATTTCTCATTTCCACTGCAGGGGCGTGGGTTTGTTCCCTGGTCAGGGAACTAAGACCCCCTCATGCTGCATGGTATGGCCAAAAAAAAAAAAAAAAATCCTTATCATGCCCGCAATACAGCCGCTGCCGACCTCACTCACAGTATATGAGCCAGTATTTGATTTAGTTTCTCAAACAAGCCAGGCTTTTCCGACCTCAGAGCCTTTGTTCGTGCGCTTCCTTGTCCGTGAAATGCTTTTCCTGATGGCTTTTCTCCTAGTCTTGGTTTTCATCCCGAAGATTGCAGTTTAAACAGCAAGGCTTCTAAGAGTCTCTCCTGGACCATCCTGATTCTAAACTAGGCCCCCTGTTATCCTCGCCTGGCAAACCTTCAGAGCAGTTATCATAATATTTAATTATACTTTATATTTGCCTTCACATGTTTAATGCCTGTCTTCTCCACTGGGCTGTAAACCCCAGCAGGTCATGCCCAGGCCTGTTTTTATTTCCTCGCGTTGCATCTGCAGTACATGCTAGGTGCTTAAAAAAAATCTTTTTTAAATGAATGTGGTGGAAGTGGAAAGGTTTAGTCATTTAAAATTATGATTAACCTGTCATTGAACTAGGGCAGGAAACAGTGACTGACCGGAAGTTTTTTAAACCCTGGCAGTGAAATTTCAGAGTGAAAGTTTTACTAGTAGATTAAATGAAATGCCTGCCTCAGCTGTATTTTTTATAGGCCTCTGGGTATTAAATGATACCCAAAGTGACCTTCTTTTTGGAGTCTTGGGGCCAATTGAGATGGTCCATCTCCTAACAATAAAAACTTCACCACATTAACTAGAGAAGGACGAGGAACACACATTTTTAATTAGCTTCTTAGTCATCTTGTATCTGAGGAGGCCAGAGAGGGAGAAGCTAAGGTCAGGCATTTTAACACTTGGCTACATTGTCCTGAATCTCTGCAGGCCATGGAGGCTCCTGCACTTGGAAACTTTCCCCATGTGGCTCTGTTCTCTGCTAAAGCCACAGCCTCTCAGTGCAGAGTGGAGAGGTCACCAAACTGACATGACAGCCATGGTGGCTGAACCCTCCTCTCCTTCAAGAGGCAGGGGTGGGGACACTTGAGGTTGGGGAGTGCGCCTCGTGGCAGAGTTAGCTTTGGCAGTCATTGAGTAAAGCAGAAGCACTGTAGGCTCAGATGACCGTGAACTTCCTCTTAAGATGTCTAGTATCACTTAAAAATGTGTGGGTTATTTTCAAATATCTTTTGGTATTGATTTCTAACAAAATTCCACAGTGACAAGAGAACAGACTCTGTATGATTTCAATACCTTTAGACCGTGAAATTTTTGCGCCTTGTTTTATGTCCCTGGATATGTTCCAGTGTCTCTGAGTTTATAGTCTATGGGAACTTGAATAGAATTTGTATCCTACTATTGTGTAAAAATTGTATAAATCTTCATTATGTTGAATTGGTTCATGGTGCTTTTCAGATATATATAATTTTCTGTATATTCATTCTATTAATTTTTGAGAGTTTGATATTGAAACACCAACTAAAAATTTTTAATTCATCTACTTAAAAAGTAATTATAATATATAGTGGAACTGTATGTAACTTTGTTCTGTATTTTCCAAGTCTCCTGTAAATGTGTTATCATACTTTCATAATTTAAAAATTAAAAGCAAAGAGAAAAAAGATGTTGGGTATTAGTTGAATATGGGTTTGGCTGCTGTAACAGACCCAGAATAACAGTGGCATCAGTGAGGGAGCAATTGATTTCTCTTTCCTGAAACATTTGAGAGTGAGCAGCCCAGGACTGACGATGCAGCTCCACAGTCTCAAGGAGCCAGGCTCCTGCCAGTTTGTTGCGCCCCATTCCTGGGATGTTGTCCTCCTCTGCATGGTCCAGAATGACTCCCCACCGTCACCATGTGTGCCTTCCAGCCCACGGGAAGGGAGGATATAAGAAAAAGGGCACCTCCCCTTCTTCTTAAAGCACCAGTTGCTTCTGTTTTGAGACAGAATTTACACACCATAAAATTTGCTGTTTCATTTAAAAAGAGTTTTTTTAATGTGTACCATTTTTAAGATATTTATTGAATTTGTTATAATATTGTTTCTCTTTTATGTTGTGGTGTTTTGGCCAAGAGGCATATGGGAACTTAGTTCCCCGACCAATGATAGAACCTGTGCCCCCTGCAGTGGAAGCATGGAGTCTTAACCACTGGACTGCCAGGGAAGTCCCAAAATAAAATTTTTGAAATAGGAAGATAACAAATTTGTGATATAGTGTGGCAAAACCCAATGACAGGGCCAATAGCTACATGATTTTAAAGTACCAGAAGACATCGATACTGTTTTGAGATGTTTGTAAGAACTGTAGTGTGGTTAAAAAAAAAAAAAAAAACCCTGTGATTTCTATTGTAGGTGACAAATTCGCAGGTATTGTGAAAACGACTGTGGTTTGCCTGTGTTCATAATGGAAGGAAATGCTGAATTTTGGTTAGAAGCTAGTGAAAATAAAAGAGGTAATCTTCTACCTCTCAATTAATGGAGCTTCTGAATTCTATCACACTTCGATGAGATGACCCAGAAATCAAGTACAGCTCTTCTACTTCTGTCCTGTTGGTCCAAACTTAGTCACATGACCACACCTAGCTGCAAGGGAGACAGGGAAATGTAGTCTGCATTCCCATCAACCATGTGTCTGGCTAACATGTAAGGAGTTCAGTTATTAAAGGGAAAAGAGAGAAGGTGTATTGCGGGACAACTGGAAGTTAATAATACACTATACCCCATATAGCCGATTTCTTGCCCAGGTTCAGAACATGCATTCTTCTTTCTGACAAGTGCCTCCTGAAGGAGCTGGTTTGCCTCAAGAGGCCATGTTTTAGGAAAATGTGCGTCTTGAGACACTGGAATACTGCTCAGGGTGGTGAGCTGCTAGCTGAACCTACCTGAGGGAATAGTGTATGCTCGACTCCCCTCTCACATTCACCAGAGTGAATGCTCATGAAGTGGAATGCTGGACACCTGTCCCACCTTAATGATTGGTCCTTTGGAGGAAGGAAGGAGTCGTGCGTTGTTGAGTATGTGCGAGGTAAACATTTGATGCAACCTCTCCGTACCTCTAGACTGCACCAGAAGATGTGCGGTTGGCTTCTCAAATGCTGAAGTGGATGTTACATTGAATGCTTGATCTTAAGTGTCAGAACTCGTCTTAGATCACACAGGACTGGAGAGGGACTGATTTGTTGGCTCCGAGTCCAAGGAGTTTGGCAACAAAGAGAGCAGACAGCTTAGGCGTCAAGGGTAGGAAATTGCAGGTCACGTTTGGCCCATTGTCTCGGTCGTAGGGCCAAAGAGCAGTTGATGCTGATCCTGATGATGGTTACAGCTAGTTTTCACCAAGTGCTTACCTGTGCCTTGAGTTCATGAGTGAGCTCATTTGACAACCATCTTATGAGCTGAATCCTGCTGTGTCCCCATTTTCCTGATGCACAGGGGTTAATTGGCCCGTGCCTGAGAGAATATAGTTGTTTATTCATGGCAGGGATGGGATTTAAACACAGAAGGTGTGGTTCTGACCTGTGCTCTTAATTAACCCTACTGTCATGAGGACAGAAAGTGAGCACAGGAGTAGAAAGCTTGAAATTCTGGAAGGAGGAGTTTGTTTACTTTCATGCCTTCATTTCCCCAGTACTTATTTTGTTGCTTACTTTTGAGTTCATACCACAATGGTACCGTCACAGACTCCCCTCCTGCCGCTGCAGCACCCAGGGGTGCATCCCTGCCTTCTCAGCTCCACCACTGAAATACTCAAGTGACGCTGTTGGTCTCGTTGCCTCCCTCGATTCTAGGCCACCCCTTCACCCTGGTTTTGGTTTTAACAGCCAGTGTTTTGCTGTCCTAGTTTTAAATGTGAATTTTTAAAAAAGTGGTTGATTTGTTACTCGTCTAGTATTTCCAAGGGCCAGATCTGAGCCACCAAACACAGGTGCATCATTAAGCAAGTCCCTGCCTTCATGGAATTGACAGTCGGGAGGGGAGGCGAAAGACTCAGACCCTCAACAGATAACTTCACCAGCGCCAATGTTGAGAGACACCATCAAGGAGAAATACAGGGAGCTCGGAGAGCATGTGAGGGTTTCACTGGTGGCTCAGTGGTAAAGAATCCACCTGCCAATGCAGGAGGCACAGGTTCGATCCCTGGATTGGGATGATCCTCTGGGGAAGGGAATGGCAACCCACTCCAATATTCTTGTCTGGAGAGTCCCATGAACAGAAGAGCCTGGTGGGCTACAGTCTATGGGGTCGCAAAAAGAATCGGACATGGCTGAGCAGCTAACCAACAACAGAGAGCATATGAACGTGTGGAACACAGGTCCTGGGTTAGGGGAGGGTGGTGAGGAGGGGCAGGGCTTCGTGGGGAGGCGTGTGTCTGTCTGTGCCGAGGCCTAAAGCTGAGTGGCGGTGTGGGGGCAGCATCTGGGCAGAGGGGAAGCAGACCACCTTCAGGGTAAACTGGGAAGCCACAGACACTGGTCATAACCTCACTAGACTCAGGAGACTGCTTCCAAGCGAGGCCCCTCTACTTACAAGCAAGACCTGCAGCCTAATCAGGCTCGGTTTCCTCATCTGTCAGATAGCAGTGACCTTGGTCATGGTGCCCACTTCATTGGTGGCTGTGAGGATTAAATGAGTGGCTGTATGTAAGATGTTTAGAACAGCTCCTGGCATGTAGCAGGGGCTCTCTTCATGTTAACAAGTCATGAAAACTTGTGTGTTGTGGGACTTAAAACAGCTAATAGAAAATCAAAGAACCCAGCTTAGGGCCAGCATCCAAGCTAGGGAAGAGCTGGACGGGCGCTGCCAGGCCTGGGGACTTGGTGTGGGTATTAGGGCAGCAGCCACTGGATTCCATTCCCAGGAGACTTTCAAGAACATATGGGGGTAGGTTTGGTCTCACGGTGAAGTGGTAGGGACACCACAGGAATTTAGGACCTGGGGACCAAGGATGCTGAATGTCCTGCAGTGCAGAGGATTAGTAACAAGAGGGTCACTCTCATGGGTTTGTGTCATCTCCATATATTAAGTTAACCTTAAATGTGCATTCCAAAATACATCGTGCTTATGCCGAGTCGTTCAGTTGTGTCCGACTCTTTGTGACCCCATGGACTGCAGCCTGCCAGGCTCCTCTGTCCATGGGATTTCCCAGGCAAGAATACTAGAGTGGGTTGCCATTCCCTTCTCCAGGGGAATCTTCCTGACCCAGGGATCGAACGAACCCTTGTCTTCTGCAACTCCTGCATTGTCAGGTGGATTCTTTATCACCAACCACCTGGAAAGCCCAACAAAGGATTGTTCCACCCAAAATGCCAGCAAGGGTCCCCCACCCCACCCCCTGGAGAGAGCTCTCCCCTAATGAGTCCCTTTGGTTCTCTCCTTGCTCTCTGTATCCTGTTTCCCCTCCCTTTCCTCACCTCCTTCCTCCCCACTGTGGAAAGAGGCTGCTCTGGCAGCTGCAGGCCGCCCCCAGTGCCCTGACCACCAACTCCACGTCCTCAAATGTTCATAAGCTGCTGCTGTCTTACAGCACTTCTGCCCATCTGGCAGAAAGTGTGAAACCAAGTAAGTATTCCGGGTTTATCAGTCTGGTTCTTGGGTTGCAGGCAACAGAAACCAGCTGGGGCCGTAAAAGTGAAACCGGGGTCAGGCAGCTCGGAGGCACCTCGAGATGGGTGTTCAGGGCCATCTCAGGGGCCGAGGGGCCGAGGGGCCGGGGAGGGGAGCTGTGAGAAGGTCTGACTCCGTAGCTGGCCTCCTGAGGATGAATCCCGACCTCACTACTTATTCAGAGGTTTCCTAACCTTTCTGTGCCTCAGTTTGTCAGCTGTAAGACAGGGAATAAGAACAGAAGGATTGGGACTTCCCTGGTGGTCCGGTGGTTAAGACTCCATGCTTCCACAGCAGGGGCCGTGGATTTGACCCCCGTTGGTGAACTGAGACCCCACATGCTGCACAGTATGGCCAAAAAATAAGATAACAATAAGATAATAATTTTTTAAAAAGAATAGAAAGGTTGTTGTAAGGATAGAAGTATTTGAGACAGATTTAGAATAGTGCTTAGTACAGAGTATGTGGCTTTGATAAATATTACCTGCTTTTGTTTTTGTTTTATTGCCATAATTACCGTCATCATTGTTTTTATTGAAGTCCAAATTCATGAGCAAGAGCAGCTGATTGACCGAAGCTTATATGTGTGTGTGTGGGGGGGGGGGGCGCGGGGGGCGCGGAGTCCCATGATTGACAGCCCCCTCCTCCCCAAGCTAGGAGGAACTGGGGAGGAGCTCTTCTCCTAGGAGAAGTAGGCTGCTGTCACTCAAAATTGGGGCAGGCCCAGACCCCAGATGTCCTCCAAGCTCAGTAATTTGACCCCATTAATGTTGGTTATTTGCCTGCTTTGTACCATGACCCGCTCTAAGGACAGAGGACACAGAGGGAATGATAATGAGCAAGGTTTTTTCCTGACAGGTGTCAAAGTTCAGAGGGAAGCAGCTGAAAAACAAGGGGCCTGGTTAAGACCAAGTACCTAGAATAATGCCTGGCTCTTCGGAGGTCAGTATATATTTGTTGAATGTATAAACACATAGGAAAAGCACAGGATTGTAGGAGCACACTACCAATGCATCTGTCTTCCCTCTGATTCCATCAGTTTGTTTGTTTTTGGCTGTTCTGTGGGATCTTAGTTCCCCGACCAGGGATAGAGCCCCTGTCCCCTGCAGGAGAAACTTGGAGCCCCAGCCACTGGACAGCCAGGGAAGTCCCTCCTCAGTTAATTTAAAAGAAGCCCATGTTTGTACCTGCAGCCTCTAGGGCATGGTGCAAAGGGGTATCTACCTGCATGCCCTGGCACACAGTAGGCGTTTAATAAATGGGCACTGAATGATCTCATGGATGCAGGCCACAGTCCACCCCACGTGACACTCAGGGACAGACCCCGGGCTGGGATACTGGCCTCCTTCCCCACCAAACAGGACGTGCAGACGTGGCTCCAGGAGGCATCTTTGTGGAATGTGGTTGCTAATACAAATGAGCTTCCTTACGTCACAAGGCATCCATTATGTGGACAGTCGGATGACTTGCTGTGGGACTGGGCGGACTCTCGAGGGGAATTTTACAGCCGCAGTTATGTTTCAGGCTTCCCTTCGGAGGAAGGCTCTTCCCCATGAATGACTCTTAATGAGGATAATAATAGCCAGCACTTTCCAGGTGCCTGGTGCTGTGCAAAAGGCTTATTAACCCGTGGAAGCCTCCCAACTGCCTGTGAAGCCAATACTGATGTTATCCCCGTGATGCTGGGGCTCAGAGATGGCAAATAACTTGCCTGTTGGGTCCACAGCAGGTGAGGAAGAGTTGGGATTCCAGCCATGGTCTCTAACTTCTGAGCATGGGCTCGTCACCCCACACACAGCCTCGTTTCTTGTTTAAGAATTAACTTTTAAGACAGCACTCTGTTAATTCATTCATGTGTGCTATGTGCTTCAGTCACGTCTGACTCATTGCAACTCCATGGACTGTGGCCTGCCAGGCTCCTCTGTCCATGGGATTTCCCAGGCAAGAATATTGAAGTGGGTTGCCATTTCCTTCTCCAGGGGATCTCCCTGACCTAGGGATTGAACCTGTGCCTCTTACATCTCCTTCATTGGCAGGTGGGTTCTTTACCACTAGCTCCACGTTATTTAAAAATAAAAAAATGAATTTCCTGCCATGTCCGTCTCTGAACCCTGCATAGAATCAGCCACTATGATCTGTCTCCTTCCAGAAATTCTCTGCATATATACAACAAGTGTACACACGGTAGCCATTCTCTACACCCAGGGCGTCAGGCTGCAGACCGTGGGCCTTTCAGCCTGCTGCATGTTTCTGGATGGTCCAGGAGCTAAGAATGATTTTTACATTTTTTTTTTAATGGTTAAAAAAAGAAAAAAATCAGGGGACTGTCCTGGTGGTCCAGTGGTTAAGAATCCACCTTGTGGGAATTCCCCGGTGGTCCAGTGGCTAAGACCCTGCACTCCCAATACCGGGGGCCTGGGTTCGATCCCTGGTCAGGAAGCTAGATCCCACGTACCACAACTAAGACCCTATGCAGCTAAATAAATAAAAATAAATATTAAAAAAAAGAATCCACCTTGCAATGCAGGGGATGCAGGTTCGATCCCTGGTCGGGGAACTAAGATCCCATGTGCCGGGGAGCAACTAAGCCTGCCAGTACCACAACTAAGACCCTATGCAGCCAAATAAGTTTTTTAAAAAATCAAAAGAATATTTCATGATATGTGAAATTAGATGAACTTCAAGTTTCAGTGTCCATGAGTGAAGTCTTGTTGGAGCACAGCTGTGCTCATATTGCCAGGGCTGCTCTCCCACGACAGGGCAAAGTTGAGTAGTTGAAACAGAACCATGTGAGCCCCCCAGACTTAAAAAAGATTTACTCTCTGGCCTTTGACAGGAAAAGGTGACTGATCCCTGAACCACACTCTTTTCTTTCAGCAGTGTGTCTTAGAGCCCTTTTCTTGTACAGTAATTGTGTTCCCTTCCTCCATACTCATTAGTTTATTTCACGGAAACAGGCTCGCAGCGGGTGGTGAGTTGAATGGTGCATCCATTTCCGCCCACTCTGAGTATTTCTCAGGCACCAGCTGAGTGCCAGGCTCCTGGCTGGCAGCCTGAGCGGGTCCAGACCTGACCTCAGGGGTTCTGAGGGCCAGTGGGTGGGTCGGACATTATCAAGGAGTCCCAGAGATGGATGTGTTCAGGTTTGTGGTCACAGTCCACCTCTTACCCTCTGCCTGTCACTCCTGCTTTGTTTTGTTTGTTTAAATTTTATTTATTTATTTATTTATTTTTGGTGGTGCTGGCTCTTTATTGCTGCGCAGGTTGTGGTGCACGGGCTTCTCATTGCCATGGCTTCTTTTGTTGCGGAGCACGGGCTCTAGGGCACATGGGCTTCAGCCCTTGCAGTTCCCTGGCTCTGGAGCACAGGCTCAGTAGTTGCTCCACAGCATGTGGGATCTTCCCACACCAGGGATCGAACCCATGTCTTCTGCATTGGTAGGTGGATTCTTTAGCACTGAGCTACCAGGGAAGCCCCCCTGCTTTGTTTTCGGGATAAAAGTAGGTCATACATCTGTAAGCTTCAAAGTCAGTTCTGCGTGCATGCCTCTGTGCATGTGTGCGCTTGTTTAGACGTACACACTGAGTTCTCTCCTACCTCTTTCCCTGCCTACCTTGTCCCTCCACCCCTTAAGTAATCATTTGTATTAGTCTCTTGGGTATCGTCTAAGGTTTCTTTATGCAAACGCAAATATCTATTTTTATCTTCCCCTCCTTACACAAAGTGCAGCCTACTCCACACCCTGTCCTGTACTTTGCTTTTTTATTTGATTTTTTGAAATCTTACCAGCAGGTCCCGGAGCTGTCTTGTTATCCAGCCCAGTGGCTAAACATTAAAGGTTGGGTAGGAGTTAATTAAGGGAAAGAGAACAAGGTGTAGTGGGGCAAGGGAAGCATGAGGAAGAACATTCTAGGCCAAGAGAAGAGGCTCTAGGGAGCGGGGCTTCTTCCAGAGCAGAGATGAGGCTGTGAGGCTACAGTGGCGGGGAAGGCCTGCTCTAGCTCCGAGGCCCTGATGGTCAAGGGAGGGACATGGCCTTGATTCTAGGAGCAGCTGGGTGTGGAGTTCTGCTCTGTTTCCTTCCATGTCCTGCTTTTCTCTGTGGCCAAGTACACGTGGCCTTTATCACACGTGGCCCAGGAGAGGCCAATAGTGTCCTTGAGAACAGGGTATTGAGCGTGGTTAATAGTGAAAAGAAATGTCTCCTGTGAGCTATTTCCAAGAGGTGTGATCCAGTGTCTGGGGGTTTATGGACTTATACCTCTGATCTCTGTGGTCCTTACCAATCATGGGACAGAGGTCAAGTCTAGTCACCTCTCAGCTTTTCAGTGAACACAGTCAGTCATGGTGCTGAGCACAGCGGGTGTTTGGAGGGTAACATACTATGTTAGGCCCTCAGGTTGCCATATAGTAAGTGTTCAGTATGTGGTAGCAATGATTTTGATTATTTTTAAATAATGAGCCTTGTGCTCATACTTTGTTAGTGTAGCTCACAATGAAGGCTTTATTTAAAAAAATTTCTTTTTGGCTGTGCTGGGTCTTTGTTACTGCATGTGGGCTCTCTCTAGTTGCGGTGTTCAGGCTCATTGCAGTGGCTTCTCTAGTTGCGGTGCAGTCTGTAGGCGCAGGCTCAGCAGCTGTGGCACCCTGGCGTAGTTGCTGTGTGGCATGTGGGCTCTTTCCAGACCAGGGATCGAACCTGTGTCCCCTGCATTTGCAGGTGGATTCTTAACCACTGGGCCATCAGGAAAGTCCACGGTGGAGATTTTTGGTTAGGAAGCCTGGTCACGTGGGTTCTGATAGGTCCTCTGCCACTTACTGTCTACATCGGGCAAGTTACTGAACCTCATTGTGCTTGACTTTGGTCGTCTGTAAATGGAGATGATAATACCTGCCTTTTGGTCCTGTGCTGAGGCTGAAATGAGTTATCATTTGTATTGCACTTAAAATAGTGCACAGCAAGTAGTGACAAAGGGGTTGCCAGCCATTATTATTACATCACTGGACACTCTCTGCTTTCCATCCAGAGGTCTGTACACTGTATACTCGGGGGGGTCTTGATGTCAGGGAGGACAGTTTCACCACCATTTCAGGAGAGCACTGCCCTCTCTGCATTTGCAGTAACATCTCACTTTTTCCGAAGACCATCTGCCTGCAAATACCTGGAGAAGATTGTCTGTTTGGTCAGGAACGTAATTCCACCAGACTTCGTTTTATGTCTTTGGCCATATAAAGTCATGTGACCACTCTTAAGTGCAAGGGTGGGTACAAAATAGTTTTCTAATTCTCTCTTGGTAGAATACAAATAACATATTCACAGGCAGGCTCAGTAAATATTTGCAAGCATAGAAACTCATTTACCAATCTAGCTATCATGAGACTTCCCGACATTTTGCACATATCTGTGTTGTGGTCAGTTTGCAGAAAGTGACCCATGAAATGTGGCAAAACAACTGGCCCCCAACCTGAGGTGCTAGAAGGAAGCTTGTGAGGGACACTGTGTTAAAGCCTCTTGAGTTGTAGCTGTCTAATCAGGGAGATAATTATACCTCCTAGATCAGTGTGGAGGGGAAGGCTCTGGGAACTGGGCCCAGAGCAGCCAGAGAAAAGCTGCAGAACCAGTTTCTTAAACTTTTGATTGCCAAGGGGGAAGGGAGGGGGAAGGGATAAATGAGGAGATTGGGAGTGACACAAACGCACATGTAAAATAGATAACTTGTAAGGACCTACCATAGAGTACAGGGAACTCTAGTCAATACTCTGTAATGACCTATATGGGAAAAGAATCTAAAGAAGAGTGAACGTGTGTATGTGTGATTCCCATGCCTGAGATGGTAAAGAATCTGCCAGCAATGCAGGAGACCTGGGTTCGATCCCTGAGATCGAACTGGAGATCCCCTGGAGAAGGGAATGACAACCCACTTATTCTTGCCTGGAGAATCCCATGGACGGAGGAGCCTGGTGGGCTGCAGTCCATGGGGTCGCAAAGAGTCGGACACGACTGTGCAACTTGCACAACACAGCATAATTGATTCAATTTGCTGTGCATGAGAAACTAACATAACACTGTAAATCAACCATACTCCAATAAAACTTTAGAAGAAAGAACCGGTTTCTTGGGCAGGTCTGTTTACCTGCTTCTCTGATGCCTAGTGAACAATCCCATTGGCTCCCAAAGGCCTCCCAGGTCATCTCCTTCCTTAGGCTGGGCCTCTCTTTGCAAATGGCTAAACACCCTGGGGCCAGGGAGTGCCTACTGTGTGTCTGGTGCTGTCCAATGTGCTGGAGATAAAGTAATAGATGACATTTATTGGGTGCTCACCATGCCCGGCACTGCAGGTGCTTGGGTTAACTCATTTAATTTTCTCAGCAGCTCCATGAGGTAGGTCTGTGTTCGGCCTATTATAGATGTACCAAAAACAAAATACGTGGGATTTGGGGATTTTTTGTTTTTTTCTCCTTTTTTCCCCCTTTATTGAAGTACAGTTGATTTACAGTATTGTGTGAGCTTTAAGTGAACAGCACAGTGATTCAGTTATTTCAGATTCTTTTCCCTTATATATTATTACAAGATATTCAGTATAGTTTTCTGTGCTATACAGTGGTCCTTGTTGGTTATTTTATACATGCTGCTGCTGCTAAGTCACTTCAGTCGTGTCCGACTCTGTGCAACCCCGTAGACCCCATATTTTATATATAGTAGTGTGTATATGTTTATCCCAAACTCCTAATTTTTCTCTCCTCTCCTTTCCCCCTTTGGTAACCATAAACTTGTTTTCTATATCTGTGAGTCTATTTCTGTTTTGTAAATAAGTTCATTCATATTATTTTTTTAGATTAAGTTTGTGGGTTTTTTAAATTGAATTATAGTTGATAAATTGTTTAGTCATCCAGTTGTCTGACTCTTTTGTGACCCCATGGATTGGGATTTTCTAGGCAAGAATACTGGATTGGGTTGCTCTTTCCTTTCTCTAGGGGATCTTCCAAACCCAGGGATCAAACCCACCTCTCTTACCCATGTTTCCTGCGTTGCAGGCAGGTTCTTTAAGGCTGAGCCACTGGGGAAGCCCATGGTTGATACAACATATTAGCAATAGTTTCAAGTATACAATGATTTTATATCTGTATATATTTCAAAATGATCCTAAAGTCTTCGTTTAAAAGCCCTTATTTTGTTTTTCAGTCAGTAAGTCATGTCCGACTCTTTGCAACCCCGTGGACTGCAGCATGCCAGGCCTCCCTGTCCCTCCTATCTCCCGGAGTTTGCCCAGGTTCACGTCCATTGGGTCAGTGATGCTGTCCAACCATCTCACCCTCTGCCAACCCCTTCTCCTTCTGCCTTCAGCCTTTTCCAGGGTCAGCGTCTCTTGCAGTGAGCTGTCTGTTCACATCAGGTGGCCAAAGTATTGGAGCTTTAGCCTCCAGTCCTTCAGCATCAGTCCTTCCAATGAATATTCAGAGTTGATTTCCTTTAGCATTAACTGGTTTAATCTCCTTGCCGTCCAAGGGACTCTCAAGAGTCTTCTCCAGCACCTCAGTTCAAAAGCATCAATTCTTTGGTGCTCAGCCTTCTGTATCGTCCAAGTCTCACATCCGTACATGACTACTGAAAAAAGCCATGGCTTTGACTATACGGACCATTATTGGCAAATAAATGTCTCTGCTTTTTAATATTCTGTCTAGGTTTGTCATAACTTTCCTTCCATGGAGAAAGGGTCTTTTAATTAAGTCTTCATTAAAAAAACCTCTTATTTTATATGACGCTTAATATTTTTAAATTATGAATATTTGTTATCTCAGAATAACATATGCCTTTTTCACTGAAGACTTGTTAAGATTGATTCTTTTTTAAAAAGTAGATTTACTTTTTCTAGCAGTTTTAGAATCATAGCAAAAATTGAGGAGAAGGCATGGAGACTTTTCATGAATCCATACCCCACTCTTGAGTAACTTCCCCCATTATCAATATCCCCCACCATAGTAATACATTTATTATAATTGATGAACTTACATTGAAACATTGTTATCACCCAGAGTTTATAGTTAACATTAGGGTTCACTCTTGGTTTTATACTTTCTGTGAGTTCAAACTAACATATGCTATGAGTCTACCATTGTGATGTCATACAGATTTTCACTGCCCTAAAAAATCCTGTGTGCCCCACCTGTTCATTCTACCTCCCCCCAGCCTCTGGCAACCACTGATCTTTTTACTGTCTCCACAGTTTTGTCTTTTCTGGAATGTCATATAGATGGAATCACACAGTAGGTAATCTTTTCATATTGGCTTCTTTCACTTAGTAAATATCTTTAACTTTCCTGAATGTCTTTTAATGGCTTGATAGCTCATTTCTTTTCTGTGCTGAATAATATTCCATCACATATTTCCAAGTTTTGGCATTTGAGTAAAGCTGCTATAACATTCTGTGTGCACAGGTTTCAACTCCTTTGGTAAATACCAGGGATCATGACTGCTGGATCATATGGTAGGAGTATGTTTACTTTCCTGAGAAACGGCCAAATTGTCTTCCAAAGTGTCTATACCATTTTGCGTTCCCACTAGCAATGAATGAGAGTTCCTATTTCTTCATATCCTTGTCAGCGTTTGCTGTTGTCAGTTTCTGGTTTTGCTGATTCTAATGGATATGTGGTGGTATCTCACTGTTCGTTTCAGTTTTCATTGACCTGGTGAAATGGAGCATCTTTCCATTTGCTTATTTGCCATCTGTATATCCTCTTTGATAGGATGTTTGTTAAAGTCTTTGGTCTATTTTTAATCATGTTTTTCTAATTGTTGAGTTTTAAGGGTTCTTTATATGTTTTGGGTTGCAGTCCTTTATCACATGTCTTTTGCAAATATTTTATCACAGTCTGTGACTTGTCTTCTCATTCTCTTAATGTTGTCTTTCATAAAGCAGAAGTAGTAAAGTTTAACAAAATCCAGCTTATTGATTCTTTCATGGATTGTGCCTTTAGTGTTATAACTGAAAAAGTTATTATTGTACCCTAGGTCATCTAGATTTTCTCCTATGTTATCTTCTAAGAGTTTCGTAGTTTTCATTTTACCTTTAGGGCTGTGACCCATTTTGAGTTAACTTTTGTGAAACGGGGAGGATCTGTGTCTAGATTCTTTCTTCTTTTTATTTTTTTGCATGTGGGTTTCCAGCTGTTCCAATACCATTTGTTGAAAAAGATTGTCTTTGCTCCTTTATGAAAGATCAGTTGACTGTACTTATGTGGGTCTATTTCTGGGCTTTCCATTCTGTTCCGTTAATATATTTATCCATTCTTTAGCCAGTACCACACTGTCTTGACTAGTGTAGTGAGTCTTGAAGTCAGGTAGTGTCAGTCCTCAGACTGTTCTCCTTCAATAGTGTGTTGGCTGTCCTGGGTCTTTTGTCTCTCCATATAAACTTTAGAATCAGTTTATCAATATCTAGAAAGTAATTTGCTGGGATCATGTAGAATCTATAGATCAAGTTGGAAGGAACCAATATCTTGACCACATTGGAGCTTACTATTTATGAATGTGGAATATCTCTCCATTTATTTAGTTCTTTGATATCATTATCAGAATTTTGTAATTTTTCTCATATAGCTATTATTGGGGTATTTTATCATATCCTCACCTAAGTATTTTATTTTGTGGGGTGCTAATGTAAATGGTAATTGTACTTTTAATTTCAGATTCCTCTTGTCCAGTGCTGGTATATAGAAAAGCAATTGACTTTTTAATATTAACCTTGACTCCTACAACCTTGCTATAATCATTTCTAGAAGTTCCTTCTTTCCCTCCTCAATTCTTCAGGATTTTTGACATAATGATCATGTCATCTGCAAACAAGGGCAGTTTTGTTTTTGTCTAATGTGTATTTCTTTCATTTCCTTTTCTTGTCTTATTACATTAGCTAGGACTTCCAATACAGTATTGAAAAGCAGTGGTGAGAAGGGACATCCTTGTCTTGATCTTAGTGGGGAAGTTTTGAGCTTCTCACTAGTAAGTATGACATTGTGAATATGACTTTTCTTTCATTAGTTCCCCTATGCCAGACATTTGGAGGGTGGCACCTTGCATCTACTTCCTTTAGCCCAATCCTGACCATGTAATCGATTTTAAAAACATGTCAACGAATGAGTAATAAATGAGTATAGGGGCACAGTGAACAGCTAAACAGAACTTTACTTGCAGTTATCTTCTGGGCAGATGTCAAATTAGAGTTAAATAGGCAGTAGCCGGTGGTGATTGTCAGCAGAGTCTAGAGCCATGAGCTGGTTCAAATCTGGCTCTGCTGCTTACTTGCTGAGTAACCTTGGGCAAGGAACTCCACTTCTAAGGACCTCAGCATTCTCATCTGTGAAGTGAGGATAATAATAGGGCCTGCCCCATGAAGTCGTTGTGGGATTTAAATAAGTTGGGAGTGTAGAGTGTCTGGCACACAGGCACATGGGTGAGAGTTAGCTACTGCTGTTACAGTGTTATGTGGTAGTTTCAACTGTAAAGAGTAATTTGTGTCTCAGCTTCAAGTGTGTGGAGAGACAAGCTCAATTCCAGGGAAATGAAGTTCAACCCATGAACCTGAGAGCCAGTGATTTCAGCCCCAAAACGGCTGCTTGGCACTGATGTGGAATTGTAAGTCCAGCCCTGATCAGTACGCTTGCTTGTTAGTACGGGTGTGATGAAAGCTGGAATTTTTGGAGTTGTGTTCTTTGTGGGAGAAGTTGGGAGAAAGACACAGCCTGCTTGAATCTCCTGAGAACGTTGAGGCACTTTCCCAGATGCCCTGTCATTCCAGCCTCAGGAAGCACTACCGTATGCTCTGTGCAGGATGGTGCAGAGCAGTGGTTATAGAGAGCTCGGGGCAATATTCAGTCCTTGCTAAAGTGTGGCCTTGGGCAAGCAACATAGTCTTCCAAGCTTTGGTGTCCATCTCTGCAAAATGACGAAAAGAATAAGATGCTACATCCTAGGCCTGTTAAAGAGCTTTGAACTAGTAAAGCTCCTTGCAGTTTCTGTTCCTTGTAGGAAAAGCTATGACAAACCTAGATAGCATATTAAAAAGCAGAAACATCACTTTTCCAACAAAGGTCCATCTAGTCAAAGCTATGATTTTTCCAGTAGTCATGTGTGGATGTGAGAGTTGGACCAGAAGGAAGGCTGAAGAATTGATGCTTTCAAACTGTGGTGTTGGAGAAGACTCTTGAGAGTCCTGTGGACACAAGGAGATCAAACCAGTCAATCCTAAAGGAAATCAACCCTGAACATTCATTGGAAGGACTGGTGCTGAGACTGAAGCTCCAATACTTTGGCCACCTGATGTGAAGAGCCAGCTCATTGGAAAAGACTCTGATGCTGAGAAAGTTTGAGGGCAAGAGGAGAAGGGGGCGACAGAGGATCAGATGGTTGGATGGCATCACCTACTCAATGGACGTGAGTTTGAGCAAACTCCGGGAGACAGTGAAAGGCAAGGAAGCTTGGCGTGCTGCAGTCCATGGGGTTGCAAAAAGTCGGACACCTCTTGACGACTGAATGACAACAAGCAACTCTGTAGCAAACTAGAACATCGTGGTCTTGGTGAACGCTCAAGAAGATAATATTTATTTCATTAACCTGAATAGAAATAAAAGATTCACATGTTCACTGAACAAATATATATATAGGGCTTCTGTTCTGTGCCAAGTACTGTTGTAAACCCATGTCCACTGTGGACAAGACAGACACAGTCCCTTGTACTCCTACAGTACAAGGTCTGGTGGGGGAGGCCGATTAGAAATAAGCAGCATGTATCAGAGGTGATTGGTATTGTTAAACTAAACTAAAGCAGGATACTGAGATGTGAACGATGGTGGGAGGGGGACTTTGGTGAGTGGGGTCAGGAGATGTTGTTTGAGCTGAGATTTGAAGGATGAAAAGACACCAGCCATGCAAAGAGGTGAAGAAAGAACACGAGAACAGCAAATGCGAAGACCCTGAGGTGGGAATGAGTTTGGCAAATTGGAGGAAAAGAAGGGAGGCTGGATGGCTTGAGTGGGGTGGACAAGTGTGAGACTGTGGGGGAGGGACTTGTGGGCCCTGAATTTGCTCCCTGCGACCTGTGCTTTCTTGTATCCCTGGGAGTGTTTGAAGAGAAGGGCTATGGAGAGCTGACTTCAGCACCTGGGAAGAGGTGTGGAGGGAGCCAGAGGCTTGGCTCATGCCTCAGCTCTTACCCACCTTCTCAAAGCCCTAACTCGGGGACTCCAAGCCAGGATGAAGAGACCTTTCGCCCCATGGCTGGCTTCTCTGACTTCCAGCCAAGAATGTGGTTTACATTTTTTTCTTGTCTCCAATGTGGCCTAGCTGTGCTGTCAAGCACGGCAAAGCCTTGATGCTCTGTGCCCGAAGCCCATTATCCTCTTCTACAAAGTAGGACAACTGAAAGCTAGCTGCCCTGGAGAAGTACCAGGAAGCACCCTGTCGAAACCCCCCTGCTTCTTGGCAGGGAGGTTTGTGGAGGATGCTTTGTGCCAAAGGGAATAGGCTGACCGGTCAGGTGCTCAGTCATGTCTGAGACTTTGTGACCTTGTGGACTGTAACCCACCAGGCTCCTCTGTCCATAGGATTTTCTAGGCAAGAATACTGGAGTGGTTTGCCATTCCCTCCTCCATGGGATCTTCCCAGGGATCAAACCTGAATCTCCTGCGTCTCCTGCATTGGCAGGCGGATTCTTTACTGGTAACTCAGCTGGTAAAGAATCTGCCTGCAATGCAGGAGACCTGGGTTTGATCCCTGAGTTGGGAAGATCCCCTAGAGGAGGGCATGGCAACCCACTCCAGTATTCTTGCCTGGAGAATCCCCAGGGCTACATTCCATGGGGTCAAAAAGAGTTGGACACGACTGAGCAACTAAGCACAGCACAGTGCCACCTCCGAAGCCCCGTGCCAAAGGGGAGGGAGGTGTTAAAGCCCCAGGTCTTGGTGGGAGAGCTGTTCAGCAGTGAGGAGGCTGGTCTCTGAGTTTCAGCTCTCACTTTACCACCTATGAGCTGTATGATCTTGAGCAAGTAACTGGCCTGTGCCTTGGTTTAGCTTTCTCATCTGTAGAATGGGGACATCAGCTCCTGTGCTTAGAGACAGGCACACGGGGCATGCTGGATATTGTTAGTATCACCTTCCAGTTTGAAGTCACAGTGAGATAAGTTCCTCTTTCTTCTTGTTTCCTGTGAACACTTAAGACGCTCGGATGTTTTACTCCTGTTTCTCCACATCGGCCTAGTTCCTGCCCAGGAGCTTGGCGTCTGGCAGACAGCATAGGCTCTGGGTGCCAAAGCACCGCTGCTTCTCGGGGGCCAGGTTATTCGATGCCAAGGACCCGAGAATTGATAGGATGTTTGTCACCAGAGGTTGGCGACTCTGTCGGGGGGCCTCTACAGTGGCCACTGCTCCTGCCTGCCAGGGAGAAAAAACTGCTTCCTTCAGGGCTGTGCTTCTGGGCTTCTCAACCCTGAGGTTGAATTGGTACTGAATTGGGAAGGTGGAGCCGGACTGTCAAAACCTGCCCAGCTGCCCCTCTCCATCCTGTCCCTATGTAAAAATCCTGAGGCCCAAGCATGGGAAATTTTTTTCAGTGCTCCCTAATTTGCCACCAGGATTCCCTGAATGTCCAATCACTGAATGTACCTGAGAATCTTTTTAAAAATGCAGATTCTGGTAGATAGCTAATGGGACCGCTGCTGAGGGTGCGATGGGGGTGAGCGGAGAGGAGGCCCAGGAGGGAGGGGATACATGTATACTTACAGCTGATTCATGTTGTTGGACAGAAGGAACTTAACGCAACCTGGTATAGCAATTATCCTCCAATGAAAAATAAACTGAAGAAAAAAATTAAGATTCAGTTTCAGCAGGTCTGAGGAGGGGCAATGGTCTGCATTTCTGAGGTGCTTCCAGATGTTACTGATGCCCCTGCTCCCTGGACCATGATTTTGAGGCTCACAGGCCTGGAAGTTGGCTTCACAGACTAAAGAATCTCAGATCACCACCACTGCACCCCCACACACACTGAATTCCAGTCTGCATTTTTACCAACTCCACTGGTGCTTCAGCATCTTTTTACAGTTTCCTAGCCTAGACCCAGGGTTGCTCAGGCTCATTTGTCAACCTTTGGGGCCAGATCATCCTTTGTTGTGGGGCTGTCCTGTGCATTGTGGGACGTGGAGCAGTGTCCCTCACCATTGTGCACAAGATCCCAGTAGCAGGTACCACCCCCGGTCATGATGTAAATGTCCCAGGGTGGTGGTTCAGTCGCCAAGTCGTGTCTGACTCTGAGACCCCCTGGACTGCAGCACGCCAGGCCTCCCTATCCCTCACCATTTCTCCAAGTTTGTCCAAGTCCATGTCCATTGAATTGGTGATGCCATCCAACCATCTCATCCTTTTTTGCCCTCGTCTCCTTCTGCCTTCAATCTTTCCCAGCATCGGGGTCTTTTTCCAAGTCGGCTGTTCACATCAGGTGGTCAAAGTCCCAGGGTAAGGGTGGCAGAACGCCCCCAGAAGCAAACCAGGGGCCACGAGCCCTCCAGCTTGGCCATGCCTGGGAATCTCCTGGCCAGGCGGCACACAGATGTCCAGGTCCTGAGGCAGAGGTCACAGCTTTAGTTCTGGGTGGGGTTGGAATTCATACAGAGAATAAACACACAGAGCGCCAGACCAGCCAAATCATTACAAGTGGGCTATAATTACTGCTGTCTCACAGCTGGTCAGCAAGAAACCGAGAACCCTGCCCCAGCTCTAGGCTGCTGTGCCCTTCGCCACCAGCAGGCCCGTGTGCTCCTTTGAGAGAGCCGGCTTTTACAACAAGAAAAAAATTGTGCAGCTTGTGGGTGACCACAGGGTTTCTTAGAGACTGAACGGGAATCTGCCCTCCAAGTGGGCATGAATGTGTTTAATTGGGCCACTCTTACTACAGCAGCAAATACCTTTTTTTAAAGCCTTTTTTTTTATATTTACTTTTTAATAGATTTAGTTTTATTTGGCGGCACCAGGTCTTGGTTGCAGCATGTGGGATCTTTTATCTTCGTTGTGGCATGCAGTATCTTTAGTTATGGCATGTGGGAACTCGTTCCCTGACCAGGGATTGAACCCTGGGACCCTGCATTGGGGATACTCAGAGTCTTAGCTACTGGATCAGCAGGGAAGTTCTATACAATAGCAAATATTTATGTAGCTCTAAGCACCAGGTCCTATTCCATGTATTTTTACACAACAAGCCTATGACATTGGTACCATCATTATCCCCTTTTTCAAAAGGGGAACCTGAAGCACAGAGAGGAGCGGTAACTTGTCTGAGGTCCCATAGTGCGTAAATGGCAAAAATGGGATTTACACCCAGACCATCTGGCTTCAGAGTCCTTGCTCTTAAACATGCTGTGGACATAGCGCAAGGTTGGACAGAAGCAGGACTGCTCACGGGTTGATCTCTTTGGGGATTCAAGGAAGCCCTGTGAGTGCAGAAGTGAGCAGTCCCAACTCCAGACCTTCAGGGAAGAGACAGCTCCGCACGCCCCAGAACAGAGGCCACGGAGTACACCTGCACTCATATAACATTGTCAATCAACTATTGTTGTTGTCTAGTCCCTAGATTGTGTCTGACTCTTTTGCAACCCCATGGACTGTAGCCCACCAGGCTCCTCTGTCCATGGGATTTCCCTGGCAAGAATACTGGAGTGGGTTGCTATTTCCTTCTCTGAGGGACTGCCTGGACCCAGGGATCAAACCTGCGCTGTGTCTCCCGAATTGGCAAGCAGATTCTTTACCACTGAGCCACCAGGGATGCCCCTAATCAACTATACTCCAATGTAAAAAAAAAAAAAAAAAAACAATAGGAAGAAGTCAGACAAGATTATTCATTAAAAAAGAATGCGTAAAGAAAATTAAAAAGCAAAGGAACACAATTATAGATGCTACAGAGATTAAACATATTGTGAATAACTGTATGCCAGTCAAGCTCAAAATTCACAGGAAACAGATCGACTCCTAGAGATATGAAACGCACCAAAAATCACTCTAGAAATAACAAACTGAATAGTACTAACATAGAAATTACCAAAAATTAATTAGATATTGATAATTGTACAACATGGTGAATGTGGTTGATGCTGCTGAATTGTCTGTTTAAAAACCATTACATTGCAAATTTTATGTTATATATATTTTGCCACAGTAAAAAACAACGTAAAACCCTCAATCTAGAAGATAAGAACAACAAAAAGAGGTCATGGATAAGGTAGAAACACAGACGAGAGAGTGGACTTGTGGACTCAGCGGGGGAAGGAGAGAGTGGGACAAATTGAGAGCGTAGTCTTGAAATATATATATTATCATATGTAAAAGAGCTAGTGGGAAGTTGCTGTGTAACACAGGAAACTCAGCCTAGTGCTCTGTGATTACCTAGAGGGGTGAGATGAAGGGGGTGAGAAGGAGGCTTATGAGAGGGGATATCCGTTTGCTTATGACTGCTTCTTGCCTGGGAAATCCCATGGACAAAGGAGGCTGGGCTACAGCCCGTGGGCTCGCAGAGTCCGACACAACTGAGAAAACACACACACACACACACACCTACCTGATGTGCTTGAGTTCAGTAGGCTCATTACTGAGGAGGGGGGATGGTGCGCACACACACACACACACACACACACACACACCTGATGCCCTTGAGAGGGGGGATGGTACACACACACACACACACACCCACCCACCCACCCACCCCTGATGCGCTTGAGTTCAGTAGGCTCATTACTGAGGAGGGGGGATGGTGCAAAGCAGCAGTTACCAGGCGGTGTGCAGCTGCTGAGCTCTCTCCTGGCCTGGGGATTGGCCAGGGCTCCTGGTCACTGTGAGGCCCAGTAACAGCAATGGCAGTCCACCATGAAGTGAATACTTGGGGCTAGAGACCGGTTTCTCTTAGGGGGCTTGCTGGGAACAGGGTAGACATTTAGGACATGTGGAATTTGGGTGTGAGGCTGTGAATCCTTGCAGCTAAAGGCTTTGGAGTCACGCAGTCGGCATCTGTGTCCTAGTCTGTCCTGCACTAGCTGCATGACAGATGGGACTGCACGTCTCTGAATGTCAGGCTCTTTGTTTTTGAAGTATGCACCTTGGGACTTCCTTAGTGGTTCAGTGGTTAAGACTCCATGCTTCTAATGGAGGGGGCATAGGTTCGATCCCTGGTTGGGGAACTAAGATCCCACATGCTACGTGGCATGGCCAAAAAAATGGCGGGTGGGGGGTGAAAACACCTCGTCAGGGTGTGTGTATACGGAAGGTAGGGGTGGTAAGTCACTGAGGTCATCTCGTGGAAAGTGTTTAGTCCGGCACCCCATGAGTGTTGAGTGCACAGGCGAGATTATTTCGTGGGAGGCAGTGTCACTGAATGGTTAGGGCAGGGCCTCCAGAGCCACCCCTCCCAGTTCTATGGCCTTGGGCCAGTGGCCTTAGCCTCTGTGGAGCAGCATTTGCTCATCCTAAAACGAGGATAATGCTTGTCCTTACCTCATAAGGATGCTGTGAGCATTGGGTGAGTCAGAACCTGTGAGGCAGTTAAATTAGCACAGAGCCTGGTGCTCATGCCTGTCATGGTTTAATTATCATTAAGAATGTGGGCCTGAGGCCTAGCAACCAGGTGAGGAGAAGCCTTGCACTGAAGAATGTTGTGAATGGGCTGGTTTTAGAAAACTCCACTTAGGTCAGCCAACTTCCCTCTAGGCACAAGAGACAGTGATGTGAGGCTCCTTTGGTTGTGTGAGGGCCTCTTCTCCTTTGAGATGGGAGTTGGCCTCTCAGGGCTGAATAACGTGAGCTAGAAGCAGGCAGTGAGAAAGCCAGGGAGTGGAGGTGCTCCAGGGCCCCGGGCCTGAGTTCCACCCGGGTTCCATGAGGTGCTGGCTGTCTGGTCGGTTGTGAGGGTGAGAATGAGCTCCAGAATCGGCTGACCTTGATTCCAACTCTGAGCGGTATGACTTCAGGCGAATTCCTCAATGTCAGCGTTCAGTTAGCTCGGAGGAGCTTAGTCAGCGCCGGCTATTCTGGGGTCAGCAGGGTAGTGAGGAAGTTAGGAGGGTGGACCCCTGAAAGTTAGGAGGCTGGACCTGGATTCAGCCTTGGCTATGTCACGTCCCCACTGTGGGACCTTGAGCAAGCGACTTAATCCCTTCTGAAGCTCAGTTCCCTGGTCTGTGAAAGGAGAGTGACACTGCTTTGCCTGGGGTCATGTGAGGATCCTGAGTTTGTCTGTGTGTGTGTGTGTGTGTTGGTCCCTCAGCCATGTCTGACTCTTTGAGACGCCATGGACTGTATAGCCTGCCAGGCTTCTCTGCCCCTGGAGTTCTCAAGGCAAGAATACTAGAGTGGGTAGCCATTCCCTTCTCCAGGGAATCTTCCTGACCCAAGGATTGATCCTGGGTCTCCCGCATTATCTATATAAAGTCCTAAAGCAGGACCCAGTACAGGGAAAGTCCTTAGTGCCCATTGGCTGTTGTTCTTGTTGTTATTATTATAAACCCACCCTGGAAGACAGTGTAAGTGAAAGAATGAACCATGGATCCATTCCAGGGGACAGAGCCCTAGTGAGGGAGTTTAGGGCTCTGCATCTGAGCTGGCATCTGAGCTTTAGTGTTTCTAGAATGTAAGTGAAAAGAATGTGCAAAGGACAGGGGGTGGAGGGCTAGGAACCTGCTAACTAGGAATGATGCCTTACTGCGGTAGGGACAGGTTTCCCAAGGTCGGATCGTTCCACTGGATAATTTGAGGTGGTATGAGTAAACACCTTAGACAGTTTCATAGTCGTACTTTTATTTTCATGCATAACAGGAAAAGAATTTCAATAGCATATCAAACCCGGTATTCCATGGCTGTTACTGCTTTGGGTGAGGCTAGCGATGGTATGTAAGCCAAAATAAAAGGGAATGCAATTAAAGAAAAGTGCAAAGTAAGTCATGGTACCAGTGGTCTGAGGACATGGCAAAAATGGTGAAGGTGCGTACAGATCCCGGCAGCCAGGACATGTGCGTTAGGAGAATGGGTCTGAGCTAGTTTTGTTGTTAGGTTTGGTTTTTTTTTTTTTTGGCTGCATCAGGTCTTAGTTGTGGCATGCAGAACCTAATTCCATGACCAGGATGGAATCCGGCCCCCTGCATTGGGAGCATGGAGTCTTAGCCACTGGACCACCAGGGAAGTCCTGCCAGCTGGGTTCTAACCTTGTTTTTCATCCTGGAAAGGCTGAGGCTCCCTCAGGAGGCTGCCAAGCTGTTGGGCCCCTTTCGCCCCTCTTTTCCTTGCCTCTTTCTTGCCCCTGAAGGAGGGGTTGCAGCCGCCTCAGAGAGGGGCTGCAGCCCTGGCGGCTGTAGCTCCCTCCGTCTGGGGTGGCAGGGCGGGCGCTGAAATGTACCAGGTGTCTGCAGCCGGCCCCTCCTCTCTCGGCCAGGGGATGTGGAAGCTGCAGTATGGCCACGAGCAGCCCACTATGATAGTGGTAATAATCTGTAAGCAAGATTGAGTGAGCACCCAACAACATCCTAAGCGCTTTACATGCGTGATGGCATTGCACCCCTGCTCTGTGAGGCGATGTGCCAGTGAGGATACATCGGGCTGCAGGTAACGAGATGTCTGGTGAGGACTCCCCCATGGCTCAGTGGTAAAGAACCTGCTCTGCTGATACAGGAGACATGATTTCGATCCCTGAGTCAGAAAGAGCCCCTGGAGGAGGAAATAGCAGCCCACTCCAGGATTCTTGCCTGGGAAATCCCGTGGACAGAGGAGCCTGGGGGGCTACAGTCCATGGGGTCACAAAGAGTCGGACACGACTGAGCGACTGAGCACCCACCTCATGTGTAGGTTCCAGGGCAGATTCTGCATAGTGAGTGTTCACCAGTGCAGATAGGGAGTGCGTGGTGGAACCTGGAGCAGTGGCCTCCCACGTGGAAAGCCCAGGATGCTACCTTGCCGGGATCCGGTGTTCTCATCTAAACCTTGATTGCTTGCTTTCAACTGTCAGCTCTGGCACATAAAAGCTGTGTAACCCTGGACAAATGACTTTGCCTTTCTGTGCCGCAATGTCTACATTGGTACCAGGGAAAAAAGTGCTTAAGACGTTGCCAGGCACATGAGAAGCATCAGTAAATATTTTTTTGTTGAGTCCATGAATGGAAGAGTCAAGTCAGAAGATACATGCTGGTTGTCAAGGTTTTGGGGACCTGTATTGCCAAGAAGCCCTGCAGAAAGGCATTACTCCATCATACCACCTGAAGTGACCCGTTTCCCTACTTGTTAGTCAACATGAGGTCTAGGAAAAAATACCTTCTAGGAAAAAATTCCTTGTTACTTTGATCAGTTAAGAAACCAGCTTAATATTGTGGGCACATAAGGACATGTCTGCATACTTCAGATCTACCAACTGAAACACGTAAAAGGGAAAGGGCCTGATATCTAGGGTTTACTTTAAAATGCTTCAGTCAAAAGGAAAGGGGTGGAGAGAAATAGGGAATAGACGAAGCTAATGGGGCAGAATTGATCACTACTGAATCTGCATTTGAGTAATTGGGAGTGCATCATACTTTCTCTGCATTTTTAGAATATTAGCAAAACTAAAAAAACCAGCCCCCCCTCCCCACAGCACGCGCCTGTGCACACACACACACACAGCACCTAAAGATTGAAGCATGGTGAGACATTACTGAGCTCTGGCTGTACACAGGCATTTAGCAGGGCCCAGGGCCCAGGTGTGTTGGATACATGGCAGCCTTACAGCCCTTGGTTACCCCTTCTCTGCATGGATGCTCTTCATGGGGAGACTGTTTTGGTTCAGCACCTGCTGCTGCTGCTGCTGCTAAGTCACTTCATTCGTGTCCAACTCTGTGCGACCCCAAGGACTGCAGCCCACCAGGCTCCCCCATCCCTGGGATTCTCCAGGCAAGAGTACTGGAGGGGTTGCCATTTCCTTCTCCAATGCATGAAAGTGAAAAGTGAAAGTGAAAGTGAAATTGTGCCCAACTCTCAGCAACCCCATGGACTGCAGCCCACCAGGCTCCTCCGTCCATGGGATTTTCCAGGCAAGAGTGCTGGAGTGGGGTGCCATTGCCTTCTCCAGGCTCAGCACCTGGAAGGATAGTAATTCTCAGACCCTAGGGTGCAATTTCTCATCTCCCTCCCTGAACTGGGCATTCTGAGACTTTTTCCTGAGATGGAGGTTTTCCCTTCCTAACCTGGAGGGAAAACAGACTCCCGAGTAATTAACTCCTGGGAAACCCCCGCACCCCATGGTTGTGGGTCTGGTTTTGCCTTGGGGTTAGAGGGAGTCACAGAGCTGCTTTCTGTGTGATGATGGCAAAAACATAAGCGACTGATCCTCTGTGGTGGTTCAGTATTGATTCTCGCCCCACTCAGCCTCTGAACATGCCAAGAGCAGTCCCTGCCCACCCCTGTCAGACAGCCGTAGCCCCCAGCCCTCTCGAGATTCGTGTGTAAATACATGGCGGGCAGTCAGTTTTCAAAGCCTGTTTTCCAACCCACTGGGAGGTGAAGTTTGGGAGGGGCTTTCACATCCCATCTGACACTAGGTGGGGTCTCAGTCAGGGGAGTGTGATCCACCCAGGAACTGACCCCCGGTCTCCTCCAGAAAGGTCATCATTTAAGAATGTTTCTTAGCCCAGCAGAGACCTACATGTGTGTGTGGTCAGCTCTAGTTTCCGGCTATCTCACTTATGCTGAATTTCAACAATTTCTCATTTCCTTTAGGAAACAAAATGAGTCTGGAAAGAAGTATGAATAATCATGATGACAGACTTGGCAACAGGGACATTGGGAACCTTGCCCCGAAGCTCATAGTTGGTGTCATTGTTGTCAGGGTCTTGATAGTTGAACCCAAAGGAAGAGGATCCCTGGGGCCAGATGACTTGGGTTCGGATATTGGCACCACCACTTAACGGCCATGTGACCTTCGGAAAGTCATTTAACCTCTCTGCCTCAGTCTTCTCATCTGTAAAATGATAATAGTACCCGCCTTATGGGATTGTATCCTTACCCCGGGCTTCCCAGGTGGCTCAGAGGTTAAAGTATCTGCCTGCAGTGTGGGAGACCTGGGTTCGATCCCTGGTCGGGAAGATCCCCTGGAGAAGGAAATGGCAACCCACTGCAGTATTCTTGCCTGGAGAATCCCATGGATGGAGGAGCCTGATGGACTACAGTCCACAGGGTCGCAAAGAGTCGGACACGAATGAGTGACTTCACTTACTTACTTATGGGATTGTAAGGATTAAATGAAACACTCTTTGTAAAAACGTTTAAAATGGCCTCATTGAAAGTCGTTGCTCAGTTAATGCTAGTGGTGGTGATTGTTATATCCCATTATGGTCACGCGGAGTTAAGATTGAGAATGACTGGTCTGTGGGCGCTTCCCTGGTGGTCCAGTGGCTAAGACTCCGAGCTCCCAAGGGGCCCGGGTTCAGTCTTTGGTCAGGGAACTAGATCCCACTTGAGCATGCCCCAGCTATAAGAGCCCACACGCCGAAACGAATATTGAAGATCCTGCATGCTGCAGCTAAGACCTGGTGAAGCCAAATAAATATATATGTATATATATTTTAAAAAGAAGAAGAAGAAAGAAAAAAGAACCAGTGGTCTGTAATGGTGGTTCAGATGGAAGCAGAAGTTAGAGGATCAGAAGAAGGGGGTATTCTTCCTTCCCAAGTCTGTAGTTTGGGGAGACAGACTTAATTTCACCATTTAAAAATATTTTTCACTCTGTTTAAAATCTAGAAAAGCACAGGTGGAAGACTTAAAGGAAGAAGAAAAATCTCTTCACTGCTCTATACACATACTGCTCACACTAGAGAAAGAAGACTAGAAGGAAATGAACTGACATCTTTATAGTGGTTATTCTCTGTGGGGAGATTATGGGTAACTTTATATTCTTCTTGGCACATTTATTTTCCAAGTTTTTAATGTGTATGTGTAAGCATATATCACTTTCATAAGCAAGAAAAATATTTTGAAAGGTAAAGAATCATGTGAGCTGTGGCTTCTGGGGAAGCTAGGTGTAATTCTCCCAGAACAGAGCCGTCTGTCTAATGTTTGAGAAGCTTGTGTTCCAGCCTTCCTTGACGAGGCATACGCCACCCTATAACATTTCTACTCAGAAAATCCTTATTATCAAAGCTGATTCCTCAGCATCCAAGCCTCCACCTGCCCAGCCTTGCTCTAGGTATTCACACTGTCTCCCATCCTGTTCTCAAGATGAAAGAACTCCAGGTTTTTTTTGGTGGCTCTGACCTTGAGAAGGAGGCTCATTTTTAAACGACCATGACCAGTAGTAAGTTCCCCTCACATAGGGGTATCTCAGCTCACTGCCGTGTGCATACGGGTGCTTTCGTGTTAGCTAATGTTATGAATAACTATAAAATTGGGAACAAAGCAGTTGATTTATTTATTCAATAAACACTCATTGAAGACCTGTCCTGAGCCAAGTATCAGTGAGCAAGGCAGACTTGGTCTGCCCCACCACAGAAAGAGAGTGGAAGACGCAAGAAACACACGGCCACACAGCTAATCCCCAGCTTCTAAACATTCAGAAGGATAAGATTTTTTTGAGCCACAGGACAGGCGCTTCCCAGAGGCTCCCCAAGGAAGTAGAATTTAAGTAACATACTCCGGGTGCAAATGGAAAAAATGAACTTGGTGTCCATCTCTAGATAAGCCTCGCTTCCGAACGTTTCCAGCTGTGGGCAGGGATCTCCAGATGGGCGTTGCTATGGAAGCATCTTCCAGTTCTCACTTCCTGAGTTTATTTCCGAGTTTCCCGCGCCCATGCCAGTTCCCAGCTGTGGATACAGACGTGGGGCGGAGAGGGGTGGGTGGCAGTCCGGTCTTCCTGCTGCCTCATAGCTGTGCGGAGAGCGGATGTGGCTGGAAGCCAGCCGGGAGCCTCCTCCTGGCTGAGTTAGTTGTGGAACCTGCCGTGTCGTGGTTTCTCTTGCATCCGGGCTCTTTCCTTTGTCCGCTCATGGGACTGTGCCAGCATGTCCCAGCCTGTGTTTTGAAACTTTAGACCCCAGCTTGTATTCGATGGAGAAATGAGCTCATGAGGGCTTCCTCCGCCACCCAGCTAAAGAAGTTGAGTCTAATCTCTTTCATTCAAATTCCCTCACCCTCCCCTCGGAGGTTAGATTTGCCACCCTCCTGACAGAAACTGGGCTGGCTGTTTGTTCTTTGGGACTGTTAGTGAATAAAGGATTTGATGACCTAAACAAAGGAGTAGCAAAACAAGATGGGGGAGGGCTGTAGCTAATTGCTGTCTGCGATTGAGACCTTTCAGCTACCCTTCGATGCTTTAGAATAATCATTGCTAACATGTTGAGAATTTACAATGTGTTAGGTATTCTTTAAATTGTTTCTAATCCTCTTAACCCAGTGAAGTGTTTATTATTACTATCCCCATTTTACAGCTGGATAAACTGTTGTTGTTCAGCCGCTCAGTTGTGTCCAGCTCTTTGCGACCCCATGGACTGCAGCACGCCAAGCTCCTCTGTCTTCACTGTCTCCTGGAGTTTGCTCAAGTTCATGTTCATTGAGTCGGTGATGCTGTCTAACCACCCCGTCAGGGTAACTTGTGACAGGGGGCAAATTATGTTAGTCAAATTGCTTTCTTGTTGTCTTAGAGCTCCTTAAGGCCTGCCATTTTAGCAGCTTTTTAGGCCGAAAAGGAAGATTTAACAAGAGGGTGCTAGGATGGCCCAGAGAACCAAAGCAGGGCCTCAGGAAGGACTGTGTACCAGTTACTTGGTTACAGGTAGTGGAAACACCAAGTCAGATGGGCATAACCCCTAGGGGACAAGATTGACTCACAACTGGAAAGCCCAGAGGTGGGACAAGCTTCTGGGCTGGTTGGCTCTGGAGCTCAGGGCCATCCCCAGCAACGCACTTTCTCTCTGTCCTTCCATTCTTTCCTCTGATGTCCGAGTCATCCTCAAACCTGGCTCTCCTGGAGGTAGTAGAGGTGGCTCTCCTGAAGGCTTTTGTCATCTCATCCTTGGCCCGAGAGGTAGAGAGAGTGTCTTATCCCTGAGCCATAGTGCAAAGCTGCGGAGTTCCTGTCTGATTGGATTAGCCCGAGTCATGTGACTCCCTGAACCAATCCCTGTGGCGAAGGGCTGGAGCCACACAAACAGGCTGGTTGCTCCCACCCAAAACCACTCATGGGGAAGGGCAGAGGGGGTGCTGGACAGCAGCCAGCCTGTGCATTGGAACCAGCACACAAATGCCACCAGCAGGGTTCTCTTCCTCATTCCTGCCCCCGCCCCCATCTGCTTTATCCACTCTCTCATATTCATAGTCTTTCTGCCTTTCCCTCTGCTCACTGACGACCATCTACAGACCACGCTGTATACCTTGTAGTGGGCTCCCAGAAAGGCCAGAACAACCCAGGGTAGGGAGGGTGTCTCCCTGTGGACTCATCACCCAGGGCCAGGGAAGGGTTCTCAAGATGGGCTCAGTTGCGGTCAGGTGCTCTTTCTGGACCAATCAGCTGTGGGCAAGGATGGAGTCATTGTTCCCTCTGTCCTCCCCTCCCCACCAGGTGCCCCACTGTATCCTTTTCCCAGGACCTCTGGGCTGAGTGTCATTTAAGCAGGACCCCTGAAGACAGCTTCCCAGGCGGTGCAGTTGTAAAGAATCTGCCTGTCAGTGCAGGAAATGCAAGAGACCCAGGTTTGATCCCTGGGTCTGAAACACCCCTGGAGTAGGAAGTGGCAACCCACTCCAACATTCTTGCCTGGAAAATTCCATGGCATCAAAAAGAGTTGGACACGACTGCACACACACAGACACACACACACACACTCATGCACACCTGAGGACAGCAGTTAGGCCTCACTTCTTGACACTAAAACCTCATTTTATTTCCAAGCGGCTGGACATGAAGGGTGTCCCTTGCATTTTCCACAATCTTGGAGCTGTCCCCTTGCGGAAATGCCAGCTCTTAAATCCCACCAGGCTGAGCAACCTGTGGCCCCTGCTCGCCCCCTGCCCCCAGCCTCATCCTGCGGGCCCCTCTACACTCCACCCTCCAGCTACCTGGCTGGCTTTCAGTTCCTCCAGCACACGACATTTGTTCCCTCTCCTGGAGTGCTTCCTCTTCTCCCGGTCTTGCTCCCCACCCTCCCACCACCATTCTGGCCTCCCTGTGCCACTCCTCTTTCAGATTTCCCCTGACACATTTCTGCAGGGGAGTTACCTTGACCACACACCCGACTCTTCCTCCCTGAACTACTCAGCTGACATATTCAGGGCCATTCATCCTCTCAGTGAAAGGATCAAATCTATTTTGCTAAAGTTGTAACCCTTTCTGTCAAAGATATGCCTGACTAAGTTTTGGTGAGGGAATGAATGAAGTGGTAGTAACAGTAGTGGTCTTTTTTTATATATTTATTAGGCTCCACTGGGTCTTAGTTGCAACATGTGGGATCTAGTTCCCTGACCAGGGATCGAACTCAGGCCCCCTGCATTGGGGGCTTGGAGTTTTAGCCACTGGACCACCAGGGAAGTCCAAGACTTGGTTGATTATGGCAATTGAACTCAATCTTTAGCCCCTCTCCTCTACTCAGAGGTCGGGGGGGTGGGGCTGAAAGTTCAAACCGACTAATCCAAGTTGGTTCTCCTGGCAGCCAAGCACCTCAGTGGGTGTAGGGGTTTGGGGGGAATCCTTGGGTTTCCCCTAGGGACTTCCCATTAGTCACCCCATTAACAAACTCAGGTGTGGTTGGAAGGGGCTTGTTCTGAATAACAGGACACTCCTTTCCCCTTTACAACTCTGTAGCTACTTTAGGAATTTAGGATAAAACAACAATAATTTGAAACAAAAGATGTTCCCTTTGCTCTTATCACTTAGGAAATTCCCAGGATTTTAGAAACTCTGTACAAGAAACATAAGTTTGAGCAAACTCTGGGAGATGGTGAAGGACAGGGATGCCTGGCGTGCTGCAGTCCATGGGGTCACAAAAAGTTGAACACGACTGAGTGACTGAATTGAACTGTGCCAGAAACAAAGGCCAACTACATTTCTTACTATAAATCACACCACCACAATACATATTTCTATACATTCTATGTGTATAGTCTACATATATTCAACATGGCACATAATAAGATAAATGCCAGTTAAGATCATGCTGAGATAATAGTTTTCATCTCTCAGGGGCTTCCCTGGTGACTCAGACGGTAAAGACTCTACCTGCAATTCAGGAGACCTGGGTTCGATCCCTGGGTCGGGAAGATCCCCTGGAGAAGGAAATGGCAACCCACTCCAGTATTCTTGCCTGGAGAATTCCATGGACAGAGGAGCCTGGCGGGCTACAGTCCACAGGGTCGCAAAGAGTCAGACACGACTGAGTGGCCAACACACTTTCAGTCCTCAGAAGGGCAAGAGCAAAAGGTGAGCTGCTGGCAGTGGTGTGGGGAAGCAGGCAGGCTTGTCCAGTGCTGCTGGCGGCAGGTGAGCAGGACCGTTGTTTTGGAGGGACTTGGGCAATGTCAGCTCCACACTTGCACACCCCTCCCTTTGAACCCTCCTCCCATTGCCCAGCACTCCCACTTCGAGGAATTTTTGCCTCAAAAGATGTTCCCGAGTATGAGACGTGATCTCTGTCCAGCATGGTTCATTGCAGCACCGTTTGGCAGCACAGAAGCTGGGAACTGCCCTCCATTTCCCTCATTGTGAGGGGCCTGGATGAATCAGTGAGGTTCATTGTACAGTGGAGCACTGTGCCACTTTGCAGGGGGCGTGGGGTCCTGATAGAGAGTGCCTTTCGTGTCTGTGGTACACCACCAAGTATGAAATAGTGAAGGAAAAGGAACACCTTTTACAAATGATGTTCCGTTGGGAAGGGCAGTTTGGAACCTGAGGGGAAAGTGTAGGTGTTTCAGGAACGGGGACCCCTTCCAGGGTCTGAGAGTAGGCTCTTGTCTAACCCTCGGAAATGAATTATCCGAGGAGACACACATGCTGATAAAGCAAGAGACTTTATTGGAAAGTGACGCCTGGGAGGAGAGCAGGAGGTTAAGGGAACCCAGGAGAACTGCTCTGCCACGTGACTTGAAGTCTCAGGTTTTATGGTGATAGGATTAGATTCCCAGTTGTGTCTGGCCAATCATTCTGACTCAGGGTCCTTCCTGGTGGCACACGCATTGCTCGGCCAGGATGAATTCCAGCGAGGAGAATTCTGGGAGGTTGGTAGGATGCATGGCATCTACAATGACCTTTCCAGAATTCTTCTGGTTGGTGGTGGCTTGTTAGTTCCGTGTTCCTTACCAGGACCTCCAGTTATAAAATAAGCCATGCAGATGGTTGCTATGGTGCCAGGCCAGGATGGGTGGTTTCAGTCAGTGTGTTTCCCCTAATACAGGTTTTTCGAAGATTCCAACCCCTAGTAGCCCAAGAGCATGAGTCACTATCAAAGTAGATACCTTAGATTTCTATAGCAGGGGCTGTGTTCTTGGCTCTGTGCATGTGTGTATATTATGCATACAGCCAGCCAGCTATATCCAAGATTATGTATGTGTGTGGGTATGTGTGTATATATAATTTCACTACTTTACTCAGGTCTCAGCTTGAATGGCCCCTCAGAGAGGCCTTCCCAAGCACCCTAAGACGGCTCCTGCTCTGTTTCCCTTCATAGCAACCGTTCTTACACATTTGTTTGCTTTCTGCACCATCCTTCTCAATTCTGAGAGCAGCGATCATGGGTCCATTCCTTGCCTTATCTCAGTGTCTAGAGCAGTGTCTGGCCCATAGTAGTTGCTTAATAAGTCTCTGCTGAATGACAGTGAATGCGCCTGAAGAATGAAAATTGTCCCCATGTTAGATGTGGACCTGAGGTCCCCAGAGGCCTTGACCTTCTTTCAGGGAACAGACTGAGGACCCACTGCTCTTCTGACTGGGGAAGAGGCAAGAAGTGGCGCTAGACTGCCTTTGATGTGGCTAAAATTCTCGCTGTACTCACATTTCCACCTTGAGAGATACAGATGCAGGCCGGGGGGTCTGCCTGTGAGGCACTGAAAAACGAGCCTGTACTGTTCTCATCTGAAGCCCACTTCCCAGACTGTCTGTGGCCCATCTCTCCCCTCTGGCTTGCATTCATGCCATGGAGAGTAGCTTAGAGGGGGAGAGAATCTTCCAACCTGAAGGCTTCTCTCCTCTGGAGGACCCTTCATTTCCGCCCTGTGCTTAATATTATCAGAGTCCAGTTTGGGCAAAGGATGTTGGCAGATGTGAGGAGTTGAGAGCATTGTTTATGGTTTCTTCAGTGTTTGGGGTATAACAGCTTTGCTAACATTTTTTAGGGCTCCCTCTGTGCCAGGCATTTTGCCAGTCCCTCAATCCGTTACCTTAATCCTCCCAACAGGCTTGTTCAGGGGTGGACATGACCCACCCACCCCACCTCCACCTTTACTGATAAGCAGACTTGGACTCAGAAAGGTCTGGTCATGAGTCATGGGTCACATAGCTGCTGAGAGGCTGAGCTGGGATTTGATTCTGGCCCTCGCTGACCACCATGAAGGCATTCTCCCAGCCACGTGGCCTTACTGCTTGTCCATCTGCTCTGGGTATTCTCCTGGTGGCCAGTGGTGGAGGGTCTGGTTTCCTTCAATGCGATATGATGGATTGTCGGTCAGGTCACAAAGCCCCGCTGGCCAGCATGAGGCCTTGTTGGACTGGAGGAAGTGGGTGGAGAGCCTTCTGCTTGTTTCTTTTTCATAGACATTTACCACATAAATGACCAAACTTCTGTTTCTCTTCAAGACTGGTTTTCATCTTGGGCAGGAGAGAGGGTGGGAGAGCAGCCAGGGGAACCCTGTTACCACCCCGTCAGATCTGTCTGTCCTCTGCTCCCTATTACCGAGTAAAAACCAAAGTCCTCATCGTCCCCACACAATCTGCCCCACCTTGACCTGTGACTTCTCCTCCCACTCCTCACCTGCCTGGCTCCTTCCATGGGCCTCCTCAGTGCTCCATAGACACCAGGGTATGTACCCTCCTCAGGACCCTTGCTCCGGCTCTTCCTGCTACAAGGAAGGCTCTTATCTCATACTCATGCACTTTGCTCTCACATTATCTTCTAGGGCAAAATGTGTAAAGGCCCTGGGGTAGGAATAAGCTTGAAAGGGGAAAACAGGCCAGTGTGGTGGAAGCATTTGGGTGAGGAGTAAAGTGGAAGGGGATGAGGTTCCTAGAGGCGTTGAAAAATTTTAAGCAGGAAAGGGGTCTGGTCCTTGTTTGATTTGATCCTTCTGGCTGAGTGTGTGTAGAATAGAATCTGGGAAGGCGAGAGTGAACTCAGGAAGACCAGCAGCAGATGTCAGGGAGCTGTCCAGGTGAAAGATGGTGCTGGCAGCTTGGCCTGAGAAGAAGGAAAAGGGGGTGGGGGGTGGCTTCCCTGGTGGTCCAGTAGTTAAGATTCTGCCTTCCAGTGCAGAGGGAGCTGGTTCAACCCCTGGTCAGGGAGCTAAGATCGCACATGCCTCAGGGCCAAAAAACCAAAGCATAAAACAGAAGCAATATTGTTACAAGTTCAATAAAGACTTTAACAATGACACAAAATTAAAAAGGCAAAAGGAAATAGATTCAGATCGTGTTTTGGAGGTTGTGGCAACAGAACTGGCGAATGGACTTGCTGTGGAGGGTGAGGGAAGGAGAGACATGGACTCTGCTGGGTGTCTGCATCGCACTTTGTTGGCTTGTCTCTCCTGATGGTCCCTCAAATTGTCTCCCGTTTTCCCCATTCGCGGAGGCCGCCCACACCCTTGCCGGCCAAATCTCGAAGGATCAAGGGCTAGGGCATTCCAGGTGGAGGGAACCACTCCAGCTAAGGTTCTGCCGCACCTGGCCCAGCTCAGGTCAGAGTGTGGGCTGCAGAATGGGAGCACAGGGCCTCAATCCACCACCTGAATCCTGTGGACCTGCTGCTGATTTGAGGTGGGTTTTCATGCTCTCCCATCCCCCGCCTTCCCCTGAGTAGCTTTCTCACCTGGCCACGACCAGTCCCCTCCCTGCCCCGGCCCACCCCCCCACCCCGACAGGTGAGTCCGGAGCTGCAGGCAGTGTGGCCGCAGCAGGTGCGTTCAGGTGGAGTGGCTGCCAACGCTCAGGGCCCTCGCTCTCTACACGAGCTCAGCTTTGTCGTCCTGTCATTTGGGTCACGCTGGGGCCTTTGGTCTGGACCAGCCCTGCAGGCTGACGGGCCTGTAGGAAGGGAATGAGAAGACCTCTTGCTTCTCTGAGCTCGACTCTTCCTTATTCTTCATCCCCTGTTCCCTCCTGTCTTGTCCTCAGAAGACAGGGCCCCACGGTTAGCAGCTTCTCCTGCAGCCTCCCTCGCCCTTCCTCAGAGGCTAGGGGCACTTGGGGGTCTCCAGACTGCTCGCTAATGAGGCTGTTCAGCCAGCAGGAATTTAAAACCATGACCTGCACGCCCGTGAGGAGAAAGCGTCCCTTCTGTCTTCCGCGCTTGGTGCCTTCAGGTCCCTAAAGACCAGCTCCCACACTGGCTGGGGTTTCTCTCTTGTGCCATCGGGAGGTGTCGGCCAGGCTGACTTGTCAAAATTAGTATCTCTGGCAGTTTGCTTTCTGTCTGCCCAAGGGCTGTGGAATTAGAGGAATTGTGGATCTCATAAGCAGGTAAAATGTGTTGTTTGAGTTTGCACTAGGTCAAAAAATGGGGGCTGGGGGGATGGACAGCCTTGAAGGAGAAAATATAGGGCATTAATGAGCTCAACTGAGTCTTCTCCCACATTGCTGGAGGACATGTGAATCATCGCAACCTTTTTAGAAGACAGCCTAAAAAAGAAACCTTATTTATTTTTGAATGAGCAGTCCAGGCACGTGATAAAGCAGTCAAATGACACAGAAAAACACGTACAGTGAAAATCAAGTCTCCCTCCCCAGTCCTTCACCCAGTTCCCCTCCTGTGAGGACACCCGTTTCAGGTGTATTCTTCCATGACACTCTATACCCCAACAAGCACCTGTTAAACACACGGCTCTCTCCTTTGATCTCGGAAGCCATTCTCTAAGCTAACTGTAAAATACTCCAGAAATAGCCTTTGATGCCTGCGAATCTACCCTGTGGAAAAAAACGGCCACCTGTACAAAAGGTTACTTACTGCAGCATTATTTGTGGTGGCAAAATGAAAAACAAAGCAAAACCCCAGAAGAAAAATGAACGCCCATTTTTCAGGGAATAATTGAGTAAAATATGGCACCTCCACACTGCAGAACATTAGCTGCTAAGACGAGTGGGTCAGAGCTCTCCTAGTTGATTTAGAGGCAATTCTTTGATGTAGTTAAGGGAAAGCAAGATTTCGAGAATTAGATATGATATGATTCTGTTTATTTAAAATACAGTGAGAAAAATCCATATGTTGTGTATGGTATTTAAAAACAAAACAAAACATTTGTTTATTTGCCTGCACCCGGTCGTAGTTGTGGCACGCGGGATCTTTCGTTGTGGCGTGCAGACTTTTAGCTGTGGCATGTGGGACCTAGTTCCCTGACCAGAGATCGAACCCAGGCCCCCTGCACTGGTGCTGAGTCTTGGCCCCTGGGCCGCCGGGGAAGGCCCTGTGTGTTGTGTTTGAGAGGCGGCTATCGCACTCATGCTCTGCCACGTCACACGGCCCAGCGCTCTGTCTTCGGGAGACTGCAGTGTCCTCCGTTGTGGTCAAAACAAACTCCACTCGTTGGACAACCCTAGAGGCCCCCTGGGGAGGGTATCAAACCCACATGAGGAGAGCCCATGGATTTGGTGTTGGGAAAGGCGCCCCTGGACCTCTGTCAGCATAGGAGGGGCTCCTGTGGCATGTGGTAAGAAGTCACTTCGAAACGACAATGACAGGCTATTTGACCTACTTCCCAGGCACTTGGTAGGATGAAATAAGCAGAGTTTGGTCAACTGTGTGAAGCATGCAGTGCCACCAAGTCTGCCCTTTAGGAGAATAACCAGGAAGAGTCAGAGAAACACTGAAGTCAAGGCCTCAGGTCCCGGGCCGTGATCCTGGTGAAGCTGCCCAGGGCAGGCGGCACAGGCAACAAGTTACCTCACATCCACCCCCAGCCCACCGTGCCACAGAGCCACATGGTGGGATGCTGCTCACACACCCCCCCACTCAAAGCAGACCAGCCCTGTTGCTGGGGAGAGTGGACCTGGAAGGAAGCCGTGGGGAGGACACGTCCCCAAAGGACGTTGTGTCTTGCCACCCCGGGGGCTCTGTTTGTGCTGTGGTCTGTGATCGTGCTGGCCCTGGAGTTGTTCTCTGTGAGGCTCTGCTTCCCTCCCCTTTTCCTGCTCCTCGACCCAGAACAAAGATCCATTCCTCCAGGATTCTGGTGTCCCCTCAGGGTGCATGTGGCTGTCAGCGGGTTGGGGGCTCATAACCCCAGTGAGTCACAGCTCATCTCCTGCTGGGCTTCCCTGGGCAATTGTTCCATTGCTAAGCCAAGTCCAATTCTTTTCGACCCTAGGGACTGTAGCACACCAGGCTCCTCTGTCCATGGGATTTCCCAGGCAAGAGTCCTGAAGTGGGTTGCCATTTCCTTCTCCAGGGAATCTTCCCGAGCCACGGATTGAACCCAGGTCTCCTGCATTGGCAGGTGGATTCTTTACCACTGAGCTACCAGGGAAGCCCTCACTTGCAGTGGCTGTTCTCAATTGAAGCCTCCTCGCTCAGCGGACCACTTTTATCTACAGTGCTTTCTCCCTGCTCTTGACTGCGTTCCTTGTGCTTCCATCACCACCAAAAAGAAAGAGAATGCTTCCTGTTGCTGGATCAGCATCTCTTCCTCTGTTTCATCTCCTCCTGGTCGTTCATCAGAAGTGAGAGCTCACTGCTCACTGGCTGATCTGTTCACCCCCTCAGAGAAGGAAGGACCCGATTGTTGCTGACTCTGTCTTTATCTTACTCAGGGTGGGTAGAGTGGGTATGTGTGTGTGTGTGTGTATATATATTATACTATATATATATAGTATATATATACTAGTATAGTATAATATATATATACATATATATATATAGAGAGAGTATTCTCAGGTTTCTGATTTGGGTAGTTGCTGGTATCTTGTGGACCGCTGTCCACCAGTGGATGGCAGAGAAGCAGGTACAGGTAAGGATATTATATGGAGAGAGAGACAGAGAGAATGTATGAGAGAATATATATTTGATCGTACACACATATACATATGGAGAGAGAGAATTCATATCGTTATTGAAAATACAAAAATATGCCCTACAAAAAATCAGGCAGCGACTGTTCATTTATTGAATTCATTTAACAGGCATTTGCTGATCTGCTCTTCTTGTGCTGTGCACATTTGGAATCTGGTAGAAAACCACTTTGGAAAAACTCATGAGACCGTGTAAAGATCACTCTCGAATCTTCCTTTTCCGCCTCACCCCACCACCCCCTTCACTGCCAGGCCCTCATCAGGACTTCTCTGTCCGTGACCTGAAACAGATCATCACCAACCTTCTCTTCCATCCCGCTGCCCTCGCCCTGCTCCCAGCCACCAGCATCGTCCTTGGGTGTGACAGCAGCCACTTGACCCTTCTCCCTGCTTCTCTTTAACCCTGGCAGTCTCTATGCAACAACCAGAGGGGTCTTTCAAATGTCAGTCAGAGCACACCATCCTCCTCCTCCTGGTTAGACTTAGAATAAAGAGCATATGGCTGGCTGGGGCTCACACAGCCCTCGAGCTTCTGCCTCATCTCCCAGCACCCCCTCCCTCCCTCACCACAGTCATCTGGGCAAGAGGGCCTCCTCTGAGTGTCTTCAACAAATTCCTCCATCTCCTGGAATATTCTTTTTCTTTCTTTTTTTTTTTTTAGCTTTCATTAGAGACTTTATTACCGATCTGGTAATTCAATCTGAGTAGCCCTTTGAGTGTCTTTTAATTGAGATATAATTCACATACTGGGCTTCCCTGATAGCTCAGTTGGTAAAGAATCCGCCTGCAATGCAGGAGATCTCGGTTTGATTCCTGGGTCCGGAAGATTCCCTGGAGAAGGGATAGGCTACCCTCTCCAGTATTCTTGGGCTTCCCTTGTGGCTCAGCTGGTAAAGAATCCACCTGCAATGTGGGACACTTGGGTTCAGTCCCTGGGTTGGGAATATCCCCTGGAGAAGGGAAAGGCTATCCACTCCAGTATTCTGGCCTGGAGAATTCCATGGACTGTATAGTCAATAGGGTCGCCAGGAGTCAGACATGACTGACTTTTCTTCTTTCACATACCATAAAGTTCACCCTTTTAAAGTGTGGTTCACAAGCGTGGTTCAGTGTTTTTTAGTGTGTTCACAAGATTGTGCGACTATCACCAGTATCTAATTCCAGGATGTTTTCATCTGCACAGGAAACACCCTGTACCCATTAGCAGTTACTCCCCTTCCGTGTCCCCCCACCTCCCAGCCCCTGGCAACCACTGATCTACTTTCTGTCTCTGGATTGTCCTATTCTGGGCATTTCATATAAATGGAATCTCCTGATATGAGGTGGTCTTCTGTGATTAGCTTCTTTCACTTAGCATCATGTTTTCAGTATTCATCTATGTTGTATACACGAATCAGTCCTATAATCTCTTTACAACTGAGTAATATTCCACTGTATGGATGTATCATGTGTTATTTATCCAGTCCTCATTTGATGGGTGTTCTGGGATATTCTTACTCCCATTCTTCACATGGCTTCCTTCTCCTTTCTCTTCAGTTTTGTGCTGAAACTCACTCAGGTTTCCTGCATCGTACTTCTTAATGGTTTGCACTTGTATATATATTTGTTCCTCTGTTTGTTTATCTTCTGTCCTCTGTTCCGGACTGTGAGTTCTGTAAGAGTGGGGACCCTGTCTGCTTTTTTTTTTGGCTGCAGGGTCTTCACTGCTGCTCATGCAGGCTTTCTCTTGTTGCGGCGAGTGGGAGTACTCTCTAGTTGCAATGCACAGGCTTCTTATAGTGATGGCTTTTCTTGTTGCAGAGGACAGGCTCAGTAGTTGTGGCTCATGGGCTTAGTTGCCCTGTGGCATGTGGAATCTTCCCAGACCAGGGATTGAACCCGTTTCCCCAGCATTGGCAGGTGGATTCTTAACCCCTGGAGCAACAGGGAAGTCCCGACTCTAATCTGCTTTTGTTCACCCTGCCTCACTCAGTGCCCAGAATAGGGTAGTGCGTAGTAGTTGCTGGATGAATGACTCAGTACATCTCATCCAGGTCTCGCTTTACATCCTCTTAAGGCAAAATGATTGTAATTCCTTTCTGTGGGAAATTCTGTATGTAGTATTCTACTTACTGTACCTAGCTCTCTACTTTAAATAGTGGCGGGTTGCTGGAAGGATTCCTCTGGTGTAGAACACTGCCCCATCTGCTGTGTAAGGCCAGTGTCATTGGAAACTGCATGTGGCTGCCAGTAGCAGAGATGAGAAGTAACAGTTACAATTTAGTAACATTGTAAACTCAATGGCAGGTGGTTTCTCTTGTGAGTAAAATGTCCTGAGATCTGCAATCTGGAGCTGGGCTGGCAGCTCCATAGTCCTTGGGTAAATCAAGATACTTCTATCCTTTTGCTTAACCATCACTGGCACAAAACTTTCATCCTTAAAGTGGCTTCATGGTCCACTGTGACTGCTGGAGTCAAGCCAGTGAGTCTGTAATCCGGGTGGGAATCGGGGTAGGGAGTGGGGCACAAGAGTGTGTGTGTGTTAGTTGCTCAGTTGTGTCCGACTCTTTGCAACCCCACAGACTGTAGCCCACCAGGCTTCTCTGTCCATGGAATTCTTGAGGCAAGAATACTGGAGTGGATTGCCATTCCCTTCTCCAGAAGAACTTCCCAACCCTGGGATTGAACCCTAGTCTCCTGCATCTCAGGCAGATTCTCCACCGTTTGAGCTACAAAGAAGGCCACAAGAGTATAGTCCAGCTCTTTATTCCTGGTGAGGAATTTTCCTTGAAGTCCCGTAACAACATCTCCCTAACTTTTGTTGACCACCCCTAGCTGCAGGTCATCTTACATACTAGCAAAGTATTGCTCAAATTTTTCCAAGCTAGGCTTCAACAGTACATGAATCGAGAACTTCCAGAAGTTCAAGCTGGATTTAGAAAAGGCAGAGGAGATCAAATTTCCAACATCCACTGGATCATAGAAAAAGCAAGAGACTTCCAGAAAAACATCTACTTTTGCCTCATTGACTATGCTAAAGCCTTTGACTGTGTGGATCACAACAAACTGGAAAATTCTTGAAGAGATGGGAATACCAAACCACCTTACCTGCCTCCTGAGAAATCTGTATGCAGGTCAAGAAGCAACAGTTAGAACTGGACATGGAACAACGGACTTGTTTCAAGTTGGGAAAGGAGTACATCAAGGCTGTATATTGTCACCCTGCTTATTTAATTTATATGCAGAGTACATCATGCAAAATGCCAGACTGGATGAAGCACAAGCTGGAATTAAGATTGCCAGGAAAAATATCAGTAACCTCAGATACGCAGATGACACCACCCTTATGGTAGGAAGCAAAGAGGAGTTAAAGAGCCTCTTGATAAAAGTGACAGAGGAGAGTGAAAAAGCTGGCTTAAAACTCAACATTCAAAAAACGAAGATCATGGCATCCAGTCCTATCACTTCAAGGCAAATAGATGGGGAAACAATGGAAACAGTGACAGACTTTATTTTCTTGGGCTCTAAAACTACTGCAGAAGGTGACTGCAGCCATGAAATTAAAAGATACTTGCTCCTTGGAAGAAAAGCTATGACAAACCTAGATAGCATATTAAAAAGCAGAGACCTTACTTTGCCAACAAAGGTCCATCTAATCAAAGCTATGGTTTTTCCAGTAGTCTTGTATGGATGTGAGATTTGGACCTTAAAGAAAGCTGAGTGCTGAAGAATTGATGCTTTTGAACTGTAGTGTTGGCAGAGACGCTTGAGAGTCCCTTGGACTGCAAGGAGATACAATCAGTCCATCCTAAAGGACATCAGTCCTGAATATTGATTGGAAGGACTGATGCTGAAGCTGAAACTCCAATATTTTGGCCACCTGATGCGAAGAGCTGACTCATTGGAAAAGACCCTGATGCTGGGAAAGATTGAAGGCAGGAGGAGAAGGGGATGAGAGAGGATGGGATGGTTGGATGGCATCACCGACTTGGTGGACATGAGTTTGAGCAAGCTTTGGGAGTTGGGGAATGACAGGGAAACCTGGCATGCTGCAGTCCATGGGGTTGTAAAGAGTTGGACACGACTGAGTGACCAAACTGAACTGAGCTTTGGGGGAGCTTGGGAGATGTAGTCTTTGCTGAGCATCCCAAGAAGAAAGGGAAGAATGGCTACTAGCTGGATAGCTAGCACCAGAAGGTCCATTTCCTGCCCCTGGGTCCTGGCAGCGAACTTCTGCCCATTGGCCTGAGCCTTCAAGCCTTCTCCTTCCCTAAATGGCCAGAATCAAAGGAGTGCCTTTCTTTCTGATTGAGCCGAGAGGGAGATTTTGAAGCCTCTCAAGGGCCTTTAGTCCAAAAAACTGACCATGTCACCAGCATTAAAAATAATGGTATCACACCTTTTTAAACATTTAGTACATGATCAGTTCTGCTCTAAACATTTTTCATGAAGTAATTTACTTCATGGGGCTTCCCAGGTGACTCATTGGTAAAGAATCCACCTTCCAGTGCAGGAGACACAGGTTCGATCCCTGGTCCAGGAAGATCCCCTAGAGAAGGAAATGGCAACCCACTCCAGTATTCTTGCCTGGAGAATCCTATGGACAGAGGAGCCTGGTGGGCTACAGTCCATGGGGTCTCAAAGAGTCAGACACAACTGAGCAACTGAAAAACAACAACAACAATTTACTTTATCCTCATCTCCACCTTACAGATGGGGAGACTGAGACACAGAGAGGTTAAATAATCCTAGACCTTCTCGCTGTTAATATTTCTTTTTCATTCTTCCCTTTCAGTGTATACAATGAACAAGAGGATTAAAAAATAAAGCCTGACCTATTTTGGTAGATTGACCAGTGTTCGGTCTCCCATCTGATGAGCTGAATTCCAGAGAGTGCTTTGTGGAAAAGCACTCGGCAGTCGAAACCACATTGACAGGCTGTTTTCATAGGAGTGCAGGAAGGGGCTTAACTTTTGGCACATCCAGCAAATGCCTACTGACAGGAGGAAAAAGGATCCACAAGCTCTGCAGTATTTCCCCAGCCCGTGAGCCTGCAGCCAGTAGACCTCAAAGCATTTCTGCCAGTGGGTGGGGCGTGGCCTTTGAAACCATGGCCTCTGCGACAGCTCTTAGGGTCCATGGGGAGAAAGAAGGCCCTCTCCAGTTCAGATCCTTTGAGAATTAATTCAGGCACCATCTCATCTTTCTGGATGCCTGTGATCTGGGAGGTAGTGAAGGACAGGGAAGCCTGGCATGTTGCAGTCCATGGGATCACAAAGAGTTGGACACGACTGAGCGGCTGAACAACAGTAATGATCAGCCATGCTTGATGGAAATCTCTGATTCTCAGAGTTCACCTCTGAATTGGGACTTTTTGAGACAGTTTCAGTCTCCTGTTAGTGGCCCTTTACAAACTCTGGTTAGTGGTGTGCTGGTGCACTGTGATGGAGCAGGTGTTTCGGTCAGGAGTGCATTGGGCTGCAAGTATCAGACAACACAGGTGGCGTTGTCACGTCAACACATTGGAGGTGGTTCGTGTCTTATAACACCTACAGGGAGAGGATGTGACTCAGTAACTTGGCAGAGTGAATGCCAGTGCTGTGCCCCATCATGGCCGCAAGACGGCTGCTGCCCCCACCCTCCCCACGGGGCTGGGGCACCCTGAGAGTTCAGTCCTTTCCTTCTGGCAGAGTAGTGTTCTGGAGACAGGAGGGAGCCTCTCAAATCCAAGTATCACATCCACATTCCAAGCTGGAAAAAGGCAGACTGGTGAAGGGGCAGAGGGTCATGTGGGTGAGCCTCATTCTTTTCATGAAGAGAGCAAACACCTTCCCAGATGCCCTGACTGAGAAAGTTCGCTTACCCCCGTGTGGAGATATGATTCTGCTTTATCTTCTAGACTCACTTGCAATTTCCTTTTGCGTTTAGGTCTTGGATCCATCTGAAAATGATGTCTGAATGTGGAATGAGATTGGGTTCAGGCCTGAGCCTTTTCTGTTAACTCTATGTTTGGGAAGTGGCATGGTTGGTGGTTCTGGCACCAGACCCATTGGGTTCGAATTCTGCCTTGCTGCACCACCTCCTTGGCTGTGTGACCTTGGGCAGGCTCCCCCTCTGTGCATCAGTTTCCTGAGCTGTTAAAAATGGGGATGCTGGTAGACCCACCTTCACAGGCTTGTTATGACGGTTAAATGAGTTGATAGTTGACTTGAAAACAGTTCTGGCATGTAACAAAAATTAAAGCCTTACCCTTCAAGCCAGAATGAGAATTCACAAGGTCTCGTGGGTCTGGGGACTTGGCAGGGAGTCTCAGACCCCAGTCAGTGGGGAAAGTCACTGAGGTCACTGTCTCTTTCTCTTTGCAAGAAATGGCCAGACTGTTCTCTGAAGATGACTGTTGCAACATACGCTCCTACCTGCAGAGACGTCCCCTAATTCCATAACTTCAGTACATTTGATGGTGTCAGACTCTGACTTCTTAGCCAGTCTGCTGTGCTTAAGATGGTCACTCATGGACGCTTTACCTGAGCAGTTTTTCTGTAGAGGTATGTCATGTGCCACTCAACCAGAAGTTACTTGGGCTAGGCTGGAGGCAGGACAACCATGAGACGGTTCCCCCCACCCCACCCCACCCCTGGCACAATGAAGACCTCAGTTCCATGCTCAGAGCCCAAAACCAAGATGCTTCTCTGGGACAGGGTTGGGGAGGGGTGGAGGCTGAGGAGAGGACAGAAGATGAAGCTGTAAGATCCTCGTAGTGAGCGATCCAGCCTTGGTCATGACTGTGGACTGAATCAATGAAAGAACCAGTGCTGAATCGTTAGTGTGTGTTATTAATAGAATATAGGTCGTAAGAGAAAACATGATTAATTACAAGAGGATCCCAGTGGCTGTCATACAAGATAGCAGTTAAGGGCCTGGATTTTCCCACGGCAAAGTCTTTTCTTCCCATAGCAGCCTTTCTTTGTTGGCAGGTGGGTAGAGGCAGTTCAGTGAATGGAGATTTTCCGAAATTGCTGTTTCAGGGACAGGGTGGGGATGGGTGTAATGGGAATCTTCTCTAAATGAAGGGGTGATTGGACCACTTTATTAGTAGGTGAGTAGGTCCCTCATGCCCCCAGTGTGAAGCTCTGGTAAAGTCTAAAAAGGAGAACACAGCTTGTAGCAGAAGGCCCCTCCTGGGCCTGGTTCTCCTTCACCTCGAATTGAAATGCCTAGGCCAGCCACTTACAGACCTGTCTGCTTCAATGACCACCTAGTCAGGGGGCTGCCTAGAGGTTGGATGAACACTAGCCAGGATGTGTGTCTTGTTCAGGAAAAGACAGAAAGCTGCCATCTCTGGGCACAGGGAGAGACAGGAGCTGGTAGGGCCCGGTCCCAGCCTTTGGGGCTGCTGATCCTGCCCACTGGGAAAATGGGTGCCAGCACCAGTCACAGGCTCTCACACGTCAGATTAGCCACCCCTTTACCCAGGTGGCACTAGTGGTAAAGAATCAACCTGCCAGTGCAGGAGATGCAGGTTCGATCCCTGGGCCAGGAAGATCCCCTGGAGTAGGAAGTGGCAACCTTCTCCAGTATTCTTGTCTGGGAAATTCCATGGACAGAGGAGCCTGGTGGGGTACAGTCTATGGAGTTGCAAAGAGTTGGACATGACTGAGCGCGCGCGCACACAAAGACTTCTTTACTTGGTCTTTGTGAAGAGGTGTGAGTGGATGACCTTTTCCAAATGAGCTGAGGTGGAAACTGAAGGGAAGAAGTGCAGAGACAGAAAGACCCAGGTGCATAGGCTGCTCTGGGGCCAGGAGAGCAGCCCCCGGGCTGGCTGGCCTTGCAGAAGCACCTTGCCTGGAGCCGTGGCTATAAAGCCGGCTTCACAGGATTTCGTCGAGGATCAAAGCCAAGATCATTAACATGTAAACACCATGAAATGTGATATAAGAGATTGGTTTTCAGGATGTTGATTGTGGAGTAATGGAACTTTTGTCAGATACTTCCCTGAGAGCCCATGTTTAAAAACAGAAAAAAGTAGATCTGCTGTAGGGGAACGGGGGTACGGAGGGCTCCTGCTGTCTCCCTAAGGACCATACTCAGGGGAGTTCAGAGTGAAACCTCCTGGGGCTCTGAGGACGCTCTGCCCCCAACTGGCCCTGAGTCCCAGGCAAGACATCTCAGCATCCTGAACCTCAGTTTCCTTATCCATTAAGTGGGCAGATCAGACTAGCTTGAAGAGTTCTTCACCCGGTTCCTATGAACAGAGGTTTCAGAGATCTTTGGCATCCCCAAGACAGTTTGGGGGGTGGAGACAGGGAGGGGGCATTCCTAGAGAGACGTGACATAGTTTTGTTTTGTCAACTCCTTGGAAGGATTATGTTCATTGGAACACGAAGGAGCACTGTTTCGATTTCTGAGGTCGCTTCCAGTTCTAACAGTTATTTCTGTTGTAAATGATAGAGTGAATCCTCCCAACTCAAAGTGGCTTAAACTGCAAAGGGGGAATTCATGGCTTTGGGACTTGAAAATCTCAGAGCTGGCCTGACCTGAGTTTGAACTCAGGTATTCTTGTCAGGAATCCACCCTACTCCACTTCTGCATTCTGCCTCTTTCGGCTTTGACTTTATTCTCCGGTGACCATCCCCTCCCCCAGGGGCCAGAGAAAAACCCTCAACAGCCCCTACCTTCCACCCATTTCTTCCTCCCAGTAATCCAGCAAAATGTCCGGGGTCGACTGTGATTGGCCTTGCTTGGATCACGTGTCTCTCCCAAGAGCCAATCGCTGTGGCTGAAGGGAGGAGTCACCAGACTTGGAGGCAGGCCAGGAGCCCTCTCACCCCCAGGTTGTCTCATCCTGGCTTTTGTTTCTTGGTATAAACCCTAGGAAGCAAGGTGCGCAGCCCTGTGACTGTAACCTCTGTGACAGGTGAGCCAGGGCTGTTGCTCTGGTGGGTGCTGGAATTACTTAAGCAACTCCAGCGGGGGTCCTTCCTTCCCAGGTGGTGTAAGAGGGGCTCTGGGCTGTCTGGGGTCCTGGCTGAACTCCTGGTGCTAAACCCTGCCTTTGCTGCATTTCCACACCCCTTGGGCATCTTCCTTTCTGCTGCGACCCCTCCTGTGTATCAGGGACCCCAGACTGATGGACATCACAGCTTCCTCCATTTGACAGGAAATAGATTCCCAGCTCAGAGAGACGTGGCACCACTGCACGTCACTGCTGATGTGTCTTTAAAGAGCCATGAGCATCACTCTAGAGAAAGAAAGGCGGGAAATGAGTGGCAGAAAAGCAATTTCCGATGTAGTTAAAAAGGCACTGATTACAGTTTTACAGGCAGGGGCTTCCTGATCATCCCAAGAATTTTTTTAATAGAAAGCCTGGTGATAAAGGAAGGTGTTCTAGGTGCTTCTGGTTCCCTCCTGCCCTTCCAAGCATGTTGAAAATCAAAATCATTAGTATTTCATAGACCAGCTTTAGGGACTGCAACCACCCAAGAGATTATTTCTGAGTTTTTACAGAGTGTGTGTTTTTCTGTATTTGATGATTCTATGTATAGTAGCTGTTTCTAATTTTATTTTGTGCTTTCCGAAGTGTCTTGGTAGTGAGCTGTGGGAATTGTCAAGAACCGTACTCACGCCTTCCCTTCTGTGTCAGTTGAGAGTCATTCGGTTGTGTGAACAAGTAGAAATTCAGGTCAGCCTGCTTACATATGAGAGGAAATGTTTGAACTTGCAGCCTGGGACATTCTGTGTGTAACGACCTCAGGGTTGCTGGGACCCCGTTTCCTTCCATCTCCTGGCTCTGCAGTCCTCTGTTGGTTTTATTGTCAGATGGGCTCTGGGGCAGCTCCAGGTATATATCCAACCAGCTTAGCAGCCCCGGGGATTTTCCTGTTATCCCAGCTCATGTCCTGAGATTCATCTGTGGACCTGATCAGCTGGCTTTGGTGCCAGGGTCACCTTGAGCCATCCCTGAGATGGCTCTGGAAGAGGGGGTGCAGTGACTTTATTGGCCAGGCCTATGTTTTTACGACACCATTCCCTTCCCTACCAACCTATGGGTGGGGTCATCCTCACAGGAATCCCATGGGCTGGGTGAGAAAGATGAGGTTCTGAGGGCTGACCTGGAAAGGGAAGTGGGTACAGGATGGACCAAAACCGCTCAGTGCCCAGGACTGCTTCCCATATGAAACTAACACAGATACGGATCCGCCCCACATCCCCCCTCTGTTACCTTCCTTTAACACCTACTCCACCTTTACCCTATCTCAGGACTAGCATAGGCTCCTTAGTCTCGGGTTCATGGATCCTTGAAGAATCCTTGGATGCAATATAGAGGATCATGAAGTTGGCTGGGGGAAAATGTACATGTTTTTTTTCTCTACCATCTAACTGAAATAATTTCCATTCCTTCTGAACAAAGGCCACAAGCCACATTGTATTAGCTATACCCATGACTTTGTCGACACTCGAAAACTCAAAAGTATTTCCATATCACATTACTGTTGCGGATATTGCAAGTTATCATTTACACTCATCTCTTCCTAAATGACTGTAGTTCCCGGACCCACTGCTAAGATCTTGCGATTTAAAGTATTCACTGTTGCTGTTGTTCATTTGCTCAGTCACGTCCAACTCTTTGTGACCCTGTGGACTGCAGCAGGCCAGGCTTCCCTGTCCTTCAGTGTCTCCTAGAGTTTGCTCAAACTCATGTCCACTGAGTCAGTGATACCTTCCAACCATCTCATCTTCTGTCAGCCCCCTTCTCTTGCCCTCAGTCTTTGCCAACATCAGGGTCTTTTCCATGAGTTGGCTTTTCACATCAGGTGGCCAAAGTATTGGAGCTTCAGCTTCAGCATCAGTCCTTCCAATGAATATTCAGGGTTGGTTTCCTTTAGGAGTGACTGGTTTGATCTCCTTGTTGTCCAAGGGACTCTCAAGAGTCTTCTCCAGCACTACAACTTGAAAGCATCAATTCTTAGGTGCTCAGCCTTCTTTATGGTCCAGCTCTCAGTGGAAAAACCATAACTTTGTACAGACCTTTGTCGGCAAAGTGATGTCTCTGCCTTTTAATACACTGTCTGGGTTTGTCAAAAGCATTCATAAAGAAGTGCAAAGATGACTGTATCTCAGAATAGGTTTTGTGTTACAGATATTTCTGGATATAACTTATTTCCTTTGTAACCTTGTGTATTGTATTTTGTACGCTTGAGCATGTGATTCTAAGAAAGAACCCACACCCTTCTTCACCAGGCTGCTAACAAGGGTCCCTGGCCTGAGAAAGGGTAAGAACTAAGAACTCCTTTTGGCTTCACCAGCATCCCTAAGGGCAAGATTATTGAAACCGTCCTAATCCTCAGGCTCTGGAAAGTAGGCCAGCTGCTTGCTAGGTTTCCTTCCTCGGAGGCTCGCTGGAGGGTCTGGCTGGCGTGTGAGGTCGGCCTTGGTGTGTGGGTGGCATGTGGACATGGCCGCATCGAGGAAGGATGGGGAGAGTCCTTGCCAGCCTGCAGTTGGCCCTCTCCTCATTGATCACCGTGACCACGTGGTCTGGCCAGGTGGTCAGGAACAGGCTGTGAGCAAGTGTGAGGGACCAGGCTGCCTGGGTTCATCCTCCCTATAGTGTACTTTTGACTGGCTGGGCAGCCTCAGTTAGTGGGCCCATCGCCCACTGTGTGCCTCAGTTCTCTCATCTGTAATATGGACACAATAATGTTTTGTATTTCTTAGGCTTATTGGGCGGGGGTTCTGCCTGGACGGAGCCTGCACGTTCTGCCTGTGAGTGAGAGTCACCATTTAGCATCTGGGAAGGTTGTGGGTTGTCCTCTAGATCTCATCTTCCTGCCTTCGTGGCCTCAACTGAAATGTAATGGCAAACCATGCAGACAGTGGCTTCTCGACCCAGGGACATTCATTCATCCATGAAATATCCACTCAAAAATGCACAACTATACTAAATAGTCAAAAACATAAATTAGTAATACAGAGTTACAAGTCAGGACAAGAGCTTTTTCTCCACCACTCCTCTGCTCACAGTTGTCTGAAGGAGATGTCATTATAATGGGCTTTCATCTGTGCTCCTGACACCTCCCTGCCCTCATCTTGTACACGCACTCTGCTTCTGCTGCTCCTGAACAACCTCCCCCCACCAACCCCAACACACACACGCTCACGTGCGCACACACACTCCCGCCTCAGGTCACATGCCCCGGCCATCCCTGTGCCTGGAAGGCTCTTCCCAGATCATCATGCAGTTCATGGTCTCCTGTGTTCAGGTCTTTGTCCTCAGGCCTCCTCTGACCCCTCAAGAAAAGCAGCAGCTCCCTCAGTCTTAGGCACCTGCCACTCTCTGGCTGCAAACTGTATTTGTTCAGTGTCTCCCTTCCCTGCTGCAGTGTCTGCTCCCCATGGGCAGCGACCTGGTCCTGGTCACTAGCGTACCCTTGGCGCCTGGCGTGCCGCACACATTCAGTACTCATTGAGGGAGTGAATTCGTGAATAACGGGTGGGTACTATGGTAGGAAGGCTCATATTGGCCAAAGACATAACCTTGTGTTTTTGTTTTTGTTTTTTTCTCCATAGATGCACAGTCTTTGACCTCAGCTCTCCTGGGACCCATAAGGAGCACTAGCATCCGGAACGTACCAAGGGTGAGTACTAAGGTTTGTTTGACTTTGGTTTGCTTAAGCTTTACAACTCGTGCATGTAAGTCTCTTTATTATTCTTTGCTTGTTTTTGAGTTTGTTTGTTTTTTCCTTTTTATTATTTTTAAAAAATTTTTATTTGGAAGAGTATCAGGGGAAAGACAGAAGTCTGCTTCACTGTCCCTCCTAACACCCACAGTCTGATGTCTTCCCTCCGAAGTAATGACTGTCGGTAGCTGGGTGGGTGTCCAGCCAGACCTCACTTCTTTTCAACTTTTTAATTTTCGTTTTTAAAATTTACATCAAGTGAAATTCACTTTTTGGTGTGTAGTTCTTTGAGTTTAGGCAAATGCATGCCATTGTGTACCTGCCACCATGGTTAGGATACAGAATGGCCCCGGCCCCCACCGTGTGGATATGCCGTGTGTCTATAGGCTAAAAATGTGCGAGTAGCTACACGAAATTAAAATATGTGTACACGGTAAGTACTTACCTGTAATATGAAGATTTTTAACATGTTTTGAAGTAGGTTTCTGGGTGTTTGGCTAGTGAGCACCCTCTTTGGTTTCTTTGGCCTAGACCAGAGGAGAGGGCCTCGGGGTAGGGGGTGTCCCAGGTGATTCTGGGGCATTCCTAAATGAGGACACCTACCTTTGTTGGCAGGATGCCACAAGGGGCTTGGGAGAGGGGGTGCTGTCTGACCCTTGAAGCACCAAGAGACCCCAATAGTGTGGCAAGTGGGAGAACAGAAGATTCTGGCATCCAGGCTCTGGATGCAAATAATGGTATTGGCTGAGTTGCAGGGACCAGTCAGTCGAGTCTGGGAACTGAGTGACTCTGCAGATAGAGGGAATTCCCTGGCAGTCTAGTGGTTAGGGCTTCAAGCTCGCACTGCAAAGAGCCCTGGTTTGATCCCTGGTTAGGGAACTAAGATCCTGTGCCCAAAAAACAATTTTTTTTTTAATTAAAAAATTATAGACAGTATCTTCTTCCTTGTTTGTTTCTTGGGTGTCTTCGTGTTCCTTCATCCTGGTCTATGGATCTGCCCAGGTACGAAAGCTTGTTTGTGGGGCAGTCTCTTGAGACCAGATTTCCATTGTGGGATGCTTCTTGGCCCAATTCTTTGTTAACTTTTTTTTTTATTTTAGAGGAATTTTAGACTTATGAAAAGTTACAAAAATAGTACAGAGAGTTCACATTATCTACCCTTCAATCAGCATCCCCTATTGCTACCATCTTATACAGCTGTAGCGCAGCTATAAAAACCAGGAAGTGAACTCTGGCCCAGAGCTATGAACTAAGTTACACACTCGTTTTACTTGTTTTTTCCCTGATGTCCTTTTGCTGTTCCAAGATCCTGTCCAGGATCCCCGACTGCGTTTAGCGATCCCGTCTCCTTAATCCTCCTCTCGTCCACCTCGGTTCCTCAGTCTTCCCTTGTCTTTTATGATTGTGACGCTTTGGAAGAGAGCAGTTCTGTCCTTTTGTAGATTGTCTCAACTTGGGTTTCTCTGATCTTTCTTCATGACTGCAGCTTATGCGTTATTTGGCGGAACACCTCAGAGGTGAGGTGCCCACCATGGCGCGTGGCACCCACAGGTCCACGTGTCTTATCACTGGTGATGTTAACCTGGATCACTCGGTCAGGTTGCTGTCTGCTGGGTTTCTCCACTGTCCGGTAACTGTTTTTCCCTTTGTAATTGATAGATATCTTGGGAGAGGTGCTTTGAGACCACGTGAGTTTCTCCTTAAGCTTGCACCCACTCATTTTGGCACTGGTAGGGTGACTCTTGCATGCAAGTTATTACTGTGATATTTCCCAATGGTGATTTTTTTTTTTCATGTCCTTCATTCCTTTTACATTTATGAATTGTCCTCATTATTAGTTCTGTAAGGAAGACCTGTCCCTTTCCCCTCATTTATTTCAGTTATCAACATATATTTGTATGGCCTCATGAAGTGAGGTGAAAGTCGCTCAGTCATGTCCGACTCTTTGCGACCCCATGGACTATACAGTCCATGGAATTCTCCAGGCCAGAATACTAGAGTGGGTAGCCTTTCCCTTCTCCAGGGGATCTTCCCAACCCAGGGATTGAACCCAGGTCTCCCACATTGCGGGCGGATTCTTTACCAGCTGAGCCATAGGAAAGCCCAAGAATACTGGAGTGGGTAGCCTATCCCTTCTGTAGCAGATCTTCCTGACCCAGGAATTGAACCAGGGTCTCCTGCATTGCAGGCAGATTCTTTACCAGCTGAGCCACCAGGGAAGCCCTGTGGCCTCATAGGTACTCATTTGAATCTAACGTGGTAAAGGGGGGACTTCCTTGGTGGTCCAGTGGTTAAGTCTTCACATTTCCAGTGCACCAGGTTCCGGTCCAGTCCTTGATAGGGGAACTAAGGATCCCACATGCTGTGCCGCATGGCCAAAAATAAATTTTTTTTTTTAAATTTAGTATGGTAAAAGTTCCAGTTTGTGAGTGAATTCCTAGTATTGCCTCTCAAGCCACAGGAGGACCAGCATTGTTCCCACCTGGTAACTAGTACATCAGGGACTGCAGAGCAGGAGATGGGGTTTCATTTGTCCCTTCATTTGTTCCGTTCATTCCCTCAGCAAATAGGCATTTGAGTGCCTACTGTTATGTTCCAGGTACTGGGGATTCAGGAATGAACAAGACAGACAAAATCCTGCAGTGCCTGCAGGCACTGACATCCTACTGAAGCATAAAACAACAGACAAATGAGTGAATGTCAGGATAAATACTATAAGGATGAGTAAAGCAGGAAAGGGGACTCACTGGGAGCAACTGGGGGCGATTTTATTTTATTTTTGGCCACACTGTGTGGTGTGTGGGATCTTAGCTCCCCAACCAGGGATCAAACCAGTGCCCTCTGCATTGGGAGCACGGAGTCTTAGCTGCTGGATCACCAGGAAAGTCCAAGGGGGCGATTTTAGACCAGGCGATTCAGGAAGGTTTCTCTGAGGAGGCCCTGACCTAATTCTTCCACCTGCCAGCCAGGAGAGCTGAACAAATTAACTCACTTCTGAATAGGGTTTCTGGAATTGTGGCGACCAGGAAAACGTGCTCCCTCTCTGAGGAGCAGCCCCTACTTAGCTCTAGTCCATTTGCCGCCCTGTGGAAGTGCTAAATCTTGCCAGATCTTTTGGTATTTTTTTCCCCAATAGAAGACAAAAATGAGGAATTCTTGACAACCACCTGAACCCAAATTATGGTACATCAATTAACTTTCAGAGATCAGTGGATGACTATCTTTTGTTCATTTTCGTTGTGTTCATTCATTAAGTTACTTTTGTAGCAAAAGATACCAGTTTTGCTGTTTGAGTAAGAATGTAGATTCTACATATAAATATATGTATATATATTCAAGTTTATTAAGTAAGTAATTGTATAATGGGACATATTAATAGATGCAGCTGAAAAGGGAGGGTAGAACACAGAGACTCAGGTTTGGTAAATGCTGCCCTGTCTTGGCCTTCCACGCTTTCTTCTCTGGATCAGGAGTTCTCAGCCAGGGACCTGAACGGAGGCTGGCAGACCATGGCCATGTGCCCTGAGCCGTTTGTGTCATGGTGGGTGCAGCAGCCTGGGATGGTCTCAGCTGCGGGAGCAGAAAACCCAGCTCACAGCAGCTTCAATAAATGAGGGTTGCTTTCTGTCCCATAACAACAAACCAAGAGGTACTTGGCTGCCAATGTTAGTTCAGAGGCTGAGTAATGTCTAAGCTGGAGCCTCCTTGAGTCCCTTGGCCTTTCCCTCGTGGTTTCAAAGTTGCTACTGCAGCTCCAGCCAGAACACGGAAGGGCGCATCAATGCCAGCAGCTTGTTTTTTTCTCGGCTCAGCACTCCCAGAATCCCCCTCCCCAGAAGATTCCACTTATGCATCCTTGGCCAGAAATGGGCCATATAACCTCCCCTAGTTCTAGACTATGAAAGAGTTAGTCACTCAGTTGTGCCTAACTCTTTGTGACCCCATGGACTGTAGCCCACCAGGCTCTTCTGTCCATGGAATTCTCCAGGCAAGAATATTGGAGTGGAGAGCCATTCCCTTCTCCAGGGGGGTCTTCCTGACCCAGGGATCAAACTCAGGTCTCCTGCGTTGCAGGCAGATTCTTTACTATCTGAGCCACCAAGGAAGGTGAGAAGTTTCGTTTAGCTTTTCAACATCTTCTGAAGAGGAAGCCAGAGAAAAGGGGAATCAAGAGTGTAAGTGGGTTAGCCAGCCAACAGTGTCTGGCTCCGCAGGGGAAGAAAAACAATAATAATGAACACTAATGGGTGCTGACTTGGTGCCAAGGCCTGCTGTAAGCACTTTACGCGCATGATCTCATTCACTCCTTCCACCCACCCTGTGAGTTCGCTGCTGTGATCTCCCCACTGGAATGACTTAGAAACTGAGGCACCGAGAGCTGAAGCCCTTTGCCAAGTAGAGGCACTAGAGTGGGAGCTTTTATTTATTTATTTATTTATTTTTATTAAAAAAAAAAATGATTTTGTTTTGGCTCTGCTGGGTCTTCATTGCTGCAGGCAGGCTTTCTCTAGTTGTGGTGCGTGAGCTTCTCGTTGCGATGATGTCTCTTGTTGCAGAGCATGGGCTCTAAGGCACACAGCTTTCAGTAGCTGCAGCACTTGGGCTCAGTGGTTGCAACTCCCAGGCTCTGGAGCACAGGCTCAGTTGTTGTGGCACACTGGCTTCGTTGCTCCAAGGCATGTGGGATCTTCCCAGATCAGGGATCAAACTGGGATCAGAGATCAATGTCTCCTGCATTGGCAGGTGGATTCTTTACCACTGAGCCACTGGGGAAGCCCTGGAGTGGGAATCTTTACAGCGTCTCCAGAGTGCTCACTCTTAGCCACTGCATTTGGTTGCTTCGTAAAAGGTCCTGGGGTTCCAGACTGCTAGCTGTCTGACCTCAGCTTAAATTCTTCTAGGAAGGGAGGAATTGGGCAACATATTTGCTTTGGGGAAGTTTTGATCATTAAAAAGCTTCCTCGTGAATCACATCCGCTCTGTGTTCACATCTCAGTGGTTCTGGTCCCATCCTGGTGAGGGGCACTGGTCACACACCTTCCTCTTGGGGGCTGTTTGTGGCTTGCAGATGGCGGAGTCATCTCCTGACCTCCTTTTCCAAACAAGCTGTGCCTGTGCTTTCAACTCTTCTTCCCAGAATGGTGCTTCCAGCCTTCCTTCCTTTCTTGGGGTTCTGCTGATGGACTCAACACATATTTAATATGTCCCTCCTTGGTATCCATCTCTGTAGTGTAGTCGTGTGGGTGAGATGGCCCCCATGGCTGAGTGGGCCCTGGACTCAGGGGGTTCCTCATGTAGTGAGGGAAGCAGGCCCTCAGACAGTCACAGCCCAGGCTGTATGGGGCAAAGCCAGGAGGTGCCCAAACAAACGTGGGGGTCAAGGAGGTCTCCTGGGAGCAGCTAGGGCCCTTGAAGAAGGAATGGCAGTCATCAAGGGGCAATTTCTCTCTCTCCTCTAACTCCCCTTTCTTCAGGGAAACTCTTTCACTGCAGCTCTCATTGCTCAATGTCCACTGCCTTCCTGTCAGATGAAGGGTTTGGACTTGGGTTTCCATCTGTCCATCCAGTGAACAGATCCCATCTGGGCTCTGGGCTCCCAGGGCTGCCCTCTTGGATGGGGAGTATTTGGGGAAAGCTTTGTAGGTGCACAGGCCAGAGCGATGAGAGTGCTGAGAGGGGAGGCCACAGGGCCCTGGGAACTCTGAGAAGAGACACCTGACACCGACTTGGGGCTTCAGGGCCAGCTTCTTGAAGGAAGTGAAATCCATCAGAGCAGGCTGACACAGTGGCCGAGAGCACAGGCTCAGAGTCCAGCCCACCTGGGGTCTAGTCTTAGCTTGATCGCTGATGAGCCCCAAGTGGGGACCCTAACTCTGGAAGCTTCTGTTTTCTCCTTAGATTGTCTTGGGAATTACAACATGACTATGAATGTTGGGGGCTTCCTTGGTGGCGCTGATGGTAAAGAACCTGCCTATCAGTACAGGAGACAGAAGAGATGCACGTTCGATCCCTGGATAGGGAAGATCCGCTGGAGGAGGAAATGGCAACCCACTCCAGTATTCTTGCTTGAAAAATCCCACGAACAGAGGAGCCTGGCAGCCTATAGTCGATGGAGTAGGACACAACTGAACAACAACAACACAATGAATCTCAAGTACTTAATACCTGGTCGAAGTAGTCACATAATAGATGAGATGGCCGTGGTGGTGGCGGTGATGGTGGCCACTTTCATTCATCAGCTTTTACTGCATGTCAGAAGTTAGGCATCCTTTAGTCGCCAACCTATAAGATAATAATAAACACTCACTGCTGCTGTTAGGATTGTTTATTCCTCAGATACGAGTGTTTACCTTTCGCCCAGCTCCGAGCTAGCAGGGTGCCTGGACTGTGCTCTGAAAACAGCTGAGACCTGGGCCAGACATTTTATGGGAGAATAGAGGAGTTTGTTCAGTGTGTATTGGAAGCCCAACAGCTTTCAGTCTCCCAGTCCCTTTCCATCTAGTCCCCGGGCCTTTCAGCGAGCTCTAGCCTCCAACGCATAGGCTGCCCTTGACCTCTGTGGCCAGAACGCATGGATGCCCTCTCTGCTCAGCCCATCAGCCGAGTCCCAAATTAGACCTGACAGTGTGATTTATTCTCTGGGATGGAGCCGGGAGGGCAGAGCCCCAGTGGGTGATTCCGAGGGAAGGTTGTCAGCCCGAATTAGCCCAGGCCCTTCATGCAGCCTTGCTGTTTCAGCTTCCACTAGCTAATAGGGTTTTCCAGGGTGTTGCTGGCTTTGGAGCGGCCTCCTCCCCATTCCCAGGGGCCAAGCCTTGGCTGTGATCCCTGAGGGGCTGCGTTTGATGAGGGCCCCGAAGCAGGCTCTGTCTGAAGGGAGTGGGGGCTCTGGGTCCTTTCATCTACCGCAACAGGCACTGAAAGTGGTGATGCCCCAGGGAGCAGTTATTCAGTCTCCTCCTCTCATCCTTTCAATGAGTTCAGTACTGGCAGCTGAAGCCACCTCCCTGCTCCTCACCTCCCAGTCTGTAATCACAGTTGTCTCTGCCTTCATTCATCCATGGAGAATGCCAGTGAGAGGCAAGATTCTGCTGCAAGAGCAAATTAACCCTGAGATCCTAGAGGTTGCATGCAACAAATGTTGACTTCTTACTCATGACCCAAGTCAGGTCTGCTGGGGTCTTTACCTCGAACCTCAGGAACCCAGGATTGGTGGGGGGAGTGTGGGGAGTGTGAGAGACTCCCATGTCTTGAACAGCGGGAACATGCAGACTCCAAGGTCACCACTGCAGGGCACGGGAACTAGAGGGTCAGACAGCAGAGCTTAGATGCTAAGGCCAGAGTAACACAGTCCACCTCTGCACACCCGGAACTAGCTGCATGGCCTTGCTAACTGCAAGCGGCCGGGATGTGGGTGCTCATGGGTATTCAGTGAGCAGTAAATATCCACCACTGTAGGCAGGTGTGGTATTTATTAAACACCTACTGTGTGCCAGTTCTCCTAAGGGGGCTCTGCCCTTGCCTTCTTGGGGCCCGTGGTTCCATGGAGGAAACACAACCTTGGTAAGTAATCACTGAATGATCCAAGTCATTACCTCTGCACTGCGTGCCCTGATAGGGGAACCAGGAGAGCCTGTCCAAGGGGCATCTGTCCCGTTCAGAGAGGTCAGAGGACGTCTATCATACAGACTGCCATTTGAGGGGAGGCCTGAGGACGTGTGGCTCCCCAGGTGGCTCTGGTAAGGAACCCACCTGTCAATGCAGGACATGTGGGTTCAATCTCTGGGTCAGGAAGATCACCCTGGAGGAGGAAATGGCAACCTGCTGCAGTATCCTTGCCTGGAGAATCCCATGGACAGAGGAGCCTGGCGGGATACAGTCCACAGGGTCACACAGAATTAGACACAACTGAGCATGCACACGCATGTACTGAAGGCTGTGTAGACCTTCATGGATCAGGGCACATGCCCAGTAAAGGAAACAGCATCAGCGAGTTCTGGACGTGGGAAGGAGCTTGACTTGGAAGGAACTGGAAGGCGGCCAGCCTAACGGCAGGATCCTGAGCTGGGAAGAGGAAGGTGGAGGCAGACCGTGCAGGGTCTGCGTGGTTGTGGGGAGGAGTTCGGTATTTGTTAACACCTACCTTTTGGAGCTGTTGGAAAAATTACATGAGCTCAGTCATTCTTTCAGCAAAGGCTTGTTTCAGCTCTTTGGCAGGCAGCGTTTGAGGTCCATGGGACCTAGTGAGAACAAGATGGACACGTGTTTCTGTCTCATGTAGCTGGCATTCTGGAAGGTTGTGGGAGACAGATAAGCAAGAAAACCAAGTAGTATCATTTTACCTGGTGCAAAAACTTCTGACCAGTGAAACAGGGTTATTTAATAGAGAGCATTTAGTTCAGATGCTTTTGGCCATGAGTAACAGAAAACCTGATATGTACCGACTTAAACTGTCAGGAGATGTGTGGGCTCCCCAAGTCCAGGCGTTCTCGGGGCTGAGGATTTTGCTGCTCAACGTGGCGTGGAGAACCCAGGTTCACCCTGCGGCAGCTGGGCTGTCCATGATGCACCTACCTACACCTTAAGACAGGTCCCTCCCATGATCACTGGGTGACAGTTGGGACATCGCAGGCAGTCTCAGGGGTGGAAGCAGAAGCTTTTTCAAACTCTGTGTGCCCCAGGGATCTCCTTCAGCCCACCTTTGTGGGCTGTAAATTGTAGGGCCCATGGGAGAGCAGGAAGGCGGCTTCTGCCAGAGTCCAGATGGCAGAGGATGGAGGACAGAACCAGAGTTGGGGGAGTGCAGGGTGAGGAGGGGGCAGGTTAGCAGGCAGAATGGCTGGGGCTTGCTAACAGCACGGTTGCTGGAAAGAAGAGCTGCTGAGCACACACGCTCGCATGCGTGCACACACAAGGATGTCCGCCTTGTACTGCGTCCTTCTCTTGTAAAAATAATGGTGCACATTTGCATATTGCTCTGAGAAATCTTGCAGGAAAGAAACCTGCTTCTTTGACGATGGAACCTTTTGCTTTTCTAAAAGGCACTTAGTAATCTGTTCTACAGAAAATTTGAAAACTTTTGCTTTAATGGTGTCTCATCTTTGTGGCACCTTAGAGTCACGTGGGGATCTTGAAGAAACCCCAAGGCCTGGGCCCCACCCCAGAGCATTTCACTAGAGTCACCAAGGGTAGGACCAGGCGTAGGATGGGGTTTTTTTTTTAAGCTTCCCAGATGTTTCCGGGGTGTGGCTGAGGGTGGGAACTATTGTTTTATTGTGTCCTTTGGTGAGCCTCACATTATAAAACTATTGTTTTTCTGTGTGTCTGATCATCAAAGTAATAACCTGCTTGTTGTTTAAAAAAAAAGAAAGATCAAAGGACCTAGACTCTGCCAAGATAATCATTTTTTCAAGCCTGATGTGTTCCTTCCAGATTAAAAAAAAATACTTGAACTTAAAAATATATATATATTTTGTATAAAATATTATATATGAAGTGTGTGAAGTGTGAAAGTCGCTCAGTCATGTCCGACCCTAGGCCAGAATACTGGAGTGGGTAGCCATTCCCTTCTCCTGGAGATCTTCCCAACCCAGGGATCGAACCCAGGTCTCCCTCATTGCAGGCGGATGTTTCACCATCTGAGCCACCAGGGAAGCCCAAGAATACTGAAGTGGGTAACCTATCCCTTCTCCAGTGTATCTTCCCGACCCAGGAACCAAATCAGGATCTCCTGCGTTGCAGACTGAGCTACCTGCTGAGCTACCAGGAAAGCCCCCAATATTTTATACACACACACACACACACACACACACAAGTCCCTAATATTATATATATGTGTGTGTATATATGTATATCCCAAAGCAAAGTGAGCAACTGAACCGAAAGCAAAGTGATTCCCCATCTTTCCAGAGAAAAGATTTTTTTTTAAGTTTTGGGGTCTACTTGAAATATTTAGGGATATTGATGACATAATCAGCAGCCTATCTATATTTTCCAACTTATTAATTTTGTGACACATTTAGCATCATGATATTAAAAATGCTGAATTCAAAATGTGGCTTAGATCCTCTCACTTCGTAAACTGTCACTCATACTATTCATGGACCTCCTCCTCATCATTGGAGCCCCTTTTCAGTCATCGATGCACGTTTCCAGAATACACTGTTTCCACCTACCTCTAAAGTGCTTGTGATGCAGCACTTCTTGAATCTGTGTATTAAGTCATTTCTGCAAACTGTATCCCAAATAGTCTTATATCATTAGACAATTTTTTTCAAATTCCCCTTTTAGTTGTGTATTGGTGATCTCTAACGTATAGCCAATAACTTTTACTGTGTCACATTAAGAAAGGAAAAAAAAAAACAGATTTTATTTTAAAAGGCAATTACAGAAAATGAATAAATGAAAAAATAACATATAAAAGCGGTTACATAAGCATTCATTTTTTGAGTCAATCAGACTAATGATTCCAATATGAATAATAAATGACAGTTTAGGAAAATACAGTTTCATCCCACACAGCAGCACTTTGCCTCAAGACGGTTTTCAGTCTTACTTTACACAGCCTTTTTTTCAGTTTTCAAAATTTTAGTTTAAATGCCCCTTCCATGTACAGTAAGACTTTTTTACATTGAGTATTTTGTTTAAATTATTCCTTTGCCCCTATCTTGCTTTCTGTCTTTAAAGGGCCTCTTTAAGTGACTTATAACACTTGGAATTGTGAAGTCAAGCCCCCCAGAACGGTTCCTGAGTCTGTTATACTATATCCCTCCTTTTTTGTTGTTGCCAAAGCTAGCATCACTGAAATCTGTAGATGCTACTGTGGCTTTTTCCCAGATGGCTCTTTGTTGAAAAGAAAATTATGTGAAAACTCTTTATTTCTGAAGATCATTTTTGAGGGGGGATATCTTACTTTATAGTTGGGTAGATCTTATATTCAAACTAAATTAATTAGGTTAAGCACACAGAGTTTGCTCAGTGGTATTTGTATTTGATCTTCCTGCCATGAGCAATAACTCCTTGGAAAGCCTGAGTTTTCTCTTTCCCAACTTAATCTCATTCATTCATTCAATATTGATTAATCTCCTATTAGCTACCCTAAGCGGAGAAGGCGATGGCACTCCACTCCAGTACTCTTGCCTGGAAAATCCCATGGACGGAGGAGCCTGGTAGGCCGCAGTCCATGGGGTCGCAAAGAGTCGGATACGACGGAGCGACTTCACTTTCACTTTTCATTTTCATGCATTGGAGAAGAAAATGGCAACCCATTCCAGTGTTCTTGCCTGGAGAATCCCAGGGACGGGGGAGCCCGGTGGGCTGCCATCTATGGGGTCGCACAGAGTCAGGCACCACTGAAGTGACTTAGTAGCAGCAGCAGCAGCAGCACCTACCCTAAGAACCAGGCTTCCCAGGTAGCTCAGTGGTAAAGCCACCTGCCAGTGCAGAAGAGGCAAGAGACGCGGGTTCGATCCCTGGTTCAGGAAGATTCCCCTGGAGGAGGAAATGGCAACCCACTTCAGTATTCTTGCCTGGGAAATCCCACAGAGATGCCTAGTGAGCTACAAGCCACGGGGACCCAAAGAGTGGGACATGACTGGGCGACTGAGCATGCACAAATGCACCCTAAGAACCAGTGAAGAGTCGTGAGACAAAAGGCCTCTGTTGGAATCCCAGCCTCCTACCCGTGTGAGTGTGGCCACGGCACATAACCTGCCTGTGCCTCAGTGTTCCCATCTGTAAATGGAGATGATATCACTACCTCCCTTGTAAAGTGGTTGTTGGGATTCAGGAGTTTAATACAGATCCACAGTCCCAGGTGGAATGTTTTCCAAACAGTCGCAAAGTCCTGTCCGTCTCTTTCCGATCTGATGAACTGCTGCACGCTGGGCTTCACTGTCCTTTGCTGTCTCCTGGAGTTTGTTCAAATTCCTGTCTGTCGAGTCAGTGATGCTATCTAACCCTTCATTATTATTATTGTTTAAATAATATTTTTAAAAAATAACCCTTTGTATCATATTATATTAAATAATAATATTATGATGTAAATAACCTTTCATTATTATTATTTGAAGCGCATATCTCACTATCCTTAATCATCATGTGCAAATGCACACGGTAACCATGAGATGCCATCGCACACCCACCTCAGTGGCTGAAATCAAAAGACAACACAGGAGGAGATGAGGTCAGAGTTACATGTGAGGCCGCATAGGGACCATGGCTTTTTCCTCACTGTGTTGTGGGAGGGCTCCGAGCAGAGGAGGGAGACGGTCTGACTCAAGTCTGGCTGTGTGTGGGAGTAGGGCTGGGAGCTCCTGCTTTGGTTCATGGTCCAGGCTGGCGGGGAGCTGGGGGGAGGACCAGGGAAGTGGGCAGATCCTCACCATAATTTGAGGGTGGGGCCAATACTAACTTTGAATGGACTGGATGTGGGGGTGAGAGAAGAGGGTGGAGGGTGGCACCAGGTGAAGAGTGAAGGCGTTGAGTTGAGAACCAGAAGAGTGGAGATGTGCAAGGAGCAGGTGAAGGTGGTGGGAAAACCAAAGATAGAGCTGATGGGAATGGATTCAAGAGAAACATGACTTTTTTTTGTTAAAGAGGAGTTTTAAAGGTATACAGAAAAACGATCATAAAGTACAGAGAGTTCTCACAAACTCCATCTCTCCCCACCTCACAGTTTCCCCTTTTATTTACATTCCTATTAGCATGGTATGTCTTTTTAAATCGATGAACCAGTACTGATTTGACATTATTAACTGAAGTCTGTAGTGTATAGTTAGGACTCATGTCTCGTGTTCTCTACATGCCATGGGTCATAACACGTGATATGTATCCACCATTACACTGTCATACAGGGTAGCTCCAGAGCCCTGTGCTCCACCTATTGGGTCCCACCTCTCCACCAACCATCACCCCCTCAACCACTATTGATCTCTACTAAAGAAAAACAGGACTTTGTGTCCATCCCCCCAGCAGACATGAGCCTGTGAAAATGCGGCTCCACGTGTTTTGTTTGTTGCTGTGTCTCTCGCGCTCCGGCCATGCCTGACACACAGTAGCTGCACAGTAAGACTTACCTGGCGGTCCAGTGGTTAACACTCTGGACTGGGGACACAGGTTCGATCTCTGGTTGGGGAACTTGCTGCGCTGCATGGCCAAAAGATGAGAATAAAAAATAATATGCTCAGTTAGTGTCTTCTTGGATTGGAGAGGCTTTAGAACCTGAAAGGGCTTCCCTGGTGGCTCAGATGGTAAAGAATCTGCCTGCAATGCAGGAGAGTCAGGTTCAATCCCTGGGTTGGGAAGATTGCCTACAGAAGGGAATGGCAACCTTCTCCAGTATTCTTGCCTGGAGAATTCCATGGACAGAGGAGCCTGGCGGGCTATAGTCCATGGGTTCGTAAAGTCAGACACGACTGAGTGACTAACACTTCTAGAACCAGAAGCAGCCCTTGGAATCAGAGGCTGTACATAAGCAGCGTGTGACACAAATGTGCTCTCTGGACCTGGGCTTCTGCTCCCCCATGGGCTCCACTCCCCTCTACCTTGGAAATTAGGGGGCGGGAATAATCAGAAAGTACCTCCAACATCTATGTCCCCCCTCACCCCCAAACTAACCATTTACAGAGTGCCTGGTCCCATGGACAGGACTGATGTGACTTTCCCATCTGTAAATTAGGGTTGTGATAGTATTGACCTCGCAGGGCTGTGGTGAGGGGTCACTGAGATAATGCTGTGAAAACATCGTAGGTGTTTAATAAACGTGATGAGCTGTTGTTAAAAGTAATAATGTCACTGCCATTATTCTGACTTCACGGCACTCCCCATGTGCTAAGGCAAGATACATATCAGATAATCACTCAGATAACAACATAATTTAAACTGGTGGTTAAACTCTAAAGGAAAAGTTCAGAATGCCTTGACAGAGAGTTAACAGGTAGGCCCTTACTGGAGTGGGGCTGGGAGAGTCTGAGAAGCCTTTTCTGGAGAAATGACCCATTAACCTAGACTTAAGGATTAAGTAGGAGCTCGCCCAAGGGTGAGCTGGAGGCCGGGTGTTTTGGCGGCAGGAAGAATAGCCTGTTCAGAGGCCCTGCGTTGTGGCGGAGGGGAACAGAGGCCCATGTGCCCTGAGCAGAGAGATGGGGGGAAGGGTCATTCCGGACCTGGTGAACCATCCATAACGATCGGTCTTCTTCCGGTGGCCCCTGAGAACCAAGGAAGGGTTTTAAGGAGAGAAGTGACCCCGGCTGGCTTGGTTCCTTAATGCCTGTGTGCAGCACGCTTTCACAGCCTGGCCTCCCAGCTGCCTTCCTCCCCCTGGGACGGTTTATACCAGAGACTGCAAGCCAGGGTCAAGGTCAGAGACTCCAACCCTCCCTGCCACCTCGTGGTGCTTTGTGTGGCCCTCTGGCTGTCCGTCTGCAGGGCTGGAAGGAGCTTTACATAAGAAGGTTGCCCCCGTTCCAGACTCATCAACCCTGAGGAAAGAAGCAGCTTGCGGATCCATCTCAGGCCACAGGGAGGCCCGAGAAACAGGTCACCGCAGCAGGGCCTCTTCCTCAGAAAGGCTCGGGGCCTCGCTGACTCACCATCCCCTCCTCTCAGAGAAGGGACCCAGCCCCACCCGTTTCCCTGTTTCTTTTGTAAGATGCCCACCAGCAGGCTTCTCTCGGTTCCCTCTTGTGTGCCAGGCCCAGGAGAGACCGGGGACAGCAGTGGGGAGGAGAGATTCCAGATGACCTTGGTCTCCTCAGTCCAGCGCAGGAAACGGCTATTTTGTGGCTCAAGAGTTTGGGGAGGCCCCTGTGCCTGGCCCTTCTGAGAGAGCTCAGATGATTCCTTCAGCCTGGGGAATGGTGTCAGATTTCCGGGGTGCGGAGAGGCCCAGGTACCCTGAGCAACTCCTCTGATCCTGCCCTGGAGTCTCCCCTGCCAGTTTCTGGGTAAGTGGAGGCCTTGCTGTCCCCTCTTCCGCTGTGTCCCTGTCTGGCAGTTCCCAGAGGGGAACTCTGACCCGTGGTGGGGGTGGGGGGGTCTCCCCTCTGAGCACTTGGGGGCACTCTGTCTCAGGAAGCCCACAAAACTTTGAGCTGTGGCTTCTCAGCATTGCTGCCTGGGGTGTTGAGAGGCTTAGAGAGTCTTTTAAACTGATGGATTCCACATCCAGGGTCTGTGCTGCTATTATCTTGCTCAGTCCTCCCAGCAGCCCTGGGAGATGGGATCTCTTAAGAAACCGATGAGGAAACCAGGGCACAGGTCTGTGAGGGCACCTGCCTCAGCCCTGCAGCTGGGAAGTGGTGGATTTGAACCTGGGCCGTTTGGTTTCCTAATCACTGGCTGTGCCTCTGGCCTGCCTGCCCTTATCACAGCACTCTGTTTATTTTCTTCTTAGCACCTACTCAGTTTGTTGACTTGTGTATTGCCTATCTACACACCCTTTAGGATGTAAGCTCCTATTTGGTAATACGCATTACACTTCTTGTTTGCTGCTCAATAAACATCTGTTGAATGAATGATGACAAGGATGCTGAGGAACTGGATCACTCCCGCTTTGCTGGTGGGAATGTCATGTGGTACAGGCACTCTGGAAAATAGATTGGTAGATTCTTAAAAACTAAGTGGGCAACTCTCATATGCTCTGGCCATTTGACTCTTGGGTGTTTATCCCAGAGAAGTAAGACTTGGGTTCACACTGCTGCTGCTGCTGCTAAGTCACTTCAGGCATGTCCGACTCTCTGCAACCCCATAGACGGCAGCCCACCAGGCTCCCCCATCCCTGGGATTCTCCAGGCAAGAACACTGGAGTGGGTTGCCATTTCCTTCTCCAATGCAGGAAAGTGAAAAGTGAAAGGGAAGTCGCTCAGTGGTGTCCGACTCTTCTCGACCCCATGGACTGCAGTCCACCAGGCTTCTCCGTCCATGGGATTTTCCAGGCAAGAGTGCTGGAGTGGGGTGCCATTGCCTTCTCCGTGGGTTCACACAAAAGCCTATATACACAGTTGTTCACAGCAGCTTCTTCATAATAGCCCCACACTGGAAACAGCCTGGCTGTCCCTCAGCAGATGAATGGTTAAACTCTGCTACATCCATACAATGAAATACTATCAGCAGTAAAAGGAAACAAACTACTGATACACTTGCCAATTTGGATGAACCTAAGGTAGCAGCAGCAAGGGAGTTATGCTCAGTGAAAAAAGCCAATCCCATGTGGTTACACACAGTATGCTTCCATTTATATACCTTTTTTAAAAAAACTATATATGCTATAATTTTATTTTTTCCACTCATCATTGATAGTTATCTTTGTTTTATATGTATAATTTTTAAAAGTTACACCCTATTTACAGTTACTACCAAATGTGGGCTATATTCCCCACGTTGTACGATACATCCTGTTAGCCTGTCTTACACCCAGCAGTTTGTACGTCCTGCTCCCTCATTCCTGTATTGCCCCGCAGTAACCACCAATTTGTTCCCTGACTCAGTGCGTCTGCTTCGTCTTTGTTATAATACGCCACTAGCTTGTTGGCTGCTTTTGGCTGCTCTGGGTCTTCGCTGCTGTGCGTAGGGTTTCTTTGATTGTGGCGAGAGGGGCTACCCTCTCGTTGCAGTGCACTGGCCCAGTAGCTGCGGCGCAAGGGCCTGGTTGCTCCACGGCAGGTTAAATCGTCCCTGAGTAGGGACTGAACCCCGTGCCCCCTGCCTTGGCAGGAGGATTCTTTACGGCTGGACCACCAGGGAAGTCTGTTGTATTTTTCAGATCCCATAACTACGTGAGATCCTACAGTATTTGTCTTTGTCTGACGTATTTCCCGTTGTCCTCCAAGTCTATGCATGTTGTTGCAATATGTAACATTTTAAAATGCCAAAGTCATACAAATGGAGAACATATTGGTGGTTGTCAGGGGTGAGGGATGTGGTTATGGAGGAGTGGGTGTGGTTACACAGGATAACACAAGGGGTCTTTGTGATCTTGGACGTGTTCATATCTTGGTTGTATTGGTGGATACACAGGCACACACGTGTGACGCGTGGGTGTAGAACAGGATTACACACACAAACGAATACAGGAAATTGGAATCTAGTCAGTAGAATGTTTCAGTGTCCATATCCTGGTTATGATATTGTGTTTCATTTTTGTAAAATGTTACCTTGTGCCAAACTGGGTAAAGTGTATGTAGTATCTCTCTGTAGTGGTGGTTTAGTTGCTAAGTTGTGTCCAACTCTTGCGACCCCTGCCAGGCTCCTCTGTCCATGGGGTTCTCCAGGCTTTATCATGTTTTACAAATGTAGGTGAGTCTGCAATGATCTCAATAAAAAATGGCTATTTTTAAAAGTCACCAGTGAGACACAAAAAAGAGAGAAGGGGAAGTGGAGGATGGATCTCTCTGCAGAGACCTGGGAGATGTGCAGGCCGAGCACAGGCCCTGGAGGCCATGGGAGGGGTTTAGAGTTTACCCTGAGGTCAGCCCCAGAAGGCTTTCAGACTGGAGAGGGGCCTGGCCAGTTAAGTGATAACATCACACTTGGAGATGGCAGTCAGAGCACCTTGAGGACAGAGCCATGGCAAAGGGACCGGAATGTGGAGGAAAGGGAGCTGGCTGGGGAGTCTTTTAGGGCTACAGCTGACCAGCCTCCATAGGAGAGGGTCAGTGATGACTCCTGGAACAAGGCACTCAGTTAATATGTTTGGTTAGCTAGCCTCCATGTTTTGTTCAGAGTGTGTGTTACACTTTTAGACATGTGTCAAAATTATATATATAAAACATACACACATATGTGTTGTTGTTCAGTTGCTCATTCGTGTCCGACTCTTTGCAGCACGCCAGGTTCCCTGTCCTTCACCATCTCCCAGAGCTTGCTCAAACTCATGTCCATTGAGTTGGTGATGCCATCCAACCATTTCGTCCTCTGTCGTCCCCTTCTCCTCCTGCCTTCAATCTTCCCCAGCATCAGGGTCTTTTCTAATGAGTCAGCTCTTTGAATCAGTTGGTCAAAGTATTGGAGCTTCAGCATCAATCCTTCTAATGAATATTGAGGATTGATTTTCTTTAGGAATGACTGATTTGATCTCCTTGCAGTCCAAGGGACTCTCAAGAGTCTTCAATACCGCAGCTCAAAAGCATCAATTCTTTGGTGTTCAGCTTTCTTTATGGTCCAACTCTCACATCCATACGTGACTACTGGAAAAAACATATGTGATATTTATTTATTTGGCTGCTCTGGATCTTAATTGCAGCACGTGGGATCTTTGGTTATGTCATGTGAACTCTTGGTTGTGACATGTGGGATCTAGTTCCCTGACTAGGGATCAAACCTGGGCCCCCTGCTTCATCAGGAGCATGGATTCTTAGCCACTGGACCACCAGGGAAGTCCCAAAACTGTACACTTAAAACCAGTATGTGTTACTATATGTAATTATACTTCAATAATTGGTGCATACATACCATCAAATCTTAATGATTAAAAAAAAATAGTTCACATTTCTTAAGCCTTTACTCTGTGCCAGACTCCATGCTAAGCACTTTACACATATTCGTTCATTTTATCCACAACAATTCTGTGAAGTGGGTACTTCTGTCCTTATTTTATAGATGTGGCAGCTCAAGTGAAATCACTCGTCCAGGGTCACGAGGCGGCCTCACGACTGAGCGGCCACTGGCAGCAGGGCAGGCCGGCTCCAGAGGGCAGGTCTCTCTGAGCCCCTTTCATCTCATTCAGGCCTTTCCCTTGATCCTAATGGAGTGATGGAACACCGAAGCCAGTGGGGTGTCCTTGCCGAGGTCTTCAGGCCATGAGCCATTTCAGAGAGCCTAGCTGTAGTCATATCTCAGGGTTCTCAGATCCAGAAGTCCAGCCTTTGATTCAGGAATAGAGTCTCTGCAGGAGAGCCAGGCTGGGCTTTCTTGTCCTGTCTCTCATCCTCAGCTGAGTCAGCTGGGGATTAACCCCCTGCCGAGTTCAGGACAACTAGAACATAGAAAACTGGCTGCAGCTTGGCTCTTATGAAGAATGACGGAAAGGAGTAACCCATCGCATAACGTTTCCTGAGCTCTGGGGTGCCAGGGACACCCGACAGCCTGTTTCTGCATCCCATGTGTGGTGTCGTCCCACCAGGCAGGAGACACACGTCTTGAGACTCGTAAACCTTCTTGATGCCGCCTTGCTTCCTGTTGGTGTCACAGATGCCCCATTTCCCTCTTGCAGGATTTTCCTTTGTGCCAGTCGAAAAACAGCTGCCTACTTTGTGGTTTTAAGGATGCTTTCAGTTGCAAGTAACAAAAACCTTGATATCATCTGGCCAAATGGTAAAGACATTTAATCCATCTTAGAAGTCTAGAAGTGAGTGGGTATCAGGCCAGGTAGGGTCAGCAGCTCAAATGTCTGCCATCTAGGTTCTCAGCTTTAGCTTTATCCTACAGTCTCTCTCTCTCTCTCTCTCTCTCTCTCTATATATATATATATATATATGACCCATGTGCCTCTTTGTCCCAAGATGGCTGCCAGTGACAGTCACGGCCACCTGCTTTCCTGTCTACAGATACCAAGAGAGAGAGAGAGAAGAAAAAAAGAGCCCAGTCGCTCATGGGTTATAAATACTTCCCTTTAGGCTAGGATTGGTCCAGCTGAGGTCACGTGCTCTCCTCACCTGGCCGGTCAGATCACCAGAGGAATGCCACGCCCTGATTGCCTTTGACCAGTTGGGGTGCATCTTCCAGGGGAAGAGGGGAGTGAGTATCAAGTAGACAACCAAATACCGGCCACAGCTGGGCAAGGCCTCCAGACTCGGTGACCGAGGCTAAGTTAACAAGTTGTAAGGCCCAACAGGTCGTGCCATGGGAGAACAAAGATTTTCTTTGGAAGAAGTGTAGTGATTCATATCCAGTTTCTGCCTTCTGCCTCCTTTTCCACCCTTACCACGTGCACCATATACTCAGTCCCTCAGTCGTGTCCGGCTCTTTGTGACCCATGGACTGTAGCCCACCAGGCTCTTCTGTCCCTGGGATTTCCCAGGAAAGAATACTGGAGTGGGTTGCCATTTCCTCTTCCAGGGGATCTTCCCGGCCCAGGGATTGAACCCACATTTCTTGTGTCTCCTGCATTGGCAGGCGGATTCTTTATTTCAGGTCGGAAGCCCCCAGAAAAAGGCAGAGGGTTAGGTGACTTGCCCACGGTCACACACCTAGGGAGCAGGGTACCAGGAATCCACATACGAGTAGAGGTAATAGCAGCTAACGCCTCCTGTGGTTACCTGTGCCAGGCGCTGCCCTCGGGGCTTTATATATGAACCCGCTTACTCTTCACGTCAACCCTGTGAGGGGAGGTACTTGAGTTATTTCCATCTTACAAGGAGGTGACAAGTCAAAGATAAGAATTAACATTTGCTTGCGAGGATGCTTTGTACCAGACTGTTTCAGATTTCTAGCTCGTTAAAGCTGAGACAGATCATGGTGGCCACTTGACAGGCAAGAATACTGAGGGGAAAAAGAGGTTGACAGTGATCGCAGCTACTGCCCATTCCTGGCATCAGGTCCTGTGCTAAGTGCTCCAGACGTGTAGATACTGATGCTTCCTCTGGAATCCTGTGAGGTAGGCCCTCACAGATGAGGACACATAAGCTCGGAGAGCTGAGGTGGCCTGTTTGGAGCTGGAAGGTACTGTAGTTGGCACTCAGACTGTAGCGCCTGTGCTCCCAGCAGTTGACCACGGTCACCAAGGACATCAGTGAGGATCAGTCACCAAATGTCAGCTGTGTGCCTGCTGTGCCAGTCACTATGCTGCTGCTGAGACACAACCATGCACAACACTGGCATTGACCCCTCAAGGACCTCGTGTTTAAGTGATTGGACACAAACAAGACTGATGTTCACCGTCCATTCTGGTTGCCTGTTACCATGTTATTGTTTTATATCTCACCCTGGTATATAAGTAATGCAGAGTCGACTCACAGTGGCTTACTGATCAAGAAGTCCAGAGAAAAGGCCGTTCTGAGATTGGTTCCACAGCTCCACATGTCAGGGCCCCAAGAATGCACTCCTGAAATCATCTTGACCTTTCCTCATGGCTGCAAAATGGTTGCTGTGGCCCCAGGTAACATGTCCTCTCAGCCACAAGGCAGAAAGCAGGAAGCCAGCTAGGGCTGCCATACTGCTCTTTTATGAGGAAGCATTCCTACCTTCTAGCAGCCTTCTCAGCTGGAAAAGTGAATATCTAGTTTTTTCAGCCTTAATATTGGCAGGTTAACAAAGAAGATGTGGGGAGGCCAGTTGAGAGTGTTTGCTGTGGCTTAGGTGGAAAAGAGTAAACTTTCCTGCTGCTCAAGCCTGACCCCAGGTGACTCTCTTCATGCCGTGGACATTTGCACATTTATTTTTGCAATGGAGAAAGATCTCCTAGAGGTTAAAAGCAGGGACTCTATAGAGTCAGTCTTCAAGATTTGAAACCAGCTTTGCCATTAACCAGCTGTGTGAGCTTGGGCAAGTTCCTTCATTCTATGCCTCAATTTCCTCCTATGTAAAGTGGGGTTAATAAAAGTATCGTTCTCAAAGGGAATGGCAACCCACTCCAGTATTCTTCCCTGGAGAATTCCATGGACAGAGGAGTCTGGCAGGCTACAGTCCACAGGGATCACAAAGAGTCAGACACAAAGAGTTAGACTGAGTGACTAACACATACTGACGTTTCTCAAAGGATTGTCGTGCTGATCAAATGAGCTAATACGCATAAAGTGCTTAGAACAGTGCCAGGCACATAGTAGGCCCGGATGAGTGTTGGGCAGCGTGATTATTCTTTGTCCCATTCATCAGATGGACTTGAACTCGTCCTGGAGGTGCCAGCACTCCTGGGAGAGTCGGTACAGACCATAAGACCACAGGAGCTGGTCTTGTGGAGGCTGACACAGCACCCGACACGAGTGCCAGGTAGCCAGCCTTTCCAGACACCACATCAGGCAGCCAGTGGGCCAGACGAGGGGCCCTGTAGCTTTCCTGAGGGGCAGTGCCAGGTGGGTTGGGGATCTCAGGGAAGGCTTCACCCAGGAGGTGACTTGGGAACTGGGCCTACGGAAGAGGAAGGATCGGCATACATGGCAGCCACTGCAAGCAGAAGACAAGACCAGTGCAAGGCAGGGCGTGAGGAGGCTGCTGGAAGAGTAGTTGGGAATTCACTGGGAATCCTGGGGGTATTTGGCCTGTGAGAAATCATCTCGGTTAGGGTTAGGGGTTGTGTCAAGAAATCATCTTTGCATCCAAGAATCCCCTAGAGATGGTGAACACTTCTGGTCACAAAAAGAGGTCTTTGGAAGAGGAAATCCATACTGTATCTCTGTGATAGTAATAATGGAACCAGTTATTGGGCACTGTGCTTTCCAATCATCCCTCATTGAACCCTCACAGCTTCCTGTAAAGCCAGTGGTGCCCCCATTTTTCAGAAGAGTCACTCCACCTTCCGTGGCTTACCTGTAGCAGAGTACAGTCTTGGCTGATAAGAGGGCATTGGTCATTGCTCCTTTGGGAGCACCCAGAGCAAAGGAGCAAAGGAAGCTTGTGCTTCTAGTGAGCGGGGTAGACAAGCAAACAACTGAATGGAGAAGTAAATTGAAGCCAAGTTTTCTGCAAAGCCAGTATTCTTCACTAAGATTCAAGGAGCTGTTGATACTACGAAGTGGTTAGAGTACAGGCTCACATTCCAGCCTTATCTCTTCCTGGCTGTATGTGACCCTGGGCTAGTGCCCCGTCCTTGAAGAGCTTCCATTTCCTTATCTGTAAAATGAGGATCTGGTTAGGACCTCGTATCGCAACATAGTCTCTCTTGCACATGGGAAGGAAATGGAGAGTGGGTGGACTGGCACAGGGCCACTGGCTGGGAGAGAAGGCTCTTGAATCCTTGCATGTGGCTCTCAGCCTCACAGTCATGGCTGCCACACCTCCAGCTATGGCATCCACATTCCAGGAAGGAGAAGGATACAGAGGATGTGCTCCTTTTTATTGGAAAGCAATAACTCTACCAGAAGGCCTCTTCCCCCATGCCCAGTGGACTTCCACTTAACCTCTTGTTGACCAGAATGAGACACCTATTTAGCCATTACTACAAGGGAACCTGAGAAGGCAGTCTTTTTATATGTACCTCCCGCTGCTCCAAACAAATTCAGGAAGAAAATGAATTTGACAACCAGCAGTGAAGTCCATGGGCTTCTGTGGTAGCTCAGTTGGTAAAGAATCTGCCTGCAATGTGGAAGACCCAGGTTCGATTCCTGGGTTGGGAAGATCCCCTGGAGAAGGAAATGGCAACCCACTCCAGTATTCTTGCCTGGAGAATCCCATGGACAGAGGAGCCTGGCAGGCTACTGTCCATGGAGTCGCAAGAATCGGACATGACTTAGCGACTAAACCACCACCCACCACCACCAGTGAAGTCTATGCAGACACAAGTATAAACCATTCAGCATGGGATGGCTAGCATGGGTGCTTAGCATGGGAGCAGGCCTGGGTGGAGAGTCACAGTATTCTCACAACTGAGGGCCCGAATTCTTACTCTTGTTATCAAGAAACACCATGATTTGCACCCAGTTTCCTTATCTACCCATTGGGGATGCTCCTTGCCTTAAGGTCTCCTGAGCAACACTTATAAAGAAGCCTGCCCAGGAAGGATTTTGAAATACTGCACATCCTACCCTATCAGAGGGTAGGGACTGGCTTTTCCTTGGAAACCTGTCACGTTTGTTACAGCTGAACCCAGCCCTACCAGGTGACTGTCAGCCCAAACTCGTTGCCTTGTAATGGCTCGTCTGCTCCCCTCTACCCCTCTGTAGTCTGAGCAGCATGGGGCTGAGAGCAGAAGTGGTGGCCTGCCTCTTGGTGACCTGATCTATGATCTAGCCAGTTCCCACCTGGTACTCAGTTTAGGATTGAGTGCCCTGGAGTTCCTCGTGTGTGAGGAGGCAACCAGATCCTCTCCAGTCCATGCCCTTCCTCTTCTCTACATCAGCACCACCCCCGTTCTGGGTGAGGCCACTCCTGCCCTCTATGGGGATGGCTACCCCAGCTCCCAGGGGGACTACCTCTGCCTCTTACCGAGTTCATCATCTATGTGGCAGCCAAGCTGGGTCACTGCCTTTTAAACCTGCCATGAGAGACAACTCTAGACTCCTCAACACTCTGGGGTCTTTCCACTTGCTCTTCATCTGTACTCCTCATTCACCACCCTCCCTTCTCTGGTCAACTTCACATCCTTCAGGGCTTAAATGCCACCACTTCCGAGAAGGCTTCCTTGATCAGCCACGCTGCAGCACCCTGTTCTTGTCCTCCATCAGCTCATTCTTTCTTCACATCGCTTATTCTAATGTGCATGTTTGGTAAGGGCATGCAATTCATGTATATCTCCCCCTCCAGCCATGGGGTAGAGGGGGTCTAGTTCATTCACTGCTTTATTACAGAAACTTCAGGAAACATTCCTCTAGTGAAAGGAAATCAGTTAAATGAATGAAAACTTACTGCTTTGTTCCCCTGATTTTGAAAGCAGTTATTAAAGGTAATTGAGAAAATATAGGAATGTTTAGGTATAAAGAACACATTTTCAAAAATAACTGGGTGACTTCCCTGGTGGTCCAGCAATTAAGACTCTGAGCTCCCAGTGCAGGGTGCCTGGGTTTGATCCCTGGTCAGGGACTAGATCCCATATGCTACAACTAAGACCCAGTGGAGCCAAATAAATAAATTTTAAAAAAATAAAATAAAAAATAAATCACTGGTAGTCCCAACTCCAAAACATAACCCTGATGAACATTTTGCAGTTTTTTTCCAATCTTTTCTCTATGACTGCATCTGCATTTATAATAATAATAATGTGTAATGTCATAAGGATATATGATAATATATTTAACCATTCTCCTGTAGACATTGAGGTTGGTTCTTTTTTCTTCCCCCTTTATAACCAATGCCATGAATTTTTTTCTTCATTTCTGTTTCTTTGGGATCAGTTTCCAGAAGTAGCTCTACTGGAAGGTGAGAACCTTTTTAAAAGCTGTTGCCAGGTTTACTCTTAAAAGTTTCCACCAACTGTGACCATTAAAAAAAATGGTTGTCCTGCAAGTGAGTGGCTGGTTTCCTGGTGTCCTGGGCTCGTTTGAGCTCCCAGAGAGCCTCTGCCCCTTCCAGCCTGTCTTCCTCAGCCTGGTCTTGTTCTGAGTACTATCCTGCGTGCAGTCCTGGGAAAGGATGTTTGATTATGGTATTGTTCAAACAGAGCTGTAGTCCTCACCAGCTGTCAGTGTGTACGTGGGCCCTAGAGGAGGCTGTGCACCCAGTTTCAGGTCAAGAGCCCTTCAGAGCTCACTGGTATGGTGCAGGGGCGGGACCCCACCCAGCCCTGTGCCCCGGAAGCCCTCCCGTATTTCTCAGGTGGGTGTCTGTCCGTCCCACCCTGTCCCCAGCTGTCACTTGACACTTGTCCTGAAACTGATACTGTGAGGTACCCCTCCTCTCCCTGCGCCCGCCTCTGGCCCAGGGCTAGGAGGAAGTACACGTTCCCCAGCCTGCCCAGGGTGTTTGTGTTCACACGGGCGAAGTGGCCCTGCAGGTTCTGGGAAATGGAATCCTTTTACAGAGGAGAGTGAGGAGCCAGGAGACTGAGAGCAACAGCGGGGTGTGTGTGTGCACGCACGTGCCAAGAGAGTGAGAGTAACTGTGTGTGTGTGTATGTGTGTGTGGCAGGAGAGTGAAAGAGTGAGAGCAACTGGGGTGAATGTGTGTGTGTGCGTGCACATGTGTGCATGCCAGGAGAGTGAGAGAAACTAGGATGGGTGGGTGTGTGTGTGTGTGTGTATGTGTGTGTGTGCGTGCATGTGTGTGCACGCCAGGAGAGTGAGAGCAACTGGGGTGGGTGTGTGTGTGTGCGCGCACCGGGAGAGTGAGAGCAACTGGGATGTGTGTGTGTGTGTGTGTGTGTGTGTGTGTGTGTGTGTGTGCATGCACACAAGCAACTGCAGTGTGTGTGTGAGACTGAGAGCAACTGGGGTGTGTGGCGGCGGGGGGTGTATGCACCACCCACAGAGGCATAAAACTGACCCTCAGGTACTTCAGAGTAGGTGCAGAGATCAAACATTTGAGACTTTCACATATATTTACCTGCTTTTTAAAATTACATAATATGAGTACAATAGTATATTGTACTCATATTATGTAATAGAAGTACGATCTCATTTTTAAAAAGAATTCGCACAATACAAAAGACTTTAAAAACTTTGTTACTGGGGAACATAACATAGGCACAGAGAAGCACATAAGACTTAGATACACAGTTTGGAGAACAGTTAAAAGGCAAGCACTCTTGTAACCCCAGATCAAGGAGAGAATCTTGCCGGCACCCCCAGAAGCCACCACTCTCAGGACTTCCCTGCTCACCGTGTCTTGCTTTTGAAGTTCGGTCACCTGTGTAAACAACTCTGCAGATCATGGCTCCCTTTTGCCTGTTTTTGAACTTTACCATCATGGAATCATAACCCATATTATGTCGTTCTCCATCTGGCTTTTTTTTAAACCCCGCCTCAGGATCATGGCTGGGAGCTGCATCCTGGTTTTGATGTTGGTGCATTTCTGGTATGAAAGCTCATTCACACTGATGTACAGACAAGTCTTACGAAGGCTCGCATTTGTGCATTTTGTTTGATGAGTATTAGAAGAAAAAATAATGACTTCAGCACTGTTATTATTAAGGCTTTAGTGAGTGAGTTGGTTGAAAGGACCGTCTTAAGTAAATATAACACACGTGATACGTTTAGTAAATAATAGCACAGGTGGTCTGTCAAGTACATAAGCCCAGGTGGTCTGTTTGGTGTCAGTGAAGGTGCGTGACTTCGGGAAGTTTGGGAGCTTAGAGTCCAAGACAGGATGATCGCTTGTGTGCATACCACTGCTCCCCTCCCTGGGGTAACCGGTTACAGCTGGAGCACAGCCTTCCAGATTTCAGCTCTGTGTTGATAACTATATAGACATAAAATAGATAGCTGGGATTTTTTTTTAATACTAATTTTTTGTTGTTGTTAAGAGTGTGTGCCATTCTTCTAAATTACTTCTTGAAGTTTCTGAGTTTGTTCTCCAATTAAAATAGCCCATTTCCTTTTAAGATTGCATTTCGGGGTGGAGATGAGCCTGAATGTATATATATATGTGTATATGTATGGTCTTGGGTTGCAGCTGTTGGGAACTTGGAATCTGGAAGGAACTTAACAGAGGGACCAGGCAGAGACTGCCAGCCTGGGACACATCCCCCGTGGTGAATTAGCACGGGATTGTGACTCAGGGATCCGACATGTGCAGGGCCGTGATGCGGCCATCTGTGCGTGCACATGTGTGAGAGAGACACACACAGAACAAGGACAGGGACGTGGGGAGACGGGGACAGGGACATAGAGAGGTGGAGCGGAGACACAGAAGCGTGGGGCAGAGATGCAGATGGACAGGGTCGAGGGCGCAAACTGAGGCCAGCTCGAGGGCTAACTTGCCAGGTGGCTGGTTGGTTAGCTGGTTATCGTGCTGAGTGACTGACTGGTTGCCCCGGTAGTTTGGCTGGGGATTTTCTCAATGGACTCAGGAAACCCAGAACTCCCTGGATTATGGAGGACTCGCCCTGATCTTGGAGCTGCTGGGGACAGGCAGTTGACAGTGTCTGCAGAACATCTGGGTGTCTGACCCTCCCCACCCCCATGAAGGTACTGTGATTGTAGCTGCTTTGTCTTCATTATTATTGTGTGTGTGTGTGTGTGTGTGTGCGTGTGTGTTAATCCTGGATGAGGATGCATGAGTGCTGTGGGGAGTGGGGCCTTACAGGGGTCATCTCGGGCTCCTCCAGCAGTCCGACAAGGTGACACTGTTAATCCTCTCTGGTCTGTGTTGGGGGCAGGATTTGGTCCCAGGAGATCTGACTCCAGAGCAAGAGCCTAATTTCTGCCATGAAATTACCCAGGAACAGAGGCCAGGTGTTTACTGAAGACCCACCATGTTCACGGCTTCATGCCTGCTTTTTAGAGATGAAATAGTTACGATGGCCATAGAGTCACCCACCTGGGTTCAAGCCCCACCTTTGCCTTTTTCCTCACTGGGTGATCTCAGACAGGTAGCTTGCCACTCTGAGCCTCAGTGTTCCTTTCTGTAAAGTGGGGAGAACAGTAAGGCGCTCCCCCTAGGAGGCGGTGTGGATTGAGGAGGGCCAGGCGTAAGGCCAGTGCTTCTTAGCAGGGCACCATTATTACATGTAGCTTAGGGGACTGGACCTTGGGAACAGGCCTCCAGCTGGGGCTCCTGACTCCATAAGAGCCAGATTTGGCTCCCTCTTTTGACAACTTGTACTCATGTGCAGGGATCCCCCTGAGTGATCTCGGGGCAAACTCGAGAGCAGTGAGCCAGACCGAGATTCAGAACCCCGCTCCTCTGACAGTGGGCAAGTAATGTCCCCTCTCGGAACCTTGCCTTCCCCATTTGGACGTGGAGGTACTGAGCACACTGCCTCCGAGGGTCGTTAGGAAATTTAAGTTCCGAGTTTTGTGACAAGCACTCTGCAGGGAGCCTGCACTCTGGGTGGGGGAGGGGTGGTTCCTGGCAGCTGGGCACCACCCAGGAAATCAGGGCTCAGCTCTGTGTGTCCCTCTCACCATGGGGAGGCTTCCTGGTGTTCCTGGGGGCTCTACTGCCCACCAACCACTCCCACCGCAGAGCCGTCCTCAGGTGAGGACAAGCGGAGCCCAGCCCCCCAGGAGCAGGCTGGAAAGAAGAGGGCTTTAACAGATGTTCGTTGATGAGGATTCCCTGGCTCTGTTTAATCAAGATTGTCAAATATTGATTTAATCTCCAGGCCCAGCAGATGTGATCTTAGCAGTGGCAATTAGCTGGGATTAGTTAGCAAGTCGGGCTCCACGCTGACAAGACATCATCTTCCAAAGGCAGCCTGACCTGGCCCCAGGGGTGAGCCCTGGGAGAGGGGGACAGACTGATATTTAACCAGCAGTCCGACCAGCAGCAGCCACGAGAGCAGACTCAGAAGCAGGGTCTTTGAAGCCCCTGTGGGCCCAGCGTTGTCTGAAACTGTGATTGTGGGAACACTTGGGGTTCAAGGCAGCAGCCACTGACAGAAAAGCTTCAATATATCAAAATAAACACCACAGGGACTTCCCTGGCGGTCCAGTGGCTAAGACTCCACACTCCCAATGCAGGGGGCCCAGTTTTGATCCTTGGTCAGGGAACTAGATCCCACATGCCGCAACTAAGTCCTAGCACAGCCAAATAAATAAATAAATGGACGACCACACCAATGCTTGCGGCGTGACTACTGGATGTACAAGTGGGGTGATCCCTTGAGGGATGTCTGACTCCTGGACAGGGTCTTGTGCCCCTGATTAAGTCTCCCCAGAAGGATGTCCCCTTGACCACAGAGGCCCCCAGCCCGGCTCTATCGCTCCTCAAGCCACGGCTGCAGCTCCTGGGTGGGCCTGGCACGTGTGCCCGGACTCGAGGAAGCATCCTTTTTTAATTGTACATTTCAAAGTCTCATTTGAAGTGAGCAGGACTGCACCCAGAATTGGAACAAGATGCTCAATCCACATGTGCTTCAGGGAGGTAGTGACACCCTCAACCAACCCACCCGACCCCCCAGGGACTCGGCAGCGGGTGCCCTCCTGGCTCTGGGACCACCAGGAAGGAGGGGCTTGTTCAAGGTTGGCCAGCCATGGGCCGGCTTCGGAGCCCAGAGGAGCCAGAGTTCATTCCAAGGCCACGCTTGGTCCTATTTGTTTGCTTGAGATATTGTTATCACATAAATGAAAATGGTAATTTTCGTTGTTGTTTAGTCGCTCAGTTGTGTCTGACTCTTTTGTGACCCCATGAACTGCAGCCTGCCAGGCTCCTCTGTCCATGGGATTTCCCAGGCAAGAATGCTAGAATGGGTTGCCATTTCCTCTTCCAGGGGATCTTCCCGACCCAGGAAATCAAACCCACGTCTCCTGCATTGACAGGTGAATTCTTTCCCACTGAGCCACCTGCTAATATTTATATATCACTGTATGCCAGGGTTATTCTAAGTCTCTACGTTCATTAGTTCATAACGTCTCCAAGAGTTACGCCCTATTATTATCTCCATTTTACAGATGGGAAAACTGAGGTATCAGGCATGTAAGTCACCCGCCCAGGGTCTACCTAAGTGGTAGAGGTGGGAATTGAACCTGAATGGTCTTGACTTCTAACCACTATGCTGCTGCTGTCACATCAGGAAGCATCTCTGATATCTGGTAATAAGTAAGAAAAGCAACCATGGAGCTGTTAACTCATTTATTTAAAAAAAGATTCATCTCTGGGTATAAGCACTTATTCCAGTTTAAGCATTTTGGGTAAGTGCTGTTTCCATTTCTCTGGGGAATACATGAGCCCGAGATGGGTGCCGCTTCCTTCCCTCAGGGGGTCTAGGGGCAAGCATCCTGTCAGATCACAGAGGAATCTCCACTTGGAAAGATGTGTATTTTTCAGACTCCATGGCACTAGAGGCGAGGTTGTTGTTGTTCAGCACTCAGTTATGTCTGACTCTGCAACCGCATGGACTTGCAGCACGCCAGGCTTCCCTGTCCACCACCATCTCCCGGAGCTTGTTCAAACTCATGTCCATTGAGTTGGTTATGCCATCCGACCATCTCATCCTCTGTCATCCCCTTCTCCTCCCCTCAGTCTTTCCAGCATCAGGATCTTTTCCAGTGAGTCAGCTCTTCTCATCAGGTGACCAAAGGCCTGAAGTGGGGACTTGTGCTCAATCCAGGGAGCGGGGTGGCTCTTCCATTCTGACCACATCCATCAGGGTGTTTGTGGTGTGGCTTTCGCTCCACCCATGTTTCCCTTCCCAGGCTCCACTTTTAAAACTGAAAACCTAGCCCCAGCCTGAGTCGCCCCTCAGCTGTGCAGTTGTGAGCATTTCCTTACAGACTCTCAGCAAAAGGTCTGGAAGAAGACATGCAAGACCCATTCTTTCTAGGATTTGGATTTGAGACCAAGCCTCATAGGAGTCTTGAAGAGGACCTTGAACTTGCATGCTTGTAAAACTTTATAATATACCCAGGGAGAATATTTTGTTTTTTTAAGTTTTCCTTTATCTCCATTCCATTTTACTTCTTAGAAGTAACTGCTTAACAGTTTGACAGATGTCTTCCTAGACGCTTTCTTGTATATTTTATAGGATTTATGTACATACACACTCAACACTAACAAAATCTGCCCCCCTTTCATTTAAACCTAATGGGCCTAGGGGGACTTCCCTGGTGGTCCAGTGGTGAAGAATCCACCTTCCAGTGCAGGGGATGCAGGTTCAATCCCTGGTCTAAGAAGATCCCACATGCCTCAGGGCAGCTAAACCTGTGCGCCACAGCTACTGAGCCCGCACGCTGTACAGCCCGTGCACCTCAACTAGAGAGTTTGAGTGCTGCAGCAAAGATGCAGCATGGCCAAATAAAAAAACAAACAAACCATGCTTTCTAGCTGAGTGACCTTGGGCAAGTTACTAAGCCTCTCTGGACTCAGTTGCATTGGCTTTATTTATTTATTTTTAATATTTATTTATTTGGCTGTGCCAGGTCTTAGTCGCAGCACTCAGCATCTTTGATCCTTGTTACAGCATGTGGGATCTAGTTCCCTGACCAGGGATCAAACCCAGCCCTGCATTGGAAGCGAGGAGTCTTAGCCACTGGACCACCAGGGAGGTCCATGCATTGTCTTTAAATGTCTTTAAAGGTCCCTCAGTTAGTTCCTCCCTCACAGGCCAGTCACGAGGATGAAATGGGTGCATGTGTGTAAGCATTTCACCTGGGGCACAGTAAGCTCTCCACAAGTAGGAGCCAAGCTCATTCACTTCAGGCCGTGGAGACGATTCCCTTACACGACACAGCGCTCCCTCACTGTTGATCACAGCAGCAGCACCTTCCCTGGAGTAAAGGCAGCCAGACACACTTAACCCATCATCTGCTCCTGGGCACTGGGGCAGTTGCAGCGCTCCCGTATCACAGCTATGGGGCAGTGTGAGCGCGCCTGTGATTGAACCACCTTGAGCCTATCTGTCAAGGTGCATTGGGGTGAACACCTCAGGGAGAAGTTCCTAGAAGGGGAATTGCTGGATTCAAATAAAGCAATGTGAGGACTTCCCTGGTGGTTCAGTGGCTAATGCCCCATGCTTCCAATGCAGGGAGCCTGGGTTCATTCCCTGGTCAGGGAACTAGACCGGAAGTCACATGCTGCAGCCAACTAAATAAGTAAATATTAAAACAAACAAGCAACAACCAATATGCATACCTAAAATTTCAGTGCGTAATTCCAATTTTCTTCCTATTCTTTCAGGAGGAAAAGACTATTAACCGATTTATGTCATTAGAAGCAGGATGAGCCACTTGGGAACTCTGACCTGTTTGAGTGAAATAGTTCTATATGGCTGCTTGTGCCCATGTGGGGGCTGCCCTTAACTCCTAGGTAGGAGCATGGACCCTTCCTGGATGCCCAGGAACATTTAGTTAAAAACACCCATTCACGGGGCTCTTTGAGATTAAATACTAAATTACAGGTTGTCACCATGTGATATTGTGATATAGTAAGAAAAATATTTTGGTCTTCATTCAGGTTCCTGGCACAAGAGCTTCTAAAACTCTTGAGAGATGTGGGTGATACGGTTTTCTTTTGTTATTCAAGATAAGCTCCTTTCAACCATTACTTGAGTTTATGCTGAAGGGGTGACTCTTGGTGGACCCCTGAATAGCTTCAGGGTTGCCAGAGGAACCAGTCACGTGCTTAGAGGGTTGGGCCTTTCTGTCCCACCCCCTGACCTCTGGGAAGGGGAGATGGGCTGCAGGTTGAGTTAATCACCAGTGGTCAGTGATCCAATCAACCCCGCCTTCATCACGGAATCTCCATGAAACCCCGAAAAGGAGGGTTCAGAGAGCTTCTAGGTTGATGAGCTCATCCATGCATTGGGAGGGCACCGCACTTCAAACTCCATGGGAACAGAAGCTTCTGCACTTGGGACCTTTCTGGGCTGCGTCCTGTGTATCTGACTGTTCATGTGTATCCTTGTTAATAAGCCAGTAATAGTAAGTCATATTACTATATATAAAACAGATAACTAATGAGGACTGACTGTGTAGCATTGGTGGCCCAGACAGTAAAGAATCTGCCTGCAATGCTGGAGACCTGGGTTCCATCCCTGAGTTGGGAAGATCCCCTAGAGAAGGGAATGGCAACCCGCTCCAGGACTCTCCCTGGAGAATCCCATGGACAGAGGAGCCTGGTGGGCTGCAGTCCGTGGGGTCACAAAGAGTCGGACACGACTGAGCAACTAACACTATGCCACTGTGTAGCACAGGGAGCTCTAGTCAGCACTCTGCAATAACCTAAGTGGGAAAAGAATCTTTAAAAAAAGGAAGTAGTGTTTCCCTGAGTTCTGTGAGCTGTTACCACACATGATGGAGCTTGAGGAAAGGCTCTTGGGAGCCCCTGATTTGTAGCCAAGTCGGACAGAAGTGCGGGGAACCTGGGGACCTGCTTCTTGCTCTTGGGGTCTGAGGTGGGGACAGTCTTATCAGAATAAGCCCTTCACCTCTGGGGTCTGTGCTAACTCCAGGTAGTTAGTCTGAGGACTGAGCTAAATTGCAGGACATCCAGTTGAAGAGTTGCTTGGTATGGAAAACCCACACATTTGGTGTCAGAACTGTTGAGAGTATAGAACAGATCGCAGTAGTGTATGGCCGTGGTCAAGGCCCTGCTCCTTGTTCTTTGGGCTGATGGAGCAGAGTCTCTGCCGTGATAAGTTTCTAATGAGATTTCTGAGATTCCCATCCATCTCATTTCCTAGGGGAGCTCTAAAGCGGTCCTGCGTTTGCTCAGATTTCCAATAAAGTGAGGAAAGATATAGGAGGAAGAAAACAGACTCCTAATCTGAAATCTGCTGAGCTGTTGCTGACATTCTAGAGCTTTGTCCTTATGAATTGATTCCAAAGATACATGCGTCACTCATGTATTCATACAGCACACCCATGGGACCTGCTGTATCTTTTATTGAGAGTGGAGCAGGGAAGGTATGGGAGCCAGACTGTCGAGGTTTGCATCCCAGCTGCCCCACTTGCCAGCTTGTGACTTGGCCTTGTTACCCTTGCCTCATCTGTAACATGGGCATGCTAGGGTTCCTACTTAATAGGATAATGATAGCACACAAGTTAATACACCCCACGAGGGTAGCTCCACATGTGATCCATCCGAACTCATAGTGTTAGCCTTATTGTTACAAACATCACCACCATATTATCCTTCCCCTCTTGCCAACCCACGTAGCAAGAACACATATGTTAGATTCCAGTCCACCACAGACTTGGGGCTGTTCAAGGCCTGAGGAGAACAAAAGATATTCAGAGGCTTAAAAATCCAGTGCACTTGGGACTTCCCTGGTGGTCCAGTGTCTAAGATTCCACCTTCCCAATGCAGAGGGCCCAGGTTCCACCCCTGGTCAGGGAACTAGATTCCACGTGCCACAACTAAAACCCAGCACAGCCAAATAAATAAAATATATTTCTTAAAAATCCAGTGGGTAACTCTTGTAGGTGAGTGTGTATGCAGCCCAGAGCCCGGATAGCTCAGCCAGGGGAGGACAGAGGTGAAGCCTGCCTGGATTGTGGAAGAGCTGACGGAAGGAAAGCGTGTGGGCCAGCAACACTGGGGCTGAGGGGTGTGAACTAGGCTCCCTGGAGCGGCAGTCCTCCAAAATACCTCCTCCAGTCATCACCAGTGCGCTTCAGACCGATGCTGCGTGTGCTCAGTTGCTCAGTCGTGTCTCTTTTCGACCCCATGTACTGTAGCCCACCGGGCTCCTCTGTCCATGGCCTTTCTGAGGCAAGAATCCTGGGGTTGGTTGCCATTTCCTCCTCCAGAGGATCTTCCAACCCAGGGATTGAACCCGTGTCTCTGCATTGGCAGGCTGATTCTTTACCACTGAAGCCACCAGGAACACCCTCTTCAGACCAGTAATTGCCACCAAAGGTGATCCTCTTGGCAGCATCCAGCCCTGTGGACCCCCTGGTCCTTCCCAGACCACATCCCCCTCCAGGCCCTCCTGTGTCACACTTGCCCTCCTGTCCCTCGGCCTGAGCCCCCTGGGACCGGTGTGCTCGCTCCCTCTGGCATTTGCGGCCTCTCAAGACTTGACGTCAGACCCTCCTCTCTTTGCTGTCTCTATTTCTCCCTCTGTCCTCAGCCCTGGCTGCGTATTGGAGTCAGCTGCAGAGCTCTTAAAAGACGCTCATGCCTGGGCCCCACCTCCAGCCAGGTGATTCAGACACTCTGAAGAAGGAATGGGAACACCTGTATTTTTACAAAGCTCCCCTGGTGCCTCTAATGGACAGCTGGGGGAGAGAACCATGGCCTCCGACAACCCCTTGTACACGGCCTCTCCCAGCTTTCCTGCCTGGACAAGTCAGTCTTGCTCATCAGCCCACCTGGAACACAACAGGCACCCTCTCTTAGTCCTGACCCCCATCAGAAGGCACCCCCTCTCTGAGCCTTCAGGGTAGGACCTCCTCCCATCCTGTCACAGCATTGACTTCTTTATATGACTGACTGCCTTTGAAGGTCCCTTGTTTTCTGTCTCTGTTTACTCATTCCTCTGGCTTCCTTCTACCGGATGTACATTCTTAAAAGAAGACACGGTCCATTCTCTATCTTCACTTCCTGCAACAGTAGCACATAATAGTAGATGCTTTAAAAAATTTATTGAATAACAGATTTGAAGTGTTTGTGGAAAGAATGAGCTATACATGCCTAGTAAATGTTGAATGAGTGAATGTTTTTTAAATTTGTATTTGATACTGGAATATAGTTGATTAACAATGTTATGTTAGTTTCAGGTGTACAGTGAAGTGATTCACTTTTACATAAACATGTATCTATTCTTCTACAAATTTTCTCGTTTAGGTTATTACAGAGTGTTGATCACAGAGTTCCCTGTGCTGTACAGCAGATCCTCATTGGTTATCTGTTTTAAATGCAGCAGTGTGTGCATGTCAGTCCCAAACTCCCTAACTCACTCTGCTCCCCACCCTTTCCCCCTCCTAACCATAACTTCATTTTCTAAGTCTGTGAGTAGGTTTCTGTTTTATGAATAAGTTCATTTGTATCATGTTTTAGATTCCACTTCTAGATCTTTGTCTAACATACTTACTTAGTATGATGATCTCCAGGTTCATCCATGTTATGGCACTGGCCTTATTTCATTCTTTTTAGTGGCTGAGTAGTATTCCATCATATATATTAGCGTGTACCACATCCTCTTTATCCGTTCTTCTGTCGATGGACATTTAGGTTGCGTCCATGTCTTGGCTATTGTAAACAGCCCTGCAATGAACGTTGGAGTGCATGTATCCTTCTGAACCATGTTTTCCTCTAGGTATATGTCCAGGAGTGGGCTAGCTGGATCATATGGTACTTCCGTTTTTAGTTTCTTAAGGAACCTCCATACTGTTCTGCATAGTGGCTGCACCTATTTACATTCTCAACAACAGTGTAAGAGGATTCCCTTTTCTCCACAGTGAGTAAGTTTTTAGTGCTTTAAGAATGTGGGAGATATTTGTTGTGTGAGTGAATGAATAAGTTTTAAGAACCAACTAGTTCTTACTGGTCAAATGAATGACTTGTATATGCCAGAAATGGCTGAATCACTAGTTGTTATATCTGTTTTGTTGTTGTTTTGTCATGTAACTAAAATGTCCAAAGGTAGAATTGGGCTGGCTTCAGGTTCAGGCCTGATGTTGAGACTCACATAGTGACTGTAAGCCCCCAGATTGTCTGTAACCTCAGCCCCTTTCACAAACGGACTTTGCTGGTGGCCCAGATGGTAAAGCATCTGCCTACAATGCGGGAGACCTGGGTTCGATCCCTGGGTCAGGAAGATCCCCTGGAGAAGGAAATAGCAACCCATTCCAGCACTGTTGCCTTGAAAATCCCATGGATGGAGGAATCTGGTAGGCTACAGTCCATGGGGTCACAAAGAGTCAGACACGACTGAGCGACTTCACTTTCTTTCACTTTTCACCAACGATTCTCCCCTCATGATCACAAGAGGCTGCAATGATTCCATCCTTCACTTCCTCTCCTACTTGGGGTAAGAGGAGAAAGCACAATCTTCAGCCCCGGCACTTCTAGCAAAGCCATCACTGAGTCTGTGGTTCTGATTGGGTCACATGATTTAATCCTGACCTCGAGAAGAAGCCCTTCTCTAGCCTATTGGATGGAGATTAGAGGAGGCAGATTCTCACAGGGAAATCTGGGCTGTTGTTAGAAAAAAGAAGTCATGGAGCAAACTACAAATGTCTTAACACTGGAAGACTTGTGTTTGTCCCTTCTGCTCTGCCCTGTGAGGTTCTGGTAGACATTGTGGCCCTGCAGAGCAGGGCCCTTCAGAGCCAAGCTGGGGCCATGATGCTAGCTTGTTAGTCTGCTGTTCTAGCCTCCAGGCTTTGGGGACCTGATAAGGAAGTGTCTTCTCAGCTCCAAGTTAGTTCCCAGCATCTCACAAATGACAGTCAGGGAACCTTTACACAGATATACCATAAGTTGCTTGCTCTTCTAACAGACCCTGATGTTTTCAGGGAACCAGTTTGGCCAGCCCCAGATATAAGTCCTCCCTGGCCCAAGGGCAATCAGAATGGTCACAGATCTTGCTTCACCAGCTTCTCTGGCAAATAGAGTGGCCATAGTGACCACATTCTGGCCAATGAGACATAAAGTCTGTGGAGGTAGGGGCAGTGTTCTGGCAAATGTCCTCATTCCTGATTAGAGCAGATAGGTAAGAAGAATGGTCTTACATCATCTTTTCTTTAGCCCTTGCCAATAGTGCAGCGAGAAGCATGACTATAGCCGCCAGCTTGTGACCATGAGGCCACAGTCAAAGATGCAAGCCAGCTGCACACTGCAGGACAGCGGTTGGGGAGAAAGAGAAAGTGCCTGACATCATTCACCTGGTCCAAGACTGGAGCCGCCATATCTGGCCTCCTTCTTCCATGAGATGATGAAATGTCTTCATTGCCCAAGACACCATTGGGTGATACCATTACTTGCAGCCAAATGCCTCCCATTGTCGCTTGCTTCTCCTTGTGCCACTGCCGGGACCCCGTGTGATCTCCTCTGCCACTCATGGCTGCCTTCTTTGCTCACAGCACTGCGTATTCGTCAAGGTCCTCGGATGCCAGCAGCAGAAGCCTGACTTGACAGTCTTGGGCAGAAGCAGATTTATCAGTGCCTCATAGAATCAAAAGGGGGGAAAAAAAAGAATCAAAAGGGGGCCAGAGGGGCAATCGTAAAAAGCAGGCAGAAGCCAAGCAACCCTGGAAGAAACCCAGGGACTTCCCTGGTGGTCCAGGGGCAAGACTCCATGCTCCCAGTGCCAGGGGCCTGGGTTTAAATTCCTGGTCAGGGAACTAGATCCCATATGCTGTACCTAAAAGATGCTGCGTGCCACAGTGAAGATCGAAGATCCTATGTGCCACAACTAAGACTTGGCACAGCCAAGTAAACAAGTACATATTTTTAAAAAAGAAAGAAAAGAACCCAAGCGTCCCTTGCAAGTCACATGTAGGAAAAGCCAGATCCATATTCCCTGTCACTGCAGGACACCCTCCAGCCTTTCATGCTCTGCTGAGGTCCTGTACCCACTCCCCACCCCCCCTCCCCCAGCCCCGTGCACTTCTGTCATTGGGGGAGGGGGAAGAGCTCCTGCCAAAGAGACGAAAAGGAATGGTGATAATAGCAGGGACCCTGAGCTAGAGGGTATTATCCCCAGTTTACAGATTAGAACTGAGTCATGCTTTCAGTGACTAGTCCATGGCACAGCAGTATCTGAACCCAGGCAGGCTGGCTCTCATATCGTGAGCATCTCCATCAGGATGATCAGAGGGCTTTTAGGCAGAGGGAGCTCAACAGAGGTAGCTGGAAAGGGACCCATGTGTACCGGTCCCTGAGCCCCAGGGAGGCTGCGGGTATCACACACTCAGTCTGGGAATGTCACAGGGAGACGCAGTGGCACCTGCTCGGGGAGGGATTTGTGCAGAGAGGCTGAGGCCTCGAGAACATCTGTGTGTTTTCACAGAGCAAAGCGAATTGGGGGTTTCTAACTGAGCGGGAACAAAATGCCATCAGCAAAGCCCATCTGTCAGAAGTGTTTGCATAAGTAAGTCAGGGTTGCTTTGCGGCCACTTTTTTTTCCCAACCAGCCCAAACGGGACCTCTGAAGACTGATCCTCTGAACCCTGCCAGGCTGACCCCAGGACACAGGCAAGCTGCTGAGTGCTGCTAGCCTGGACCCCCAGCCTGGCCTGGGACCTGGGGCCCAGCAGAGTATGGGGCTGCCTTCAAGCCCTCATTGCGGGCAAAGCTGAAGACCAGTCACATAAAGTCACAAACCAGCAGCCTCTGCTCGAATCCGGCCCACATGCTGACTTTGTCGGCCTTCCTGGTGATATGTGTTGTAATACTGTTGAGAGGTATTCTGTTGACTAGAAATACATGCAAGTTATCCAGTTGCCAGCGGTGTGCAGGGAAAAATAAGGCTCCTTCCCACCCCTTCTTCAAAAACACAGATCGTGGTGATACACGGGCTCCCCAGGTGGCACAGTGGTAAAGAATGCACCTGCCAATGCAGGAGACGGGGGTTCGATTTCTGGGTCAGGAAGATCCCCTGGAGAAGGAAATGCCAATCCACTCTGGTATGCTTGCCTGGGAAATCCCATGGACAGAGGAGCCTGGTGGGCTACAGTCCATGGGGTCACAAAGAGTCAGATATGACTGAGCATGGGGATACACAGTAGCTCACATTCTTTTGGAGAGGGAGACAAGGGATAAATCAGAGAAATATATACTAAGGAAAATACACTAAGCAGGGGAGGGAGGGGACTGGGAGTGGAGGGAAAAGATACCCAATTTCCCTCCCCAGAGGCGATCACCATGAGCGGTTTCTTGAAAATCCTTTTAGAGGTCATCTCTGCATATAAATTTGTTGCTGTGATAGCTGCTGATTTTGTTTTTTCAAACTGGGAGATGTTGCATACAGTTCCAGACTTCCATTTTGTCTTGAAAAACCCCATGATCAGGCATTCACATTCCTGCAAGGCTCAGTTGCAGGAGCTGAGGCCCACCTGCCTCTTCAGAAGACACTTCTGCTGGCCAGGTCACCACAGCTTCACCTGGCCTCCATCTCCCTTAACCAGCCCAGCCCTGGGGACTTTCCACTTTCTTGCCCCTTCTCCACCCGCTCCTCTGTGTGCCTCCCTGCAGCTTCTTCAGGAATGCTCTTGTGCTCTTGGGGAACCAGGAAAAGGGTCCCCTTTTGCTCCCCACCTCACATCTCTCCCCTCACCTGGTTCTCATTTTCTCAGAGGTTACAGGCTCCCCTCAGGAGTCTTCCCAGGTGGAGCAGTGGTAAAGAACCCACCAGTCAATGCAGGTTCGATCTCTGGGTTGGGACGATCCCCTGGAGGAGGGCATGACAACCCACTCTAGTAGTCTTGCCTGGAGAATTCCATGGACAGAGGAGCCTGGCAGACTACAGTCTATGGGGGTCACCAAGAGTCAGACACAACTGGAGCGACTTAGCACACATAGGCTTTCCTCACTGTTTTGCTCCATGAATCTGCTTCATGCTTCCTGCTCGCTCCCTCTCTGCCAACTAACTCCATACCTTTGGGCAGGAGTTGTGAAATGCTTCCTGCACGTGTGTGTGCATGTGCACACACACACACACTCATACTCTCACACAGGAGGCCTTTGACTTCCTCACTCAGAAAGCATGCACAGTCACCGACCACAGTGGCTGTGTCCAGCTCCACATTCTAAGGGACAGAAAAGTTGCGGTCCCGTTGAGTCAGACGCTGACCCAGCACTCTGCCTCCCTGTAGAGAATCAGTTTGGTTGGCAGGAGGAAAGGGCACAGCTGCTGGGCCAAGCAGCAGGTTTTGCCGCAGGCCATGATCCACTTTCCCCTTCCTTCCCCACTGAGGGTTTCATCTTCCAGAAGCTCAGAGTGGAGACAAACGGAAGTGATGTTGCCGGGCAGAAGAAGGATGAATTTCCCTTCCCCAGAGGCCTGCAAGTCAGGGTGCATATACACATCAAGTTAGATAGAAGCTCCCTGTTCACTCGTTCGTACACTAAAAGAGTGAATGAGGGTCCCAGACACTGTTCTGGGAACTGGGGCTACATCAGTGAACAACAGAGACACCCCTGCCATTCTGGAACGAATCATTTAGTGGTGGAGATGGTCAGTAAATAGATAATGAGCAAAGTAATTTCAGCTAGTGGTAACTGCCAAGGAAAAAGAAGAAAGAGTGACAGAGAATAGGCCTTGAGGGTGGTTTTGGAAGGCTTCATTAAAGAGTGAATGTCAAGTGAGGGAACCAGCCTGGTGAAAAACCAAGGAAAGATTCCCCACGTATCCCGAATGGGGCTGGATGTGTTAGAAGAACAGACAAGAAGACCAGTGTGATGGGATCTTAGGGCTAGGGAGAGGCATCAGAGAGGCTGGCCAGTCCTGTGGGGCTGGTGAGCCAGCAGGAGCAATTTAGATTTTATTCTAATAAATTAGAAGCTACTGGGGAGATCTCAGTGAAGTAGTGATGGGAATTGATCTACTAGCTCTCATAGTATCTAACAATCACGTAGATTTCCAGAGACAGTCCCTTCGCAAAATCCACCAGTGCTCATGGTGATTCCTCCATCTTTTTCACTTCCTTTCTGGTGGGTGAATGGTCAGGTGGACTGGAAAACAGACAACAGGGCAGCCTCTGCATACAGCCACCAGTAGTCAGGACTCGGGGCAGAGGGGGCGCGGGGGAACATGCGTGGACACTACAGAGAATAGCCAGCCAGATCCTGAAAGTGGGAAACTCTCTGAGATGAGTGACCCTATTCCTTCCAGAAGTAAATATCATCTAGATGGGGAGGGGGAGGTGTAGAGTAGCAGAGACCTGAGAAATATAATCTGCCAGAGCAGAGCAAAGATATTGTTTGGATCCTGATTTGAGCAAACCACCTCTCAAAAGACACTTCTGAGATGATGGGGGGGAAATGTAATTCATTTGGGTTATTACCTGACCTTAAAGAATTCTTATTTATCTAGATGGGTGTGATAAAGGTGAAAGTGAAAAAAATGAAAGTGTTAGTCGCTCAGTCATGTACAACTCTTTTGCAGCCCTATGGACTGTAAACTGCCAGGCTCCTCTGTCCATGGGATTTCGCAAGCAAGAGTATTGGAGTGAGTAGCCATTCCCTTCTCCAGGGGATCTTCCCGACCCAGGGATCAAACCCAGTTATCCTGCATTGAAGGCAGATTCTTTACCGTCTGAGCTACCAGAGAAGCCCCTATGATAAAGGTATCGTGGTTATTTTTTTTGAAGCCCTTATCATCTAAAGATATAAGCTAAAGTATTTATAGGTGACATGGCCTGATGTCTGGGATTTACTCTAAAATATCCTGTCAAAGGGCTTCCCTGGTGGCTCAGTGGTAAAGAATTCACCTGCCAATGCAGGAGACTCAGGTTCAGTCCCTGGGTTGGGAAGATCCTCTGGAAGGAAATGGCAACCCAATCCAGTATTGTTGACTGGGAAATACCATGGACAGAGGAGCCTGACGGGCTACAGTCAGTGGGGTCGCAAAGAATCGGACACAGTTGAGTGAGTAAACAAGAGCAGTCCTGTCAAAAACACCATGGAGGAGTGGGGGAACAGATGGAAGGAATGAGAAATAATGGTGTTGAAGCTGGTAGGGTGGCTCATCATGCTCTTCTCCCTGCTTCTGGGTACCTTTGAAAATTTCCATAATAAAAGTTGTTTTTTTGTTTTTTTTAATAAGTAAAGTTGAAAAAATAAGTCATTCTGTGGCAGCAGGAACCTCACATCTCACTTCTGTCTTTTCTCCCTTTTCAGCATGGCAGGGAAGGCGGCCCTGCAGCCCACCAGCCTTCACACACAACTGCTGCTCGCTCTGCCCCGCTGACCCACTCAGTCTGGAGGCCACGGGACAGCGCCTGCCTTGAGAGGTTATCCAGGCACTGCTGTCCACAGCGATGGTGGAGAATTGGACTCCACAGGCTCACAACCTTCCCATCAGGCTTCAGGGGCCAGCATCCTTCATCCTAGGACTGGTGGCCCTGAACAATGGCTGAGGGCCAGGGGACCCCATAAAGTTAGTCTACAACTTTCAGGGGCCAGCAGCACTCCAGCGCCCGTGGACTATGACCACCTATCGGCCCATCCCCAGTGATGGTGTGGACCTGGCAGCCGGCTGTGGGGCCAGGGCGGCCGATGTCCTGCCCGGGCCGCACACAGGGGACTACGCTCCCTTGGGATTCTGGGTGCAGAACGGCAGCGTGCCCCAGCCCGTGGGCGAGAGCACGGTCAGTGCCCCCACCCGCCCCAGCCCCACCACCCCCGCCATGCCCAAGATGGGCGTGCGCGCCCGGGTGGCCGACTGGCCGCCCAAGCGGGAGGCCCTGAGAGAACAGAACAACCCCAGCCCCTCCCTGGACGCAGATGGCACGAAGGCCACAAAGGCGGCCCATGCCATGAGAAGCGTACAACAGAACGGACAGCCCCCGGCCGGTACCCCTACCCCGGCTTCCTCAGGGTCCAAAGCCTTGCACCGACTCGCCAGGAGGCGGTCTAAGGATGTGGAGTTCCAGGATGGGTGGCCCCGGTCCCCCGGCCGGGCCTTCCTCCCGCTGCGGAACCGCAGCAGCAGCGAGATCACCCTCAGCGAGTGCGACGTGGAGGACACGGCGGAGCCCCGGGCGGCCCGCCACACGGGGGCGCTGCCGCTCTTCCGCGAGTACGGAAGCACGTCCTCCATCGACGTGCAGGGCGTGCCCGAGCAGAGCTTCTTCGACATCCTCAACGAGTTCCGCAGCGAGCAGCCCGAGGCCCGGGGCACCCCGAGCCTCACCGAGCTCCTGCGGGCAGATCCCGGTCCCCACGTCTCGGGGGGCGGTGGCGGCGCAGCCAAGGGGGAGGCCCGCAACGGGCAGCCCACCAAGGACAGCCTGCTGCCGCTGCAGCCCCTGAAAGAGAAGGAGAAGGCCCGCAAGAAGCCCTTGCGGGGCCTGGGCGGCGGGGACCAGGTGGACTCGTCCATTTTCCGGAAGCTGCGGAGCAGCAGAGCCGAAGGCGAAGCGGCCCGGTGCTCCGGGGAGGCCGAGGATGGCCGGAGCCCCCCGGAGGCCAGTCGGCCGTGGGTCTGCCAGAAAAGCTTCGCCCACTTCGACGTGCAGAGCATGCTGTTCGACCTCAACGAGGCAGCAGCCAACCGGGCGTCCACGGCCCAGCGGCGGAACACGACCACCGGGGCCTCGGCCGCCTCGGCCATGGCGTCCCTGACGGCGTCGCGGGCACAGCCTCGGTGGCCTGGCCCCGCCTCACCAGCGGACCTGAACTGCAAGGAAAACGGAGCAAGACCTGGAAGGATGCGCGCCGCCGCCCCTGAGGCGCGGCGGGCGTGGCCGCGGGCGGGGGCAGGTGGGGGCGCGAGGTCCGCCCCCGCCACCCGGGCCACGCCACGTGGTGCCCAGGAGCGGGCGGTCGCGCAGACGCATCGAGCCGTGGACCTCGGCGCCCGCTACTATCACGGGAATCTGGTGGGCAAGGTGGGGACGGGGGGGGTGGGGCATTGCTCATTCATTCTCTGTGTTCTTCCTGCCCTGGCACGGAGGATGCAGAAAGAGGCAAGACCTCCGCAGGGGTTGGGGGACAGAGTGAGCCCCGTCTCATGATACATGCTTCACACTTGGGGCTGCAGGAGACAATAGATAGGCATTTAGCAAATACGTTCTGCCTTCAGCCACGTGTCAGGCACTTTTTAGAGTCAAGGTATACAGTATTGACCAGCTTAAAGCAAAAATTTTGTTTTCCTAGCATACAGTATTTTAGTGGGGTAAGACAAGCAATTATACTAAATATGTAAAGTGTATAAGGTGTCATGAGGTGGGAAGTGCGGTGGAGAAAAGTAAAATAGGGAGGCGGGAAAACAGTGTCAGTGCCGGGGTGTTGCGTTTTCAATAAGAAATGGTCAGGGAGGACTTTCTAGGTGGGTCCCCTTTGAGTACTGAACTGAAGAAGGTGAGGGAGGGAACCTTGCGGAGATTGGAGACAGTGTTCCTGGCACAGGAAACAAGTACAAAAGTCCTGGAACATTGGGGGAATAGGATAGGGGCCAGTGTTGCTGGGACAGAGTGCGTGACAGAGGGTGAAAGGAGACAAGATCACTTGGGATTTTGTGAGCCATGGTGAGGACTCTCATTTTTACCTTAAGTGAAATGGAGCCACAGGAAGATTCTGAGCAGGAGAGGGCCTTGATCTGACTCGGGTGTTCACAGCTTCCCTCTGGGGAAGGAAGCGGTAGGGGCAAAGAATCAGGGAGACCCAGGAAGAGTCTGCTGCAATAGTCCAGGCAGGAAATGGTGATGGGCAAGTCTAGGATGGGAGCCCAGGAGTGAGGAGGAAGCAGGCAGGTTCTGGATCCCCTCAGAAGGTGGAGCTGCTGGTGTTTGGAGGGTGTTAACATGGGAATCACGCATGGTTAAACTCACTGATGCTGATGAGGCAATCCTCAGAGGCTACAGAGCATAGTGCAAAGACCACAAATCCAGGCAGCCGCAGAGGCCAGGCAGGAGACAATAGAGGGAGGCAGACCAGGCAGGGGCTGTGCAGAGGGGAACTCCTGTTCACTGTTGTCATCCAGGAAGCGTAGACAAACCCAGTGTTGCCATCCTTTCTAATTATCTAGATTCTCCTGAAATTCAGATTTTAATATGGATTCTCCTATATCAATTCAGAATTGCTTGTAACTGCCAGTAACAGGCTTAAACAACATAGATTATTTTTCTCCACATAATAAAGTCTAGAGATGTGCACCTCAGGGCTAGTATGGCTACTCCTCAGCATCAGTGGAATGCCAGCCTTAGTGCATTAGCCTCCAAGCCCTCAGAGTGATCTCCTGATGCTCAAGATGGCTGCCTGAGTTCCAGCCATCACATCCATGTTTCCAGGCAAAGAGAAGGAGGAAAGGATTCAGACAGAATAACAGATTTCCTGTCAAATCAGCACCCCTCCCCTACCTTTTTATTAAGTCAGCCCCTTTTAAGAAGAGCATTCTCAGAAGTCCTAGCCAACTGCTTCTGTTTATGCACCACTCCAGTCTGCAAGGCAAGCTGGGAAATGTTGGTAAGACAGAGCCTCTCTCTTTTCTTCCTCCAAGAACAGGTTTGCTCTTAAGAAGAAGGGAAGAATAGGTAATGAATAGGCAGTTAGTACTCCACAGCTGATTTAAAATTTTTTGTAAAGCAGTGTCCTAGTCAAACGCAACTGCTGCCATCCCTCTGGGTCATCCCTCTGTCCAGAATACAGTCTCTGGCGCTCCACCAGTGTTGAAGTCAGACTGCCTTGGGCTTGGGGTGTATGTTTCATAGCTTATTAGCTACATGACACATTTTACCCCTTGTACTCTGTGTCCTCGTGTGAGGAACAGAGATGATTGTAGCAGCATCATGTGTCCAGAAAAAAAGTGACACAGAGATTGGAAGTTAAAGGATGAAAAAAGAAGTTCAGACAGTGCTAATCAAGAGAAAGCCAGTGAGGCAACACCAGTATCACATGAAATAGACTTCAAGGCTAACAGCATTTGTTAGAAGAACCAAAAGGACCGTTTTATGTAGAATTTTTAAAAATTTTACCAAGAAACTCTAACCTGGTTAAGGGGTATAAAAATAAAAAACTAATATGGCTACAGGAGGACATGAACAAATCCACAACCCATGGGAGAAGTTGACAGGGTCTGTCTTTGAAATTTACAAACCTAGTGGCCAGAATATTCGGCTGAGGGGATTTGAAAAATCTGGTTTTGCATTTATATTATATTAATTTTCTACCTAACCAGCAGAGAATACATTCTTTTCATTTAGTGCATAGAAATACCTACACGGTAGGACTGTGGTAAGGATCAAAGAAGATTGTATATCAAAACACTCAGTTCTTCATCAGGCAGGTAGTAAGTACTTATCATGGAGCTTTAAAAAGAAGCTGTTTTCTTTCAAAAAATAATTTCTTTGTTGCTCTGGAAGCTCAGAAATGTTAGTCATTGGTCAGTGTTTATTGAGTGCCTAGTATATTCTAGGACCTCAAGGGTACTGGGTATGCATTGGTGGAAAACAGAATAGCCCCTGCCAATGTTTCGGGGATAGATTGATATCTGTGGAGCACATTTATCCTGTTCTCTGACCAGTTAGGTAGATTGTCTAACCCACTGCCGGTGCTGTTCTGATTGGGACCATTGAAAGTGAAGTCACTCAGTTGTGTCTAACTCTTTGCGACCCCATGGACTGTAGCCTACCAGGCTCCTCCCTCCATGGGATTCTCCAGGCAACAGTACTGGAGTGGGTTGCTATTTCCTTCTCCAGGGGATCTTCCCGACCCAGGGATCGAACCCGGGTCTCCCGCATTCCAGGCAGACGCTTTAACCTCTGAGCCACCAGGGAGTTATTTGAGCTTTAGATAAGCCTTTAATTCACCAAGAGCTTCCCAGGAGACTAGGAACCCTCTTTTAAACATGGAAAGCACTAGAGTGGGAAGAAATTTCTGGCAGTGTGTAGATGCCGGCTTCATGGACTGAAGTTGAGACAGACTGCTGGTGGGCATGCACCAGAAGCAGGAAATACTTGGGTTAGACACCAGGAAGAACTGTTTGCCTGGAAAGGTTGTAAGACAGCAGCTTTTTTTTTTTTTTTTTTTAAAGCAGAGACAGCTGTCATTTCGGAGAGAGAACAAATGACTTCCTCCATGACTCGTTAAAGGCTCAGCCACCATAAGGAAAAAAAGAGTAGTGTTGAAGTTTCCTACATCTATGGGAGCATGGCTAGATACAGGTGATGCTTAGGGACTTGAGTTATGGTCCTGTCCTGTGATGAATGTCATGCCCCGCGGGTAGTAATAGCCAACACATCTCACTTGCTCCCTCTGTGCCTGGCTCTGTGCTCCACACTGACTAACCTAAATCCTCACAGTCATGCTGAGATGTGAATCCATCCTTCCTGATCCCATTGTACTAATGAGAATGCTGTCAAGTGACGTGGGCCACATCTAATGAGTCCAGGGCCCGGATTTCAGCCAAGCAGAAGACACTGTAGTCTACAATCTTATTTTTTTTTTTTAGACTAGAATTATAACTGCTTCATGAGGGCTAATTGGCAGCTAAGCCGCTGAACATTTGCAAATACGAGATAATCACAACGAGAGACTAAGTTTATTACAAGGCAGGCACCGCACTAAGCGTTTTTTTATTTGTAGCTTCAGTTCACTCTCACATCACCTCTTATGAATTGCGGGTAGCACTAGGGCCCCCTTTTTCCTAGATGAGAGCATGGAGACTCAGGAAACTTCTGTGACTGCAATAAGGTGCAGTAAGGTGGGCTTGACCTCTCATGGTCTCTCCATCAAGCATGGCTGTGACCAGGCATGAGGTTTGTGTGACCAGGGCCCCACAGGGCACACAAGAGCCTTCCCTGGCTGTCCCCTCAGCAGGCCTGCCGTGGGACATCACCCCTCCTTCCCAGAGAGCTGGCTCTGAACTTCCTTGCTGTTCCTTCTCAGAGCACGCCAATTACTTCGGGGTGGACGAGAAGCTAGGGCCAGTGGCTGTGAGCATCAAGCGAGAGAAGCTGGAGGACCACAAGGACCACGGGCCTCAGTACCAGTACAGGATCATCTTCCGGACCCGAGAGGTAGGTGCAGTCAATCACGTCACTGTGACATACGTCACAGCCACTCACATCGCTGAACCCCTACTCGGTACCTGGTTCTGTGAGCAAGCGCTGCCCCTGCTTCAACTCCTGTAATCCTTCCCACAGCCTCACAAGAGCCATCCCGTCAGTCCCCCCATTTTACAGATGAGAAGACTAAGACTCCGAGACATGTATAAATCAGTGGCCAACATTGGAATCCGGTGGGTCTGACCACAGAGCCCCAGATTCTGACATTTGCAAAAGGTTGAAGGTGGTGAGCATAAAAAATAAAGGCAGAACTGTAGGCGATTCTTTCAGGATCGTGAGGTGTCCTGCGGAGTGGAAAGGCAAATGAAGGCTGCAGGTCTCAGGCAGGGTAGGAACTGAGGACTCAGGAGTGGGCAGTGCTGTTGATGGGCTCAAAACATCCCAGCCCTGCTCCTTCCATTCAGAATAGAGGAGCCCCTTGTCCCAGCTTGGTCCAAGCCTTCCCCTGGAATAAAGGGGAAGCTGTGGCTAAGGACGGAGAAGGCAATGGCACCCCACTCCAGTACTCTTGCCTGGAAAATCCCATGGACGGAGGAGCCTGGTAGGCTGCAGTCCATGGGGTCGCTAAGAGTCGGGCAGGACTGAGCGACTTCATTTTCACTTTTCGCTTTCATGCATTGGAGAAGGAAATGGCAACCCACTCCAGTGTTCTTGCCTGGAGAATCCCAGGGACGGGGGAGCCTAGTGGGCTGCTGTCTATGGGGTCGCACAGAGTCGGACACGACTGAAGCGACCTTGCAGCAGCAGCAGCGGCTAAGGAACGAGGCCTGCGGGGCACCCTGTGTGATTAGGTCTCTGAAGTTTTAAGTGGCAGATAATCTAGTTCTGTCTGGGGTTTTTTGTTTGTTTGTTTTTTATTAGATTGGCTCCCATAGACAGAGGAGCCTGCCAGGCTCGTTGGAGCTTGCGAGATCTTTACTTGTGGCATGTGAACTCTTAGTTACAGCATGGAAACCCAGGCCCCCAGCATTAGGAGGGCTGAGTCTTAGTCCCAGTTTCTGCCTGCTTTAAGCCAGAAGTACAATTCATTGGCTTATGAAACTGCAAGTCCAGGGGTAGGACTGGCTTCAGGCATAGCTGGATCCAGGCACTCAGATGACGTCACCAGAGCCCTGTCTTCCTGTCTCTTCCACTCAGCTGGCTCTGCCACTTTTTTCATTGTGGGTTGTCATCCTCTTCTGCAAACAGACCAGCTGCTCAAGTCTTCTACATCTTATACTTTCTCTTCCACATTCTTGCCTGCTGGAGCTCTGGGAAAGACTCTATTGGCTCTGCATGGATCACATGCCCATGCCCCAGGCCAGTCACTGTCATCAGGGATGATAGAGGAATGCTCCACCCTGGGTCCAGGGCCAGGCAGGGCACGAGACGCAGTTCCTCAGCAAAAGGAGAGGGAGCTAGGCCAGCAGAAACGGTGGAGACTTCCAAAAAACCCAAAGGAAGACTTGCCAGAAAAGAGGCAATCATCAGCTGGGCTTCCCAGGTGGCGCTAGTGGTAAAGAGTCTGCCTACCAATGCAGGAGACGTGGGAGACACAGATTCGATCCCTGGAGTCAGAAAGATCCCCCAGAGGAAGGCGTGGCAGCCCACTCTAGTATTCTTGCCTGGAGAATCCCATGGACAGAGGAGCCTGGCGGGCTACAGTCCATGGGGTTGCAAGGAGTCAGACATGACTGAAGCGACTTAGCATGTGCATCAGCTGGGCAGACCCCCAAAGTTGATCTCCCTCCCCGCATGCATTACCCCATCCCCCTTGCTCCTGGCAGACATGGGGACCAGCAGACAGCCGCTGCCAGGGAGTTTGGCTGTGGGGCTGGCCAAACCTGGACCTCATCCAGACGGCAGATGCTGCACTGAGGTCCGCGGCCCCATCCCCTCACGAAGACCTTCCCGCTGAGGGGGAACGAGAGGACACAGAGGCTTTGTGGCAGCACAGGGGAGGCAGCCCCCAAAACTTGGCGTCCATCCCGCAGGTGGTCACCATCCCCTCTGTCTCCCTAGCACCTCCCCCTGCCTTGCCTTTCTGGCCAGATGAACGCCAGGGCAGGATCTGAGGTGACAGCTCGCACTGCGGCAGTGTTTGACATGTGGGGAGCGGCCAGGTGAGGTGACAGCGGCAATCACATACTAATAAATGACATGCGGCTGCTGTTATATTGCAGGTTCATGTCACACTGCGTGTCAGGCATGTTCTATACTTGTTATGTGCATTCACTCACTTAAGCGTCATGGCAGTTCTACAGTGAAGGCACTATAATCCTTCTCATGGTAATGATGAAACAGACACAGTCGGGGTAGGGGACTTGCCCAGAGCACTCTCCGTGGGTGACAGGCCAAGGTGTCGGCTCATGCCCCAGCCACCCCTCGGCTGCCTCTGGAGTTCCTTTGACTCAGCTCAGGCTGTATGTACGTCGGACCCATTCATGAGTTATGACCGCAGTTTCATGCCAGCGTTTTATTGTGTTTGTTTGTTTGTTTGTTTTCATGAAGACAGAACATGTAGAATGTTGTTTTTTTTTTTTTTTTAATGTACCAGACTTTGCTTTTTTGTTTGTTCTTTTGTTTTGTTTTTTGGAATTTTTTGGCCATGCTCTGTGGCTTGCAGGATCTTAGTTCTCTGACCAGGGATCAAACCCAGGCCTGAGTAGTGAAAGCACAGAATCCTAACCACTGGACCACCAGGGAATTCCCCCAGAATTTGTTGTGCACACGGAGAGTCATGGAGATGCTAGGTCAGGATGTAATATTTTTCTGTGCTTCCTATTCAGTAGGTTTGAAACCAACTTGGTGCCTTTACTGGATTATGCCTACTTCCACACACTTCCCAGCCCCAGTACCCATCAAAACGAGTCTCTGAGCCACCCCAGGCTGGACATAGGGTCCTTGGAGCTCAGGACACAGGTGTGGAGTTCCTCCACTCGACAGAGATTCACTCAGCACCACCACCAGCCAGCCCTGCACTGGGCACTGAGGAACTGCAGTAAATATAGCAGAGATGCCCATGGGACCCTGAGGAAGGCAGACAATACATAGATGGCCTAGCAGATTATGCACTGTGGTACGTGATGACAAGGTGGAACAGAAAGCAAGGAAGAGATAAGTGTGGGCGTGGTAAGATGTTTAGACCAGATAGTCAGGGGCGGTGTCACTCAGAACATTTGAGTAAAGGGCCTAAAGAAGATGAGAGAAGGAGCCATGGGGACATGTGGAAGAATGTTCCAGGGGAAGGGAACAACCTGTGCAAAAGTCCTGAGGCAGGAAAGTGCCTGGTACAGTCACTTAGTGGTTGTGAAACCTTGGATGACTTCTCTCAGAGCTTCCGTTCCCTCCGTGGGATCCCAGTCTCTCAGGACCGTGGCGTAGGCTTGGTGAGGTTGCCCATATAAAGTGGGCAGTGCTGGGCCTGGCCCTTGGGGAGAGCCCACAGTTAGCCTTTGGCAGGGGTCTCAGTTTCCCACCCCTTTGTCACATTCCAGTCAGCCCTATTAATTTTGGCCCAGTGTGAGGTTCACAGCCACAGATGGGCCTTTGACCTCACACATGTGCAGGCCACATGGGTATTCAGTCCTGGGCCCAGCCCCTCACAGAGCTGCCTGTTGGACACTCAGGCCTAAGGACCTTATCATCTGGAGGAAGGGGCAGAGGCCAGCAAGGTTTGCCTTGCTCCTTCCAAAGGCCCTTCCTGGGACTTCCCTGGTGGTCCAGTGGCGAAGACTCCACACTCCCAGTGCAGGGAGCCTGGGTTCGATCCCTGGTCAGGGAACTAGGTCCCACATGCCACAACTAAGAGCCAACACAGCCAAATAAACATATTTTTTAATTTAAAAAAACAAGCAAAGGCCCTTCCTGCCATGGCAGCAGAGGAGTCACACAACCCAAAAGTAGTAAGGACAATAGTAATAAGAATGGTTAACACTTTCAGCACATATTCCTGACATGTGCTGTTCCAAGTGTTTTATATTCATTGACCTTTCACAGCCTCTCAGTAGGCCCTTGATGTGGGTTCCATGATCCCCATTCCACAGATGAAGATTCTCGAGGCCTAGGGAGATAATCACTTGTCAGGGTCCACAGTGGCAGAGCCAGGGTAGGAACCCAGACTGCCTGCGTCTCCAGCCCATGCTCTTAACCTCTAGCCACTCACTCTAGGGCTGAGTTTGAATCTGGCCCTGTGACCAGACAGCCTGGGGTTCGGTTGAGCTCTGTCACTCACCAGCCTTGTGGCCTTAGGCAGATGGCTTCACGCCTCCATTTCTTCATCTGTAAGATAAACCTGTATTGTCTGCGTGCTGTGTCCAGGAAAGGTGGGAAGGCTCCCCTGGACTGGCACATGCGAGCTGGTAGCGCACGGCTGCAGGGCAGTGAGTGTCTCTGAGCGGGAGGTGCTGTGCTGATGCTGAGGTCCTGGCTGTCACTCTTTGCCGAGAGGTCAGAGGGCCGTGCTGGGGAGTGAAGGTCAAGCTCACGGACAGAGTTCTGTCCTCCTGTCACGCACTCGTGTCTTGGGGGCCAGAGCTTGGGGCCCAGGCTGTTTTCCAAGCCAGCTGGCTGGCCCACCCCAGATGGCCGCCCCCAGCCACCAGGGAGACAGAGTGGGCCCACGTCTCCCAGCAGATGGGACGGGAGCGTTGGCAGCGCCAAGCTTCCCGCCAGGGCGGGAACAGACTGGAGCTGGGCTTTGGTACTGCACACCAGAACGTCAGCCTCACCCACCCTGAGCTTGGAAAGGACAAGCTCCAGGTCCAGGCCGGGGCAGCCCTGCCCTGAGCCCCTGGCAGGACACAGGGACTGCCAGCAGCCGGGGGCTCCCTGGCCCAGTGGGTTCCCTTTGGCTCCCAAACATGACTTTTTGACAGCCTTAGTTTTGGTAGGGTTAGAGGTTTGGATTCTTTTTCTTTCTTTATTGAAAAAAGTAACAGTCACTCATTAAGAATTTAAAGAGAATTTAAATGTATACACAGTAGAAATGGAAGAATCTTGTATTAACTGCAGAAAACAAGGGTAGTAGTGAACCTCATTTGGGACCTCACTTGTGTTCAGGGGGTACCTCCGTTGGTGAGATGTAATCTCCAGAACATACTGTTAAGTGAGGGGAAAAACAAACTGTAGCCTCCTAATAAGGGTAAATTTTCTTTACGTTTTTAACAACACATGTGGCTTTGTGTAAATACATTTGTGTCCTGTGACAACAGCTAGTGTATTGAGTGCTCACTTTGTGTAGATAGAGTGGTAATAAGCACTGTATACATTTTTCTTATTGAGTTTATTTTTTTGACTGTGCTGGGTCTTCACTGGGGCTTTCAGGCTTTCTCTAGTTGTGGGAATCAGGGCTACTCTTGGTTGTGGTGCACGGGCTTCTCATTGTGATGGCTTCTCTTGTTGCGGTTCCTGGGCTCTAGAGCACGGGCTCAGTAGTTGCAGCACACGGGCTCAGTGGGTCTGAAGCATGTGGGAGCCTCTGGGATCAGAGATTGAACCCACGTCTCCTGCATTGGCAGGCGAATTCTTTACCACTAAGCCACCAGCGAAGCCCTTTGTATTGAATCTTTACAACCCTTTTTTGCAGGCACTGTTATTCCCCATTTTATTGGTAAAAGGCACAGAGAAATTCAGCAGCTTGCCAGAGTCACACAGCTGGAAAAGGGGGAGAGCCAGGATTTGAACTGAGGCGGACCGATTCCCAAGGGACCTCCCAGAAAGAACTCCGGGAGAGTGGACCAGCACGGAGGAAGGCGGGGTGCTTCTGAGTTGGAGGCTGGTGGAGAACAGCCTGCGCGGGTGGGAACCTCCTTGCTGGCGTGGCCCTGAGGCCATTTAACATCAGTGACATGATGCACGTGTCATCAAGGGTCTTGCAGGCCGAGTGGTGGGTGTAGATTTTATTGGGAGAGAGATGGACTGCTGTCAGCAGAGGGCTGACTCAAGCTGCTCCGGGAAGAAGGGGCTGGAGTCAGGTGGTGGCAGGGCAGGCGCAGGGAGACCAGGAGAAGGCTGCTGTCACAATCCAGGTAGGACAGGACCAGGTGGAGGGCGGAGGTGGCCGCACGTTGCAGCATGCCAGTGCCCTACTTATTATCCCTAGCAGAGAAGTACAATCTGGGAGCTTTTCAACTGGTGGCTTTTGGTCAAGTCTTCAGAGCCAAAAATGTGAACGTAGGCCACCTGTCTCCAGTGCTGAAGAAAACGAGGACTTCTGAGCCACACTGTCTCTTGTCTCCAGCAGAGGGCGCTGTGGGACAGTGTCCGCAGGATTCAAAGGCACTGATCCTGTGGGTCCATGAGTGGAAATTCACAATCCCAGGGCCACCCAGATTGACAGAGCAAAGCATCCATATCCTGGCTTTTCATGATCTATTTCAAGGCTATCCTGCCTGTGATAAGAGAGAGTTGTTTGTTTATAACTGGGAACTCCCAACTATGAGATCATCTCCTCCTTTCCACGCATGCCTCTTGCCCAGGTCCTGTTTGGCAAGGGCAGGCTGTGTGTTTAGAGGCAATGTTGTGACGTGTTCTTTTTGCTGTCTCTTGCGTCTGTTGACTTAGGGTGAGCGTGTTTTTCCAGTTAACGCTGAGCCGCCTCAGTCTTTTAAACTGTAGCCCCATGTGTGTTTTAGGTGCTCACAGCAGTCCCCTCGGGGGAGGCTTTTTTCCCCTGTCCTGCTGTAGACCAGGGAGTCATCTTGCAGTGACGCTAGAGCTGCTGTGCCTCGCCCAGGACATGGCGTAGCCTGGCGGCCAGCAGTGCTCTGTGGACGGGAGCCTGAGCTAGAGTCAGTAAGGACGCGCTCAGACGGGGCTGGCGTGTGTAAATGGGCACAGCCACTTGGAAAACTGCTTGGCAGTTCCATAAAAGTGAAAATTAACATGCCTGGTGACTCAGCAATTCCTCTCCTAGGTATAAACCCAGACGCAGATGTGTTCATGTGCTCTGAGAGGTGCTTCTGTGAATGTTCCTAACAACACTGTTCGCAGTTGTCAAACACTGGAAGCAGCTTCCACGCTCATGAGCAGTAGGATGGATTAAATCCATCGTGGTAGAAACGGCAGCCTCTTGCAGCAACCTGGTCCTATCTCATAGCTGTGGCATTGTGAGAAAGAGGCCAGATAGAAATGAATACAAACATATGAAGCTCAGAAACAGGCAGAAATAAATCATGGTGTGAAGAATTAGGATAGGATTGCTCTTGTTCTTGTTTAGTCACTGAGTAGTCCCTGACTCTTTGCAGCCGCATGCATGCATTAGAGCACAAAGCCAGACTCCTTTGTCCATGCAATTCTCCAGGCAAGAATGCTGGGGTGGTTGCCATTTCCTTCTCCATGGGATCTTCCTGACCCAGGGATCGAACCCGCGTCTGGTACACTGGCAGGTGAAGTCTTTCCCACTGAGCCACTAGGGAAGCCTAGGGTTGCTTTTGGCACAAAAGAGTTTTTTGGAGACTGGTAATGTGTTTCTTCATCTGGGTGGCGATTACCTAGATACTCACTCTGTGCTAATTCCTTGAGCTGTGCTTGCACATGCGGTGTACTCTTCTGGAGCACATTATATTTCAGAGGGAAAATTACTCAAAGAGAAAAGCCATGAGCTCTGGAGGCGTCACACCTAGGGTGGAATCCTGGTTCAGCCACTTAGCTGTGGTGACCTTGGATAAGGCACCTAGCCTCTTAGAGCTTCAGTTTTCTTATCAGTAAAAGGGAGATAGTAACATTCCCGTCCCCCAACAGACCTGTACATATACTGGTAGTTATAACTACTATCATGGCCAGATAAGTGCAGTTGAACTGTGCTTTCATAAATGTGACTTGTTATTAAGATATATCTGTTAGAAATTACCTTGTCTGCAAAGTAACAGAAAACATGACTATAGCTAAAACAAATACAGGGTTATTTTAATTATCTAACAGGAAATCTGGAGGTAGGAAGTGACAGGGACTGGCTCCTATGTGATTTTGTTGTTGTTGTCTCATTCCTAGTGATCCCAGGGTGGCTGTCGAAGCTCCAGACGTCTTATCCTCATACCAGTGTCCTTAGAAAAAAATGAGCAGGTGGGAAGGGGCTTTTTAAACCAGGGAAGAAAATCTTTCATCAGGAAAGAGAATCTGCCACAGATGTCTTTCCCAAGCTGAATTTCCTTCTCATTTCATGGCCTGGATCTAGTCACATGGCCACCTGTAGGAGAAACTTGGAAAGCAGCCTCTGGGGAAGGGGAATGCAATGGCCGTGATTGGCTCAACTAAAGGTTTTGTTTTGTTAAGCAATGTAGACAATGTGTATTTCATAATTTACTGTTACATTCCATCAGGATGTTTATTATGACAGTCCAGCAGCTAAAACATGTATCTTTGGAAAAAAGCTTCAAATGCTTAATTTCATAACATATAAATATAATGCACATAACAAAGATATAGCAAGAAACTTCCACCTACCCACAAATTGGAAAAAACCCTGATGCTGGGAAAGGCTGGGGGCAGGAGAAGAGGGTGACAGAGGATGAGATGGTTGGATGGCAACATGGACTCAATGGATATGAGTTGGAGCAAACTCCGGGAGATGGTGAAAGACAGGGGAGCCTGGGCATGCTGTAGTCCATGGGGTTGCAGAGTCAGACATGACTGAGTGACTGAACAGCAGCAACAACCCAGAAATTGCTATATTCATCATTTCTGAAACACCTCTGTATTGGCCACGATGCTTTCAGCTCTAAGAAAACTTTAAGTTTGTAAAGTGCCAGATAGTAATTGTCTTAGGTTCTGTGGGGCACATGGTCTTCTTCAGACTATTGAACTCTAATGTAGTGTGCAGGCAGCCACAGGTAAAACAAACGAGTGTTTTTTTATTAGTGTTCTAATAAAACTTGACTTTATAGACACTTAAGTTTGAATATCATATACTTTTCTCATCACACGATATTAATTTTTTCAACCATTTAGAAATGTAAAACATTGCAGGCAGTGGACCAGATCCAAATCACCTGTGGAAAAACGTACAACCCAACCAACGCAAGGCACTGCAGCAGTGAAGTGAGGGGTGAATGCTGGTAGCCAGCCTTTTATTTATGCATTTTGCAGCACAGTTCAAAAAACACAAATTATAATGATGATAGTATCTAACATAGAGCTCTTCCTGTGTCTCAAACACTTATCCTAAGGACTTCAAAAATATTAACTCATGTACACCTCAAAGCAATCCTAACATACTGTTATTATCACTTCCTTTTTATGGAAAAGGGAACTGAGGCACGGAGAGGTTGAGTGCATGCCTCGTGCTAGAATCTGAGCCTGGGCAGTTGGAGTCCTGAGTCCACGCTCTTAACCTCTGTGTCATGTTGCTTCTACTAGAAAGATAAAGGTAGTGAAGACCATGTAGGGTTCTCATATAATTCAACTGCAGTGTAAATTGCAACCTGCTAAATATCAGTTCAGCTCTGCAACCTGCTAAAACAACACTAACATATTTCTTTCTGTGGTATTGCTCTTTTATTGTATAGGGTGTTTTCAGCTTTTTTAAAAATTAACGTTGTTTAGTTGCAGAGTCAAACCTGACTCTTTTGTGATCCCACAGATTGTAGCCTACCAGGCTCCTCTCTGTCCGTGGGATTTCCCAGGCAAGGATACTGGAGTGGGTTGCCATTTCCTTTTCCACTGACTAAAGGTTTTAAAATCTGACTGCACATCAGAATTCCCTGAGAAGTATTAAAATAGAATAGGTATGTAAATACACAGTTATGTCAGTGTGTGTATACTGCACACATACATGTATACATGCATACAAGCCTGGGCCCCACCACCAAGCAGCTGAATCAGAGCCCTTGGTTGTGGTTTTGACAGGAAACCAGTGCTACGGTTCAAGACCCACGATGGTGCTGGTGTCTGGGGCAGGCAGGTGTCTTGCCTAAGAGTGTGTGGTAACAGACTTCCCTGGTGGCTCAGACGGTAAAGAATCTGCCTGCAATGCGGGAGACTCGGGTTCGGTCCCTGGGTCAGGAAGATCCCCTGGAGAAGGGAATGGCTACCAACTCCAGTTTTCTTGCCTGGAGAATTCCATAGACAGAGGAACCTGGTGGGCTCCAGTCCATGGTGTCTCAAAGAGTTGGGCATGAGTGAGCAACTAAGTATACATTATGGTAATACATGTACATGTATTACAGTGATAACACAGTAAAAGTGTTTGTTAGCGGGCCGACATTGTGGTGCCTATTTTATTCACTATACTTTTTATTACCTGAACACAATCCACCTCCCCACCTGCGTATCAGCTCCAGGAAAACAGGGGTCTTTGTTTTTTCACCACGCTAAAGAGGGCCCTGGGACAATATTTGTTGAACAAACAAAGGCTGTTCCATCCAGTGTCCCAACACTCCCTGGAAGCTGAGGTGGAGCAATAGGAAGTCACTTGGTCAAGATCTCACAGCCAAGGGGCAGCAAGTTCAAGTTCGTTCAGACCCAGTGCTTTCCGGCCCCAGAGTCCAAGCTTCTGACTATCACACATGCTGCTGTGAGAACAGAACAGCCTCGTGGGCCCTCTCTCGTTCCTTGCTGCGTCCTGAGAGCCTCGTCTCCCCCTTCTCCCTGGAGCAGCTCACCACCTTGCGGGGCTCCATCCTGGAGGACGCCACGCCCACCGCCATGAAGCACGGGACCGGGCGGGGCCTGCCCCTGCGGGACGCCCTGGAGTACGTCATCCCCGAGCTCAACATCCACTGCTTGCGCCTGGCTCTCAACACTCCCAAGGTGACGGAGCAGCTGCTGAAGCTCGACGAGCAAGGGGTGAGCCAGGGCCCGGCAGGGGTGGGGGTGCAGGGGCAGCAGCCTGCAGCCCCACTGCCCGACCCTCTTCCATCTCACTTTTTTTTTTTTCCCTCCAAAGAACAGAAACCCACTCAGGCTAGTTCCAGTAAGAGGAGGGACCTTCTATCAAGTTCTAGGGCTGCCAGGAGCCGGCACGTGACTGCTGGGGCTCCCAGGGGAGATAGTCTAGGACTGAGGCAGCCACCGGGTCCCCGTGTGTGTCAGTGCTTCTGCTCCCTCGCTGCATACTGCCTCCCACAGCTCCCAGAGGTGCTATTAGGATGAGAGCCTTGTACAGGCCCCAGCTAGCTGACCCTCAGTCCCAGAAGAGCCTCTCCCGGCCCCATGCTTAGGTCACGTGACTGTCCGTGGTCCAGTGACCAGGGCATCAGGGACACATAAAACAAACATGGCTCCCAGGGCTCTCCCCCCAAGAAATAACTTCGACCCCACTGAGCCCTCCAGAACAGCCTTTTGCAGAACCCTAGCCAGTTCCAGCCCACCTACTGTGGGAAGCCGGCCAGGGTGACCATCTTTCCCTCGAGAGAGCACCACCCTCCACCCTGTAGAAAGCCTGGGCGTGGTGGCGGTGCCCCTTGCAGTGCCCCTCTGGAAACGCGGAGAGGGAGAGAGACGGCCGGAACATGCCCCCACACCTCTTTTCTTCTCTGGCTGCGCTGCGGCACTGAACCCCTACATAACCCCAGCAGCCAGGGAGAGCCCCCTCTGTCCCGCTCCCTCTTCCATCTCTGCCTGGCCTGCCTCCCTGACGCCGCTCTCACCTCTGCAGCTCTGCCGGAAGCACAAAGTGGGCATCCTCTACTGCAAGGCCGGCCAGAGCTCAGAGGAGGAGATGTACAACAACGAGGAGGCCGGCCCAGCCTTCGAAGAGTTCCTCTCCCTCATCGGGGAGAAGGTCTGCCTGAAGGGCTTCACCAAGTACGCCGCCCAGCTGGACGTCAAGAGTAAGTGGCTGCAGTGGGTGGCCTGGTGGGGGGAGCCCTGACCAGCTAACTTATCCCACGGGCCTATGGTCCAAAGGCCTGGTGTTACCCTGGGGAGCACGCAGGGCAGCGGGCGTTCAAGGACTCGGCTGGTGACAGTGTGGGTGGTGCAGGCACTCTGGATAAGAGTGTTGCGTGTTCTAGTAAAGCCTGAAGATTGTCCTGCTCTGTGTCTCAGCACCTGCACTCCCAGACATGTGCTCTGAGATCCCGAGCATGTGCGTGCCCAGAGGGGTCCTGAGGGGGTCACAGCCACAGACACCTGCGTGGTGCCCACTGTGCCCAAGGACCCCAGGAAACACAGTGCTCCTGGCCAGTCTCCCAGATGACAGCCACCTGGAGGTCACCTGGCCCTGGTGCTGGCCAGCCATGGCTTCAGTGACCTCACCTGTCACAGCTTATCCCCTGGGATGTCAGCCCACAAGAACAGGCATTCCTTGGTCTGTTCTATTGCTGCTTCCCTCACACCTACAAGTAAATAAAGCTGGGGTCCTAAGGGGCCGAGGCATAGGCCTCCGGGGTGAGTGTGACACCCTGGAGTCAGTTGCAGCGCGGCCTGGGGGTTCCGTGAGACGTGCAGCGGAAACCAGCTCCTGGTGTCCTGCCTGGACAGGGAGGAGCGACTCAAGGTGATAGAAGGAAATATGGGGACCCTGACCTTGTATCGGGCCCAGGCCTGGACAACAGTGTGACCTGAGAGGGGTGAGTTGGAATAAAATAGAGAAGGAATAAGAAATGCGTTCCAAGAAAAAGAAACAGCACATGCGAAAGCCCTGAGGTCCCAAGGCTTCAGGGAATAAATGGGAAGGACGAACTGAGGGAGGCCGGCAGGGGCCTCACATGCAGGACCTTCACTGCTAAAGATTAGTGATTTGGGTCTCTTTCCTATGAGAATTTTGAAACTCATAAGAGGCAGCATTGAATACTATTAAGAAAACATGCTGGGAACTTCCTTCATGGTTCACTGGCTAAGACTCCACACTTCCAGTACAGGGGGCACGGGTTCAGTCCCTGGTCGGGGAACTAAGATCCCACATGCCATGTGGCCCAGAAAACAACAAAAAAGAACAATGCATGGCATGTCCAAAATTTTTTAAAAAAGAAAACACACTCTGGAGTCAGAAAGTCTGAGTTCCAGTTCAAGCCCCCACCACTCACTGCAGTGTGTAAGCCCCGGCGTGAGTCGCTCCATCCGTGTGCCTCAGTTTCCCCCTTGGAGTCCACAATCAGGTGGGTTTCTCCCCAGTCATAACACCCTGCTGTTAGAGAAGAATGTGTCTTGACACTCAGGATTATCATTTCCTTCTTCATAGTTTGGCAATCTGTATATGCATCTCTAAACAATATAATCCATTTTGCTTGTTTGGGGATATAAAGTGAATGGAATTATACAGTTTGTGCGCCTTTGTGCCTGGCACCTTTCGTTCAGCGTTGCATTTGTGGGGTTTGCCCGTGTGCTGGCTGTGACTCATTCATTTTCGTGGCTGTGTCTTTCTCCACAGTGTGAACTGTGTATCCCTGGGATTGACGTATTGAGAATAGTTGTACCCATATCCTGGGGCACTCGTGTATGATTTCTCTAGGCTGTGATCCTAGGAGATAAAGTGCTTGGGTCATCAGTGAAGCCTGTCTTCAGGTTCAGTAACTATTACTCACGTTTTCCGAAGTGACTGTACCAATTTACACACCTCACCAGCTGCACAAAGGGTTCTGGTTGCTCCACACCCTCACCAGCCCGTGGCATTGTCAGACTTTGAAATGTTTACCAGTCTGGTGGGTGCTTAATATAAGATTTCCTTTTTATCTTAATGTACTGAAATTTTATTGTTGTTGCTGTTATTGTTATTGCGGCTGTGTGACATGTGGGATCTTAGTTCCCCAACCAGGAATCAAACCCACATGCCCTGCATTGGAAAGACGAGAGTCTTAACTACCGGACCACCAGGCACATCTCTAAATTTACTGAGCTTTAAAGGGTGAAGTTAAATGAAAACATCAACTTAAAAACTAACACAGATGGCATGTGGGACATGGCAGGAGCCCAGAGGCTTTGGAGACGTGGTGCTTAACTGGTGTTTCTGTTTCAGCTGACTCCACGGGAACCCACTCCCTCTACACAACGTACCAGGACTACGAGATCATGTTCCACGTCTCCACCCTGCTCCCGTACACCCCCAACAACAGGCAGCAGGTCAGTGGGGCCCAGGGTGGGGGCTCCAAGTGACTTCTGGTTGATGCACAGGGAACCCAAGGCACCTTCCCTCCCGACAGCCTTTGGCTGGCTGCCGGCCCGGCACCGGCTCTCCTGGCACCATCTCATGCAGCAGGTGGAGGCCTTCAGCCCTGGAGGCCCTCTCCACCACAGTCTCATCATCTGGGGCTTGGAGACTAGATCAGGTGTCATTCGATGTCACTTTTTTGTTCTGGCTATTCCTTGGCCACCCTGCTACCCCAGCTCTTCTCAAGGGTCTCTTGAGTCATCAAGGGTCCTGTGGGGAAGACCCAAGTGGATCAGTCAATATTATTTTGACTGCAAGTGACAGAGTACAAATCAAATTGAGTAAAAGCAAAAAATGAGATTTACCGAGTTATATAATTCTTAAGTATAATTCCAATACTTTGGCCACCTGATACCAAGAGCTGACTCATTGAAAACATCCTAATTCTGGGAAAGACCAAGGGCAGGAGGAGAAGGGGGCGACAGAGGATGAGATGGGATGAGATGGTTGGATGGCATCACTAACTCAATGGACATGAGTTTGAGCAAGCTCCAGAGATGGTGAAGGACAGGGAAGCCTGGGCATGCTGCAGTCCATGGGGTCGCAAAGAGTCGGACACGACTGAGCGACTGAACAACAATTGTCAAGTACTGGGAGAGGGCTAGCTTTAGGTATGGCTGGATCCAGGGGCTCAGACAGTGTCAGGAGTTCTTCCCATTTCTCACCTCTGCTTTTATTCTTAGTGGTTGTATTCACAGATCTTCCCAAGGAGTGGCAGCCCTCACCTTACATCCCACCAGCTTAGCTCCCTCAGGAGAAAGAGAGCTCTGCCTTGCAAGTATCCCAAAAATGTTTCCGGGCTAAATCTCATTGCACCACCCACTTGCCAGGCCCAGGGCAGGGATAGAATAGACTGATTGGCCAAACCTGAAGCATGTGCCCCGCCCCCCCCCAGAGAGGGCCAGTGGGAGGTGCTTTCCCAAAGGGGATGGACACGGCTGCCTGGAGGAGGAGGAGGTGCTGGGTGGGCACAACAGCTACTATGTGCTGCCAGGGCCTCCTCTCCTGGACACGCCATGCATGTCCAGGAGCTGTTTCTCATGAACAGAAACCCCACAGGCTTTTGATGGTTTAGGAAGTGTACGTATTTTTTCCTGTTGGTATGGGGTTTCCCAGGTGACTCAGTGGTAAAGAATACACCTGCAGGAAACCTAGGTTCAGTTCCTGGGTCAGGAAGATGATCTGGAGTAAGAAGTAGCAGCCCACTCCAGTATTCTTGCCTGAAGAATCCCATGGACAGAGGAGTTTGGCGGGCTGTAGTCCATGGGGTCACAGAGTCGGACACAGCTGAGCACACACACCACACCACCGCAGGTGGCAGTGTGCATTCTGCTGGCCAAAGTGGTCAAACGTCAGTGATTTTTAGAAAGTTCGCTAGTAGCAGCTGTAAGAGCATTGCTCTCATTGAACCTGAGTTGGCGTTCTTCGTCTGCCACTTCCTCACTGTGTCATCTCACCTCCCTGGGCCTCGGGTCCCTGCTCCGAAATGGGCAGAACGATAGCACCCATATCTCAGGGTCGTGGGGAAGGGACCCTGCCCTTGTGTGTGAAAACAGAGCTCATGGCAGGGCCCAGCACAGGAGGCACATGGGAAGAAGCTGAACGTACTCCTGGAGGCGTGGTGGGGAAAGCTTGGGTTGTGGGGCCAAGCAGAAGTGGGTTCAGGTCACAGCTCCTCCCTCCATGACTCTGGACTGAGGGCAAGACGTTTAACCCCCATGAACCTAACTTTTCTCATAAACAAAAGGAGGTCTGATGAATTAATCCCTCACAGGACTTGTTGTAAAGATGAAATGAGGTTACAGCTTTCATATGTGGGTGTAAAACGCCTGGTTCAGGGCTGATCACAATAAATGGGTGCTTAAGCAGTTTAGTTTAATCCTGTGTGAAACACACAGAGAGCCAGCGGTTCAGCAGTGTGTATTGTGCCGCTGAGTGTGACCAGATTTCACACTCCCGGCCACCTCACGTAGAGTTGCATGCAACACCCCCCATCAGCGGGAATTCCTAACGGTTATATGAAGGCTAAACTTCTGTACCTAAGAACAATGTGGGCTTCCCTGGACATCCAGTGATTGAGACTCTGCACTTCCACCGCAGGGGGTGCGGGTTCGATCCCTGGCTGGGAAGCTAAATCCCACATGCCCACACGGTCTGGCCAAAAAAAAAAAAGAACAATGTAATTTTAGCAAAAAAGTAAAATGCAAGAGTACATCATCGCCTTTAAAGATGACAGTTTTTCTCAGAGGCCATGACAGGCAGGGGGGAAATGATGGGGTTCCTGTGGGCTGATCTGAGGCTATCACCCCAGCCTTCTCAACTCAGGTAGCCAGAGATGGGCCCTGCCAGCGGTCTTGAGGCTGCCTCTGCCAGTGTCCATGAATGTGACCTTGAGCAAGTCAAAAGCTGCCAGACCGTGCTGTCCTCCAGCTGATGTTTCTTGAACACCTGCTGTGTGCCAGGCCCTGCTCTAGGCACTGAGGATAAAGCACCTGGCAGCGAACAAAGCAGACAAAATCCTTGTTCTCCAGGAGTTGCCACGTTAGTGGGAAAAGACAGAAACAAAAGGAAGAGGGGCAGCCACTTGTTAAGATGAGTGTGGACGAGGAACACACTGTTACTCGAGTAACAGGCAGAAAAGCAGAGGGGGTGACATCATGGGTAAGACAGTCAAGGCCTCATGGGAGGGTGACATTTCAGCCCAGACCTGAAGGAGGGCAGGCAGGAGCAAGCCATGTGCGGATCTGGGGGAAGAAGTTCCAGGCCTCAGGATGGTCCGCGGGAACCTCAGGAAAGGAAAGGTTTCTGATTCATTCAAGGATTAGCAGGAGGCTGGTGTGGCTGGGGCAGAGAGGGAGTGTGGCAGGAGCCAGCAGAGAGGTGACGGGGCGGGTCATGAACGTGGAGCCTACCCTGACGTTTTCCTCTCCCCCGCCACTGTCTCCCCACCACCAGCTGCTGAGGAAGAGGCACATAGGCAACGACATCGTGACCATCATCTTCCAGGAGCCCGGGGCGCTGCCGTTCACCCCCAAGAACATCCGCTCCCACTTTCAGCATGTCTTCATCATTGTCCGGGCCCACAACCCCTGCACTGATAACGTCTGCTACAGGTACATGCCCCGCCCGCCCCCTGCATGCACAGGAAGTCAGGAAAGCTGGGGAGCAGCCAGCAGCCGGGGAGCATGGGGGTCGGGGGAGCGAGGGCACGGCTGGCCCAGGCAGACAGCCGCCCACGTTTCTTGTCCGTGCTTCAGTAAGGGAGCTCTACTCATTCATTCCCACACCTCCTGAGAGAGTGGTTCTTAACCAGAAAGGGCCATGTCATCCCAGTTTCGACAAAGAAACCACCTGGAATTTGTTTTTGCCTGGAGTCTTTCGGTTGCAAGTGACAGAAAACCCACCTCAAAAAGGCAGTCACAGGGCTTCCCTGGCAGTCCAGTGGTTAAGACTGTGCTCTTCCAGTGCAGAGGGCACAGGTTCGATCCCTGGTCGGGGAACTAGGATCTCACATGCCTCATGGTGCACGAAAAGAACGTGAATAAATAAATGAAGAGGCAGTCTTACATGCTGGCTCTCATAAATGACACATTCAGGCCCACCTGGAGGTGTTCCACTTCCCTGTACATCATTTCATTTGCTGGCAGCGCCAAGTTTAGCATCTTGCCAGCTGCAGACCCAGCAGAAAGAGAGCCTACTTTTCCCAGGAAAAGGAGCCCAAGCGGATTCATTTTGATATTTGGCAAAACTAATACAATTATGTAAAGTTTAAAAATAAAATAAAATTAAAAAAAACAAAACAAACAAAAAAAAAATTGAATTACAAAAAAAAAAAAAAAAGGAGCCCCAGAACTGAGGCTCATTGACCCATGTGGGGTCATGTGCCCATCCCAGAGCAAGACTATCAGCTGTGCTGGGCATGGGGCGTGTGGCTGAGAGGCACCAGAGTGTGGCCCAAAGGAAGACCGGAAGATGCAAGGATGGAGGCAGGGCAGACAGGGGCGGCCCCCTCAGGAAACAGAGCTGAGGGTTCTTAATTTGAAGATCAATAAGTGACACAAGGGACTTCCCCGGTGGTCCAGTGGCTAAAGTTCCACGTTCCCAGTGCTGGGGGCCCGGGTTCAATCCCTGGTCAGGGAACTAGGTCCTTCATACCACAACAAAGACCCAGTGCAGCAAATAAATAAATATATTAAATAATACTGTGTTACAAACTTCAGTCCCGTTCAGTGTCCTCCCCAAGCACCAGTCTCATTGGAGAACATGGCCAGCCCCCACAGGACAAATGGAAAGTGCCCTGGATGTGGAGTGAGGAGAGTGCTGTGGTTCTTGAAAACCAGCCCATCAATAATGTGGGCCCGGGCCAAGATCTGCATTGGTCCCTGGTCAGCATCGCAGACACCGGGGCCTGGGCTTGGGAGTGTTCAGTTCGGTTCAGTCGCTCAGTGGTGTCCGACTCTTTGTGACCTCATGAGCCACAGCACTCCAGGCCTCCCTGTCCATCACCAACTCCCGGAGTCCACCCAAACCCATGTCCATTGAGTCGGTGATGCCATCCAACCATCTCATTTCCTCTGTTGTCCCCTTTTCCTCCTGCCCTCAGTCTTTCCCAGCATCAGGGTCTTTTCAAATGAGTCAGCTCTTCGCATCAGGTGGACAAAGTATTGGAGTTTCAGCTTCAACATCAGTCCTTCCAATGAACTCCCAGAACTGATCTGCTTTAGGATGGACTGGTTGGATTTCCTTACAGTCCAAGGGACTCTCAAGAGTCTTCTCCAACACCACAGTTCAAAAGTATCAATTCTTTGGCTCTCAGCCTTCTTTATACTCCAACTCTTACATCCATACATGACCACTGGAAAAACCATAACCTTGACTAGATGGACCTTTGTTGGCAAAGTAATGTTAGTTTACATTTAAAGGGGGAAAAAAAGTTTGAAATTAGATACAAAAGGTAAAATTTTTTTAAGTTAAAGATCAAAATTCACCTTTTATCTCTTAAGTCCTCATCATCCCATTGCCCTCACAGAGGCAACCGCTGTTAGCCATTTCCTGATAACTTAGGCCCATACAGGCAAATGTGTAGAAGTATTCCTTTTCCACCTTTTTAATACAGGTGGTATCATATCCCACACACTGTTTGTTCTGCATCCTGTATTTTTTCACTCAGCAGAATTTGAGAACTTTGCACACCAGTCTGCAAAGCGTTTTTCCCTTCTTTATGACTGCGTATTATTCCATTACATAGATGCCTAAGAATCTCCCCCTATGCCGTAGTGACAGGTATTGGGGTTGTTTGCTGTCACCTGTTACCACAGTCCACCTTGCAGTGCTATTATTAACACATTCCCTCCACATAGTTTTGTGAGGGAGGGGCGGTTGTTTGTTTTTGGGCATGCTGTGCTGCCTGTGAGATCTTAGTTCCCTGGCCAAGGATTGAACCCGGGCCCTCGGCAGTGAAAGCACTGAGTCTTAACCAGTGGACCACCCAGGAATTCCCCATAACCTAGTTGAGACTCTCATAGCACACAGCTGGGATAGGTAAGGTCCTCAGCATGGAGTTACCGGGCCAAACGGTACGTGCATAGGTGCCCTGGGTAGACTCGATGGAATTGCCAAGAACCTACCAGTTTCTTCTCATTTGACTCATTTGAAAAGACCCTGATAGTGAGAAAGATTGAAGGCGGAAGGAGAAGGGGACGACAGAGGACGAGATGGCTGAATGGCATCACCGACTCAATGGACATGAGTTTGAGTAAACTCGGGGAATTGGTGAAGGGAGGCTTGGTGTACTGCAGTCCATGGGGCCGCAGAGTCAGACGTGACTGAGCGACTGAACTGAACTGACCAGTTTCTTATCTGGGCCAGATATGTGAGAGAAGGCAGGGGGATTCCAGTATGCAGGAAGTGTTGTGGACCACCAGGCTGAGCCAGCACACCAGGTGGAAGGCCTGCGGCCCCTTCCCCCACCCATCGCCTGTTCCCAGGACAGAGCTCCAGCTCAGCGGGCTTGTGCCTCCAGGCTGCCTGTAGGCCTGAGGTTACAAAGATAGAGTTGTTCTTGAACACGCGCACACATGCACGCACACACCCTTATAGCACATCAGAGGCAGGAGGCTGCTGGGTGAGCCCTTCTCCCCTTTCTAACCGTGAGCTCCCCTCTCCTACCTGGCTTATCACAGGAGCCTGCGGCTGACCTCCGCGCTTTCTGGGCCAGCCTTCATGTGGTTTCCAGAGGGTTTCTTTTTGTTCTGACGGACCAAGCTTTCTTGTTTTTTTTTTTTGCAATTCAGAATATTTTCATTATGCAACATTTCAAATGTTCTGAAAAGTACAGAGAATAACAGACACCCATGTGCCCACCACCAGATCTCACAGATGTTAACATTTTGCCGTCTTTGCTTCAGCTCTCGCTTTAATTTTAAAGAAAGAAAATGTTAGAGATGCAACCAAACTGCCCCCTCCCACAACCCCTTTTCTCCCCTCCTGCACACACAGCTGTTCTCTGGACAGGCCTTCCCCTGTCCCCTCTTCTCCCCATGACCCTAGACACATTTCTGTCATAGAACTTGTCACACTGTAAAAGCTAAGTTTTTTTGTTTGTTTTTTTTTTAAGATTTATTTGTTTTATTTTTTGGCTGAGATGGATCTTTGTTACTGCACACTAGCTTTCTGTAACTGTGGTGAGCGGGAGCTACTCTCTAGCTGCCGTGCACGGGCTTCTCATTGTTGTGGCTTCTCTTGTTGCAGAACATGGACTCCAAGGGCACAGGCTTCAGTAGTTGCAGCTTTCGGGCTCTAGAACACTGGCTCAGTAGTTGTGGCACACAGGCTTAGTTGCTCCAGGGCAACTAAGAGAGATCTTCCCAGACCAGGGATTGAACCAGTGTCCCCTGCATTGCAAGGCGGATTCGTAACCACTGGACCACCAGGGAAGCCCCAGGAACAAACTGTTGATGTGGCTGTTGCCTCCCTCAGGGGTCACACCATGTCACAGTCGCCTTCATACATCTGTGCTGGGCAGCCTTGTTATGTAAAGGACCCCAGAGCTGCCTTGGCAACTAGGCAGATGCCTGACCCAAACATTGTAGGTCCTGGGAAAATAGCTGTTGAAGAAATGATTGTGAGTGTTCTAGAAATGCTGAGCTCCAGTGACCAGGTGACCCGGTAGTCACACCATCTCCTGGCTGTATAACACAGTACTGAATGGCACGCCAGCACCCCCACAGCCTGTGGGCTGTGAACACCCCATTCCTCCTGCTGGGGAAATGAGGGACCAGCCATTCTGATTGTCCAGAAACCTTCAGTAGCTTGCAGTTCCACGATTCTTAAAAGCATAAGTCAGGACTGTGGGAGAAGCCAGAATCTGTCACTATGAGCAGTCAAGTCCTGAATGAAGAAGTTGCACAGCTAGTCACAGCTGCAAAGCCCAGTCTGAAGGCAGCATTAATCAGAGTGGAGAGACTGGCAAGGCCATCTCACGTCCCCTGGCCTGGAGGCAAGGCCCCCCGCAGGGTTTCCCACAGGAGAAAACCTGCCTGGTTTGTGCAGCCTTGAAGGACTTCTCCCCCAGGAAATGCCTTTTTCTGTCAGACCTACACTTTGGCAGGAACCTGTTTTCTTTTTGGTCTGTCCGTTCAAGTCTAAATCATGACTATAATCAGTACTGAACACCTGGGCCAGCCCTGGGGCATCCACGAAGCCCAGGGTGGCACCTGCCCTCACACATTCCCAGGATGTGGCCGTGGAGCTAGGGAGCACGGGGCCTGGCCCTCCTGGGTCTATAGGAGCTCCCTCCACAGTCTCTGCACCCTCTCTGGCCCCTTCCTGGCCTTTCTTCATGGGGCAGCCACGGTGATCCCTGCAGATGGTCCATCTGGCACCTGTGTTCATCAGGGACCCACAGGAAGCAGGTGCCCCCCACTCAGGGTTTTTTGGTTTTGTTTTAATTTATTTGGCTGTGTCAGGGCTTAGTTGCAGCACACGGGATCTTTCGTTACAGTGCACGAAGTCTCTAGTTGTGGCGCACGGGCTCAGTAGTGACAGGCTTATTTGCTCCATGGTTGTGGGATCTTAGTTCCCCGACCAGGGATCAAACTTGTGTCCCCTGCATTGCAAGATGGATTCTTAAGCAGTGGACCACAAGGGAAGTCCCCCACTCAGGGTTTTAACTGAGGGATTAATGGGCAGGCTGATAGGTGTGGGTAGGGCTTCCCTGGTGGCTCAGACGGTAAAGAATCTGCTTGCAATGCAGGGGTTCGATCCTTGGGTCAGGAAGATCCCCTGGAGGAGGGCATGGCAACTCACTCCGTTCTCACCTGGAGAATCCCATGCACAGAAGAGCCTATGACAGGCTACGCTCAGTGGGGTCACAGAGTCTGACAAGACTGAGCAGCTTTCAGTAATAGGTGTGGGTAGGTTAAAGGCACCAATATAGGAAAGTGAGGCATCCAGGAACCAGCAATAGCAAGGAGCCATTACCCACCATGAGGGATGAGGTCACAGGGGATGGGAGACATTTCTGGAAACCAGGGAGAAGTATGGCTCTGGGAGAGGGGCCACCCCTCAGCAGCTGTGGCTGTTGAGCAAAGGACCAAGGACTACAGCCACTGTCCTAGCTCGACAGACAGGCAATGAAGAGAAATAAAGACTGCACCCTCTCTCCTCTCCCCTCCCCTGTATCCTGGCCAGGGGAACTGGGTGAAGCTGACACAGCCTGTGGAAACCCACCTTCCGGGGCGCTGGACGGGGCAGAAAATGGCAGAGACTGGATCTGGGGATGCAGATGGTGAATAGCTGGTCCAGATGGTCAAATGGGTGCTTGTTTTCCCAATCAGGATACAGGATGCTTGCTCACTGTCAAGGCCCTGCCTGGCCTGGTCCCTGGTGACCTCACCAGCCTTCCACCCTTTACTCTCTCGGCTCTGGTGCGCCGGCCGCATCTCACCCTGCGCGTGCTCTTTCCTGTCGGGTCTTCCACCTCCCATGTCCATTGCCTGCAGCACCCTCCCCTCTGCTCTTCCTTTGGCTCCTACTCAGCCTCAGATCCCAGCTTAATTTCTCTTCCTCATAGCGCCACATCCAGAACACTAACTCCCCAGGGTCCAAGGAGGGGGGCCATCCTGGAAGTGCTGGTCAGACACATGTCCTGGTCAAGTTGGGTGGAGGGTCAGGAGTCAAACAAGCCTTACACTATGGTTAGGTTTCATGAAATAGGTTTTAATCAAAAATCTCATTACTTTAAAAATTGTCTTACAGTATGTAGTCTCTCCCCAACACCATAAGCACAAGCTGACATTTTTTAGAAGGTGAATGCAGTACTCTTTAAGAAAAAAACCTTCTTTTTAGTACCTCATACTGTTTTTTAATTGTCATTGTGTAAACAGCATAATTCACTCATGGTATCCCTGGAGGCTTTTTTTTTTTCCCTTAATTGGCTACATGACGCAGCATGTGAAATCTTAGTTCGCCGACCATGGATTGAACCCATGCAGTGGAAGCTCAGAGTCCTAACCCCTGGACTGCCAGAGAAGTCCCTGGAGCCCCTTTAACTTAAATGTCTTCCCCTGCTCCCTGGGTGCTCACTCTGGCAGGTGCGATAGCCTTTCTGCCTGATCTTTGAAGTCATCAAAGATCACTCAGTGGCCCTGTAGCCACTGAATCTCGAGTTGGTCATTGCAGCATCATAACTGAGATTCATCAGATCTGAACCTGACTTAGCAGCCAGTCTCCTGCCTCCCAGCTCAAGGCTGCCTCCACCTGGGAGCCTTGCTGGATGGGGAGCCTGCGTCCCTCTCCTCTGTTTCTCCGCCTTGCGCTTGCCCTCCCCCTTGCACTTCCTCTCCCCTGGGCTCACTGCCAGTCTCTGACCTGTCCAGGGAGGGAGCACAAAGAGGAAGCAGGAAGCAGGAAATTATCACTGGAGCCGTGGTGACAGCCGCTGCAGGGACTCGCGAGTGCCTTTCTTTCTACAGCTAAATAATTTCCAGACTCTGGGCTTTTCGGGGCTCCTGACCCTCCTTCCAGAGCTCCCAGGCAGGAGCAGCAGCCCCCAGTCTCCTTCCAAATGTAAGGGTCACCGAGGAGGCCCCTATTCAGGGAGTGAATGGAGATGACGGGCCCACCTTTTCAGTGGATTTTCCTCCCAATAAGATTCTCCCTCTGTAGTTTGCATAATGGGGGAGGAAGTTCAGGAATTTGGGGGATAAGGTTTTAGATCATTGCCTTTATACCTTCTCATTCAGTTGCTGTATGATTTCTGTCCTAATGGCAGCTCAGTTAAAACCAAAGTAGGGGACTTCCCTGGCGGTCCCGTGGGTAAGACTTTGCCTTCCAGTGCAGGGGGTGTGGGTTCAACCCCCTGGTTGGGGAGCTAAGATCTCACATGCTTCCCAGCCAAAAGACCAAGACATAAAACAGAAGCAATATTGTAACAAATTTAATAAAGGTTTCTTAAATGGTTCACATCAAAAAAATCTTTAAAAAAAAAAAAACCAAAGTAGGAAGAGTTCCATTCTAACTTCCCCTTGTAGTGAATTTTCAAAATAACCTTTGTAGAGATGATTTACAAAGCATGTTCGTGTTACCCAAGTGTCTGAAAGAAGTAAATCACAGAATGTTTCATATCGGTCTGATTTTCCTATAGTAACACTGCTTAACGAGCCACCCCGAAAGTCAGAGGCTCACAAACATAATCATTTCTTCTTGGCCTACTCACCTGCAGGTTGGCTGAGGCCTGGCTGGCCTTGGCTGCATGTCTGCTCCAGGCACCCTCATTCTCCCAGACCAGTAGACCCCAGAGCATGTTCACCTCATGGCGAGGGTGGGTACATAGGAGGCAAGCCTGGCCCACATGCCCATTTGTGCCTTGGCTCGAATGCCATTAGCCAAATCAAATCTCATGACCAAGCTTAGGATGAACAGGGCGGGAATGTACCTGTCCATTAAGGTAGAGAGGAAGGGATGAGTCTTTGCAAAACTATAATTTACCACAAGCCTGTATGTATGTAAAACAAGAATAACTGAAGTTGAACAGTGCTAGGAAAATTATCCTTTAAATATCAGTGGATGTTCTAACATCTGCTGCATAGAAAGTAAAAACGCATATGTGTGCCCTAAGACTTTCTCCAGTTTCCAGTCTAGTCAGCTGGCAACTTACTAATTAGATGTAGACTTCCTTTCTTAGAAAGGAAACTCCTCTTTTTGATCGTGTATTTTCTTTCTAAAGGGACTCTCAAGTGCCTTTCTTTCTGTCGTCTAAATAATTTCTCCCTCCTCAGTATGGCAGTGACCCGATCCAAAGACGCTCCTCCTTTCGGCCCCCCGATCCCCAGTGGAACCACATTCCGAAAATCTGACGTCTTCAGAGACTTCTTACTGGCCAAGGTGATTAATGCCGAGAACGCTGCACACAAGTCTGACAAGTTCCACACCATGGCCACCAGGACCCGCCAGGAATACCTCAAGGACCTGGCGGAAAACTGTGTCTCCAACACACCCATTGACTCCACCGGCAAGTTCAATCTCATCTCCCTGACCTCCAAGAAGAAGGAGAAGACAAAAGCCCGGGCAGGCGCCGAGCAGCACAGCGCCGGGGCCATCGCCTGGAGGGTGGCGGCTGAGGACTATGCGCAGGGGGTAGAGATAGACTGCATTTTGGGAATTTCCAACGAGTTTGTGGTGCTCCTAGACCTACGCACTAAGGAAGTGGTGTTCAACTGCTACTGCGGGGATGTCATCGGCTGGACCCCAGACTCCTCGACAATCAAAATCTTCTACGGGCGAGGGGACCACATCTTCCTCAAGGCCTCTGAGGGTTCTGTGGAGGACATAAGAGAAATTGTCCAGAGACTGAAGGTAAGGGAGAGAGCCCCTCAAGGTGCAGCAGTTCTGTGGTCTGGCAGAGGCCTTAGGAACCACTGAAGTGCCTCCCTGAGCCCGGTCAGTTGGCCCAGGACGCTCGTCGGCCCCAAGAGAATCAGAATTGTCACTTTACACACCAGGGGTCTAGTGGGCTCTGCAGCCTGGGTTCTCCCTGGGGAAGGCTTGGGCCAAAGATCTGAGGCTCTCCATGTCATCGCCTTGAGAGGACAAAAGGCTTATTTACTCACTGCAGATGTTTAAACTCATGTTAAAAATGTAAGGATACTCTCCAGAAGAATTACAATATTGGATTGGCCAAAAAGTTTGTGTGGGTTTTTCTGTACCTTCTTAACAAAACACCAGATGAACTTTTTGGCCAACTCAACAGAATGAAAGACTTCCAGACCTTTAAAATATAGGGGTGGAAGCAGGATATTGGGGACGGGGGTGTAAAAAAGCATAAGAAAACAAAATTATGTGGCAGGAGTAATTCCACATCAGTAATCACAGTAAATGTAAGTGATTTAACATTCTCTGTTAAAGAACAGAGACTCACAGTCTAGATTAAAAAATTTTACCCTAATCTCTTGGCAGTTTAGGCTCAGACAGCTGCCAAACCAAAGGTAGCAGACTGGTTTCAAGTCAGATGACAGTTTAGTTGGTAATGGTCGTTGGAAGCATTGGGCTAAGAAGTACTAAGGCTACCTCAGAGCCCCAGGTGAGGGAACGTGGTCAGTGATTGGCTCTCAGTGGGTTTAACAGAATGTCAAGCATGAAATAGAGAAGGCAGTATATCACGGGAGTTAACAACACAGGTTCTCAAGTCAGAAGGCTTGGCTTCAAGTCCCAGCACTGCCACTTACCAGCTGTGTCACCTCCCCATGTTCCTTAACCACTGGGTGACTCAGTTTTCCCATCTGAAAAATGGGAACAGTGGTCATCCCATATCATGTGGAAGTTTTAAGGACTGGATGAGTTATGTTGCCCAGGCAAGCTGGCCTGACTTAGGAGGCTGTGATCTCCAGGGGCCAGTATCACAGCCAGCCCTCTTCACCCTTCTAGGCTTTTGCACTCGTTCCTTGAGTTCAGGTGGGATTGGTAAAGACGAGCTTTCAGATTCCCTGACTCCAAACTTTTGCCCCGCCTTAAACTACAGCAACAGCTAGTGTGTAGATTTCCCATTAGGATGTGAGGTCCGTGAACAAGGGCCTCTGTTTTGCCCACTTGCTTATCTCATTTGTGTAGATCAGGGCTGGCACATAGTAGGTGTTTATTCAATGCTGATGAGTCGATCAGCTGAAGAAGATGATTGACCCCGATTGTGTGCTCATGACCGATGATCTCACAGCCCTCCACCGGCCTCGTGGAGTTGTAGGCACTGTTTTTTATCCCCATTGGACCCGTGAGTAGCATGCAGCTCAGAGAGGTCACACAGCCAGTAGGTGGCAGACTGGGATCTGAATCCAGATTTTTCTGACTCCAAAACCTGTTTGTGCCCAAACTTGAGACTAATGACTAACTGCCTACTCAACCTGTGGAAGTCAGCATGTCTAAGAGCAAGCTCCTGATTTCGTTCCCCTTGCCTCCGGGGTTCTGTCTCCAGAGAACAAGCCCATCACACGAGTGGAATCGTAAGCCTCAGCACCAGCCTCACTCCTCTGTCTCATACCGACGTCCAGTCTGTCAGCTCCACCCGCCGGAGGCAGACTCTGCTGCGCCTGCCCCTTCTGCAGCCCCTCCTGGCCTGTCCAGTAGCCTCCTTGCTGGTCTCCTTTGCCTCCTTGCTTGCTTCCCTGGGGTCTGTTCTCAGGAAGTTTGTCAGAGGGATCTTGATCATGTCCCTGCTCTGCTCAAACCCCTCAGCTCACTCCAGGTAAAAGCCCAGTTCCTTATGGTGGCCTGTGAGGCCCGACATGGCCTGGCTGTCTGTCACTCTTGTCTCCTTATTACTCTCTTTCTGCTCCAAGAACGCAGACTTCTATGTCTAGAGTGAGCTCGTTGGGCAGTCAGCCTCAGGGCCTTTGCACTACCTGTGCCCTCTCGGTGGAACACCTTCTTCATCCCCACATGCCTCCTTCCCCTTCTACATGCGTTTTTTCAAAGGTCACCTATCGGTGAGGCCTTGTTATCCAAAATTGTAAAAGCCCCGTGCACAGCCTGGCCTTGAGCTTGCTCCGCCCCCTTTCCCTCTTTAATTGTCACAGTAGCACCTGCCAGCATTTGCTGTGTCTTTTTACATATTTGCTGCGTCCTCAGCACCTGGGCCAGTGTCTGGTGTGCAGCAGACACTCAGTGACCATGGACTGAATGCACACACACGTGCTGTCTGTAGTGATAGCAAAAGTGGCCATTCACAGGGGGCCGGCTATCGGACTCCTTGCAGCCTTGCACAACCTTGCATTTCTTCTTCCCAAAACCCAATGAGGGAGATACCATTATTAACTCAATTCACAGGACACAAGGGCGATGACTTCAAAGGGAAGAAGCGTTTTGACTCCCAAAGCAGAGGCCATGGTCTGGGATGAAGCCAGTCATGAGTTTCTCTTTTGAGGCACTAAACTGTATGCTCTCCTTTCAAACAAATTTGTTTTAACTTTTTAATCATGGAAAATTTCAAACAGACACAAAAGTAGAGAAACTCGCCCCCTGATCCCCTAGACTTATCACCAGCTTCCGTAGTTATCAGCCTGGGGCCCATCTTGTTTCTCCCTTCCCTCTCTCCCTTCCCTTCCCCTGATAATTTTGAAACAAATCCTAGACATCCTGTCATTTCATCAGTAAATGTGTCAAGATTTACCTCTAAAACATACAGCTTCTGAAAAATTACTGTTTTGCCTATTCTATATAAAAAAAAATGAATAGTAATTCCTTAGTGACATGTAAACAAGTTGGGCCATGAAATCAGTTACTGGATCTCAGTAGGCAGTTTTCAAGGACAGGGTAGAAAAGATTGGTGCCCTGAGGAGGCACTTGGTCTCATGGAGCTTTGTTCCAGTTTCACCTGTTTCCTCACCTCCCAAATTCTCACTGTCCAGACTAGCCTGGAACAGATGTGTTTACATCTTCAGGTAAGTCTTTCACCGTCCACACTCGTTTCTTGCTACCCATACTCGGGAACATCTGTGTGGATTGCAAAGAATATTTTTGTGTATGTGGATACATGTGTAAATGTATGAATGCACAGCGTGGCTCGTGATATGAGATTCTTACTGTGCAGCTCTAATAAGTACATTAGATAGCATCATTTCTGACCAGGGAATGACTTCTCACGGGAGATGTCAACCATTACACAGCCGCTTTCCTTAAGGCAGTTTTTAGGCAGGCAGATCTTGCTGTAACTTGGTTAACAGCTCCAGCTTATCAAGTTAATTTTTTTATTCCAAGAAGAGGAGGGAGTCCCTAAGGATAAGCTGAAGCTCTAGGTGTTCTGTTCAGTGGCTTCTCCTATCGATGGTCATACGTTAGCATGGCGAAAGTCTCCCACAGGTGAAGCGGGCAATAAATCAGAGAGAAGGCCCTCCGTGTGTGGTCTGGTTGGCTTCAGGATGGGGAACAGCCTGAGACGGAGGTTCGAAAGGGGTTTTTGCCTTGCACAATGAGGTCCTGGAGTAAAGAATGTGGTGCCGAGCCCCCAGCCTAGACAAACTCACAGGGTCTCTGGTCTCTGGCTTCTCCAGCTTGCTCTGGTTACAGTCACCGTATCCATCAGGGCTTCAGACAACAAAGGTTTATCTCACTCATGCCACGTGTCCATCTCAGGTTGGGCTGAAGTCTGAACTCACAGACCTTAGCTGACCAAACAGGCACTCTCTGGAATAATCCTAGTGGCCGTGGCAGAGGGGAAAGGCCTGAAGAGGGTCTCAAATTGGCGATGAAATGCCCCAGCCCAGACAGTATGCCATTCCCATACACAGCTCATTGGCCAAAACAAGTCTTGTGCAGGCATGCTAAGTTGCTTCAGTCGTGTCTGACTCTTTGTGACCCCATGGACTATAGCCCTCCAGGCTTCTCTGTCCATGGGATTCTGCAGGCAAGAATACTGGAGTGGGTTACTATTTCTTCCTCCAGGGGATCTGCCCAACCCAGGGATCAAACCCAAATCTCTTATGTCTCTTGCATTGGCGGGCAGGTTCTTTATCGCTAGTGCCACCTGGAAAGCCCAAAACGAGTTCCAGAGACCACCAACCATAGAGAGGGTGGGAGGGGGCATGTGGAGAACATGACTCATGACCGCCACCTCTGTATGAGGTGTCCATGTTTCTCCAGGAGTCAGGAGCCCAGGATGGAACAAGGTGGGTGTCTGCGTGCCTGTACCATGACATCACCTGGGAGAATGGGGGGTAGGGGGTCTTTGGCCTCAAAAGGGCAGAATCTCCCCTAAGAGCTGCCCCCGAGCAGCTTGTGAAACTGGACCTTGCGTGTGGCCCACAGGTGATGACCAATGGCTGGGAGACAGTGGACATGACGCTGCGGCGGAACGGGCTGGGGCAGCTGGGCTTCCACGTGAAGTACGACGGGACCGTGGCTGAGGTGGAGGATTACGGGTTTGCCTGGCAGGCCGGCCTGCGGCAGGGCAGCCGGCTGGTGGAGATCTGCAAGGTGGCCGTGGTCACACTGACCCACGACCAGATGATCGACCTGCTACGCACCTCCGTCACCGTCAAGGTGGTCATCATCCCGCCTTTTGACGACGGCACGCCCCGGAGGTAAGTCTGTCCCCCCGGAGAGGTCAGCAGCTCCCCGGGTGCTGGCCCTTGGGGCCCTTCCTCAACAGGTGGTGATAATGGTGTCAGGGTCCAAGTCAACATCTGTGGAACCCCTCCTGCAGGCGGTCATGGTCTAAGCTCTGCACGCACATGCTGTCCCCTCCGGCCCCCACCACAGCCCATGAGGTGGGCACCCTCCTTAGTCGCACATAGCGTTCAAGTCCTTGCCTGAGAATTACCTAGCGGTCCAGAGGTTAAGACAGCGTTTCCACTGCAGGGGGCGTGGGTTTGATCCCTAGCTGGGGAACTGAGATCCCACATACCTCCAGGCATAGCCAAAAAATAGTGGGAAAAAAGACCTTGCCTGAAGGTACACTGTGCCTCATCATTTGATCAGCACATATTTACTCAGCCCCTACTGTGTATACACTCCATTTGAAGTCTTGAGTAGGATTTAGCAGTGAACAAGATAAAAGCACCCATTCCCTTAGAGTTTGTGTCCTGACAGGCATTCATTAAACAGGTGTGTAACACAGGACCAGGCAGTGAAGAGCTCCGAGGAGAAGAGCAGGGTGGGTCATAGAAGGGGCTAACAGGTAGTGGGGAAGGCTCCCTGGTGGAGGCTGCAGTGTGATTTTCCAGGCCAGCAGAACCCAGGCCATGGACAGGCCAGGGCAGGGTCTCCAGAGTGTCAGCGTATGGAGGGGGAGGGTTCCTGCAGCACAGGGAGTGCAGTGTGGAGCACTCTGAGCAAGGCTGAAATGGAAGAGAGGGCCTGCGCGTGGGGGCAGACCGGGGGCCCTTGCTGGACACAGTGCCAAGGTTGGGTTTTGTTCACTGGGAAGCCAGTGCAGGATTTGTTTCTTTTTATTTTGTTTAAATGGAATATTTCAAACATTTTTCTCTACTATTTATTTATTTGTCTGCATCAGGTCTTGGTTGCTGCACGTGGCATGTTTGTGGTTGGCGCATGGGCTTAGGCGCTCCATGGCTTATGGAATCTTAGTTCCCCAACCAGAAATCGAACCTGCATCCCCTGCCTTGGAAGGTGGATTCTTAACCCCTGGACCACCAGGGAAGTCCCATATTTCAAGCATATTAAAAGCATGCTAAGTCCCGTTTCAACATTTGTCAACATGTGGCCAGTTCTTATTTTGTTTTTGTTTGTTTTTAATCCCATACCTGTCCACCTTAGGTTATTTGGAGCAGTCTCACTCCTTCGACTGTATCTCTACCCAGTCAGGACCTTAAAAAAATTTAGCAGACTGCCTCAACTCCCCTGTCCATCTTTAACTTCTTTTGTACCACAGGCTCTTCCTGTGGCATTTGGTTGATGAATCTCTTTTTAAAAAAATCTAATTTTTTTCTTACCTTTTGTTTTGGGAGGAAACCGGGTCTCTTGTTTTTCAGTTTCCTGCTTCCTGGGTTTAGCTGCTTGCATCCTGCTGATGTCCTTTAACCTGTTCTTCTAGCACGTGTATTTCCCACAAACTGGAGTTCAGCATAAACGCTTGATCAGATTCTAGTTGAATTTCCTTTTGTTTTTCTGAAGGTTTTTTTTGATGTCGACCATTTTAAAGACTTCATTGGACTTGTTACAATATTACTTTTGGTTTCTGTTTCGGTTCCTTGGCTGTGAGGCATGTGGGATCTTAGTTTTCCGACCAGGGATCGAACCCACATTCCCTGGCTTGGAAAGCAAAGTCTTAACTGCCAGAGAGGTCCCTGAATTTCCTTTGGTCACAGCACTTTCCAGGTGTGCATCCATCAGGAGGCGCCACATGTCTGGCTGTCCCTGTGGGAGTGATACGAAGGGCAGTCAGAGGGTTCCGAGGGTGGCAGCCTGACCCTAAACGCTGTACATTTCCCCTCAGCTCTCAGCAGCCATTTGTGATCCTTGTCTGGATCCCCTGTGTCATGACGGGTCACACTCAAGTGATGTCCTGAGTTCTAGCCTGCCTTCTTTATTTTTAAAAAGTTCTCTGTGCTGCGTCTTTGTTGCTGCCCACCAGGTTTCTCCAGTTGCCGTGAGCAGGGCCATTCTCTAGCTGCAGTGCACAGGCTTCTCATTGCAGTGGCTTCTCTCGTCGCGGAGCACAGGCTCTAGGGCACGCGAGCCTCAGTAGCTGCTGCTCCCGGGCTCTAGAGCGCAGCCTCAGTAGTTGAGGCTCATGGGCTTGGTTGCCCCTCGGCGTGTCGGATCTTCTCAGACCAGGGATTGAACCTGTGTCCCCTGCGTTGGCAGGCGGATTCTTAACCACTGGCCCACCCACCAGGGAAATCTTTTCTTCATTTATTGGCTGGAATTCTTCCAAAAAGAACATTCCTTCAGCAGCCATTTGATTCCTCTGAGGTATAATTTGTACAGAGAAGGCAGGATAGATGTGATTCTGAGAAGAATGAGTTGGTACCCTAGCAACCTCCAGTGATGATTTGGAAACAGTGATTCTAGAATCACTACATCCCAAGGCCAGAAGCACAGCTGCACAGAGGACAGTCCGGGCCCAGCCCTCACAGCCCGGATGGATGGACTGGAGAAGACAACCAATAAGAAAGTGAGCCAGTGAGATGGTTCACACAGTCCAGGCGGAAATCCCTGGGCGTAGCGGGAAGGCAGACCTGCAGGGAGGCTGCCTGCGTTTGAGTCCAGGCTCCTCGTCTTATTAACTGTGACCCTGGCAGATGTCCCCACCACTCTGTGCCTGTTTCCTCATTTATAAAATAGGGACGTTAATGGAGCTTTTGCCCAAAAGTGGCTGTAAGGTTGGAGGAGGGGAGGCCTGCAAAGTGCACAGCACAGGACTTGGCCTGTAAGAGGCACTCAGAAGACACCGGCCGTGAGGTCCTGGGTGTGAGGAGCATTAGGCCTGACCTGACATCAGACTTGGTGGTCAGGGAAGGCCTGCGGGTAAGAAGGAACCAAGAGACAGGCCCTGTGGGGAGGGGAGGGTAAGAACAAGAGGCCCTTGGGTTGTTGACAGACCAGAAGGAGGGTCACGTGGCTGGAACAGGGTGAGCCGAGAGAAAGGCACGCAATGAGGGGACACTGAGAGCTTACACACGTGGTCTCCCAGGGCTGGTGTGATCCCTGGTTTACAGATAAGAAAACTGACACCCAGGGTGGACCACAGTCTTGTGCAGAGTTGCATGGCTACAGAGTGGCAGAGCAAAACTCAATCCAGGTTTCCCATCTCCATGTATTCTGCTTCCTCTCATAGCAGTCTCGAGCTGTGGGCGTGTGAGTCCTGGCTGCACCCTCCCACCTTATTGAGTCTTGCTTGCTCTGAACTTGGTGGGGGACAGTTCTGGGCAGGGTTCAACCCTGCCACAACCCAGGGCTTGGCCACCCAGGTTCCAGTCCCCTAGCCTTGGGACTCCAGTCAGGCCCCAGGCATCCCCTTCTCCCAGCCCTCTTCCGGGGCTTCCTCCACCCCTGCATGGGGCCAAGGCCAGGCCACACCCGTGCTGAGCTCTGCAGGGGCAAGTCAAGCTGAGGTGACCCTTCTGCCTCGTTGCATACACACGCAAACACACACACACACACACACACACACACACAGTAGCAGCCCGCCTGTTTAATGACTCTCCAAAACTTGGAAGCACCAGAGGCCACACAAAGGTCCTTGGACCTGCAGGTAGGGCCAGCCGAGTGAAAGGCAGCATCTGCAGGCTCCCTTCTCCAGCTCTGGGGAGATGAGGCCAAGGAGGGCGTGACCAGACAGACAGGTTCCACTCCCCACCCTGTTTATGAGGAAAGCTATCATCTGGCTCAAGGCAGCCATCAAAACAGGAGAGGTGTGGGTTGGGACTTGCGTGGTGTGTGTGGCCCTTCAAGCACAGAGGGGTCTGGCTGATCTCGTTTGCAGAGCTGATATCCTAGCTTTGCGGTTCCTCCAGCCTGTTGCTATGACCCTGGCCTCCTAGCCTGGTTGTCATGATCCCTGCCACCGGCCAGGCTTTGTAGGGCCTGGGTCTGGACCCCAGGCTCTTCAGACACTGCATAGAATACAGGGGGTCATACTCACACCCCCAGACCATGAGGCTGGGGTTCTCAAGTGAGCCCTGCCCAGATGGACCAGGTAGCCAGGAGGGACATCCCAGAGCCCCCAGTGCGGTGTGTCATGGTGATCTGGCGTGTTTGTACAGGCTCATCTCACTGTGTCTGTCCTGCCTGATGGGGAAGCTGATCCAGGACGCCTTTTGTTCCTCATTTGGATTCAAGATATCTGAAGGGGCGGGGGGTGCTCCTCCCTGAGAAGGGGAATTGAAACCCCACAAGTGAGTGAGTTGGAGAGAGAGAAAGGAGTCCCCATAGCCTCCAGAAACTAGGCTGTTGGGAATCAAAGAGAAGGAGGCAGATAGGAAAAGTGGTTTGCGAACCTGGGCATCCATCACCAGGCGTCTTCCGCACACGGTTGGAGAGGGAATCTTTAGTGCAGTGTTATTGGTCGAGCAAAAGACTAGAAGAAACTAGATGTCCAGCCATAGGAGACTGGCTAATTAAATCCCAGGTCATCCGTGTGATGGAGTAGTAATTGATTGTTTACAGAAAATGCAGTGAGTCAAGAATATGTAAAAACCTGGCAGCTGTGGGTGCTTCTCGTGGGTGTAACTGGTGGACAGAGATGCCGTCTAATAACACTTTAATTTTTAAAAAGAATCCTAAAACTGGATCAGTGAAAGGAGCTTCTTAAACTTTCTCATGTCAGCATCATCCCTGGCAGCTTGGTAAAATGCAGCTTCCTGGGCCCCGCCTCAAAGAGGACTGTGATTCAGAGGAGCTGAGATGGGCCCAGGCATCTGCTTTCCTTTACTGAGCACTCGGGGTGATCTAGCTGCTGATGGATCTCAGATCACAGGGAAGGAATTTGTTCCAGAGCTCCCAAGTGGGTGTGGCTGGACTTCAGAAAATGGAAAGAAGGCTTCTGCTTCTGAGCTTGTGGGAATGGCAGGCAGAGTCCACAGAATCGGCTGGAGATGTGTGTTAAGCACCTGGCATGCACCAGACTTTTGGCTGATGTTCGCCACCACCCCCATTTTGCAGATGAGGAAACTGAGGCTCTGAGAAGGAAACTCCTTCACCCAAGACTACATGGGCCATAAGCAGCAGAGCTGTGATCCAAACTAGCTGTCTGCCTGCGGCGCCCTGGCTCTCTGTCACTCTGTGCTGCCCTGCAGTGATTGTTTCCCTCTTTAAGGTCATGACCAGGGACTCTTGGCCAAAGGTGGAGCTGTCAGTCACAGGGGCAGAAGTCACGGGCCCGCAGAATCTACGCACCGGCTCCCACACTGTCCCAGTGAGCCAGTGTGTGTGGTGGTTAAAGTTGTGGGCTTTCGAGTCAGCTTCCTATCTTTAAATCCAGTTTCTGGACATTCCCTGGTAATCCAGTGCTTTCACTGCCAGGGCATGGGTTCAATCCCTGGTCAGGGAACTAAAATTCTACAAGCCCCATGGCACAGCCAAAAAAAGGATAAATCAATCAATTCAGTTTCTACCTCTTACTGGCTGTGTGATCTTGGATAGGTTACTTAACTTCTCTGTGCCTCAATTTGCTTCTCTCTTCAGTGTATATACTGATAATAACCAGCAACAGAGGTGAAGCAAAAGAGAGACTTTACTGGCTAATGCACCTAAGAAGACCGGGAGATAGGGCAAGATTGAAATGTAGCTTTATGCAGGGTCTTGGACATCTTCATCAAGAATCTCACCTGTCTCATTTTCTGCGTTGCTATCATTCTCAAGCCACCTCTTCCTCATCGCAGCTCCAGCTTAGGTCTCCCCAGCTCAGCAGCCCAGTGAAACAGATCTTTTTCTTACCACCTACCCCCAACCCTTGCCCACCCCCCACCCCACCCCCCTTGCAGCAGTTCCAGAGTTGATGCTCACTGTCTTTGATTGGCTCAGCTTGGGGCACCTGACAATCCTGTGCCTGTCATCTCAAAGAAGCGCTTCTGATTGGCTGGCCTGGGTCACATGCTCATACCTGGAGCCAGGAAGTGGGATCCACCCCACCCAGAGCACACAGACCTGTTCTCAGGAGAAGGGGGTGTAGAAGCTAGGCAGGCAGGAGCAGCGGGTACGCACTGCCTGGGTCCACGGTGGTACCACCTCCACCTGGGCCTGGCAGATCCGCAGGTCCTGTTAGGCGTTTGTATGCTGTCGTTCCTCACCGGGCACCTGGTGAGGCGTGGGCGCCTACTGATCCAGAGAAGCTGCTGGAAGGTGCTTCTGAATATCAGCTCCAGCTCCAGTGCTGCCGAGGGCACTGTGTGTCTGGCCCAGGTGCCAGAGAACATTCCTGGGTCACTTTTTGATGCCTCCTTAGCAGACATGACCTGGGTCCACAGCCACCACAACCACCAGATCTTTTGCCGGGTGACCCTGAAAGTGCCCCAGGCTCCAGGGGACTCAGGAGAACCACAGAGGGTTGGCTCAGTGTGGGCCTGACAGCTTCCAGGCCCAGGGCTCCTACCAGCTCGGCTCCCACAGCTGCTGGGAGGTGGGTTTTGTGAGCACGGCCCCCTGCTCGGGCTCAGAGCCCCCTCCCACGCTGCATTGCAGCGGAGGCGGAGGACGCCAGCCCAGCCTGCGGAGCCCCCCGCCCTGAGCCAGGAACATTGCAGCGCGTGAGCCAGCCTGGTCTAGGGGGAGTCACAGGCCGTTCTGCATCTATTTCAAGGTTCTGGATTTTTCGTGGCTTTTTTTTTTTTTCCTAACCACCCTGCAAAGTAGGTCACCTGCTCCTCTTCCAGCTGCCTTTGAGCTTCTTTGGAACAAGGCAGATACTGTCCTTTGATGCCGAGGGCATCCGCCTTTCTGGCCCTGAGTACTGCCAAGGGAGGGTGGGGGCGCCGAGCCAGCCTGAGGAGGACACTGGCCAACTGGAGGCCTGGGTCAGGGTGAAGGGAGAGACCGGGAGAGGGGAAGAGGAGGGGACGGGGAGATGAAGTAGAGTGTGCCCAGCAGTCGGGGCCACTGTGTTGGACCCTGTCTGGGTTGAGGACACAGAGCTGCTCCATTTCAGACAAGTTTGAAGCGTCCCCACTCGGCCTTTAAAATAGAAGACTGTTCAGATCTGGGCTGCGAAGCAGCAGCCCTGCGCGCTGGTGGGCCGGGGCCTTTTCCGAGTAACGACGTTTTCCTTCCCAGGGGGTGGCCAGAAACCTATGATATGAATACCTCGGAGCCCAAGACCGAGCCAGAGGGCCTGGCCCCGGGGGGCCGGCCCCCCTACCGCAGCAATGCTCCCTGGCAGTGGAGTGGACCTGCATCCCACAACTCTCTCCCGGCCTCCAAGTGGGCCGCCCCCGCCACCCCCGGACACGCCCAGTCCCTGAGCCGGCCCCCGAAGCAGACCCCCATGGTCCCCTTCCGGGAGTCCCAGCCCCTGCACAGCAAGAGGTAAGGACACCCCCACCCCCGCCCAGGGGTGCCACCCAGCCCCCGCCTCCCCTTGCCCCCTGCCGCCCTCTGCCTTTCTCTCTCTCCTCCGCCTGTTGTCCAGCCTCCTCCTCTCCCTTGCCTTCTCATTCTCATGCCCCTCCCTTCCTCCTCGCCTTAAACTTGCCTTATAAGCCTCTGGAGCGTGGACGCAGAGCTGGGGCGCTCAGCGCCTGCGGTTGGAAATCCACCCTACCACGTGTGATTAAAACCATGTATTTGTTTTAAAGGTCAAGGGACTGATAAGCACAAAATTTAGGAGAGTGATTACTTCTGGGGGAGACAGGGAGGTGGGGCGGGGAGGAGCCCACCCATGGGTACACATGGCCCCAGTTCTAGCTCTCTGGTCGGGTGGTAAGTTCAGGTAGTTTGTTTTATTATGATGGCATATACCGCTTGTCAAAAGATAAGCACTTTTGAATACATTATATATTAAAAGATAAAGAAAAATTTCTAAGAAATGAGGGAATCCAACTTGCAGAGGAGAGTCTTGTCCCAGGTGTGGGTGGCCCGTCCAGCCTCTGTCAGGCTGCAGACGCTGAGGGGTGGGCTCAGCTGTGGTGGGAAGGAGGGAAAGGGTGTCCTGGTCTCCCCAGCCCTTAGCTCAGCAGCCCTGCCTCCATCCCCACAGAGGAGAGCAGGTGAAGCCCACGGGTGTGGCTGGGTAGCAGGACTGGGCGGGGCTCTCCTCGCTCACCCCCCACCCCCTTCCTCTCTCCTATTTCTGTTCCAGGCCCGTCAGCTTCCCCGAAACCCCTTACACAGCGTCACCAGCAGGGGTCGACAAAGTCCCTCCCTACCGACAGCCTTCTGGGAGCTTCTCCACCCCCGGCTCGGCCACCTACGCGAGATACAAGCCATCCCCAGAAAGGTCAGACTCTCTTCTCTCTTTCCCGTTAAGGAATCTGATGAAAGCCAGCAGCCTTCTTCCTCGGGAGATGCACTCACCCGACATACAGGTTTATTTGCCATTTTATGGGGCTCTTGGATTCCCCAGGGTCCTCAGAGGCCCGCTGGGATAGAGGGCTGAGTGTGTTAGTTAGGATGTGGGGCCAAGCCAGCCTGGCCAGGATGGGCCCTGCCGGTGCTCTCAGCAGCGTTCTAGTTGCCATTTTTCTCAATGCCTAAATCACTTGTCTGAGCACGCCCCTTGCAACACAGCTGTTATCTGCCTCAAGCCCACGCTCCCCCCACACCAGGCCCCCAACATTACCCAGTTTTCAGGGCCAGTCAGGCTTCAGTCCTGTCCCTTTCCCCAGTCTGGCAGCCTAGGGGATCTTCCCAACTCCTGCCTGGCTCCCTGTGCCCTCGGAATAAACACAGTTTCTCTAGCTTATTCTCCAGTGGCCTTCCACTCCAGTGCCCTGGAACCTTCCTTCTCCCCTGGGGTGCCTGTCTGAGGGGTAGCCACACCAGTCCCCTGTCCTCGGGCCAGAGCCGCGTGCCTCATCCTGGATGCCTGCGGCCCATCTCTTCAACCTCCTGAGCATCTCTGCCCCTGCCCCATCCTCCTTTTCCCAGTGCCCTGCCCTGGCCGCCTCCCTGAGCCCCCAGCCTCTGTGCCACCTCCTCTAGTCCACCCCCACTCAGTAGCCAGGGGGTCTTTGTCTGGTGGCCATGTCTATCCCCTGCTCCAAACCCCACCCCCACGTGTCCCAGAGCTCTCATGACACAGCCTCTGCCCTTCACTGTGGCCACCGGGGACCCGTCCCCCTCCCCTGCCTCTCCAGCCTCGTGCAGTGCCCTGCGCATCAGCCTCCCCAGCCCCTTCTCCCATCCAAGTGCTGACCAGGCCCGACCCGGCTTAGCTTCCGACATCAGAAAAGATGGGGCGAGTTCAGGGTGGTATGGCCATAGACCCCAGCCACTTCTAATCTCCTAGGCAGGCTGTGTGCTTTTCAGAATCCTCCCCGTGTTCTTCTGTCCACCCAGAAGTTCTTCATGATCTTCACCCCCAGACTCCCCGGACCCCACTCTTCCAGTGTGAGTGCTGATGCTCCTCCAGGAAGCCTTCCCTATACCCCCGCCTCCCACACAGTGACGTGTTGCCCCCTGTGCCCTTCACTTCTGTTCGTCTTTTCCTGCCAACCACCTTGAGTCGTCTCCATCCTGGTAGCCCAGGGGAGTGTGTGTGCATGCATATTCATGCATGTGTGCATGAACATGCCTGCTGCTCTCCAGTATATAACACTTTTTTCTTATGATCACCATCACACAGCTCAGGGTCTGGTAGATTCTTGGTATATATTTGATGAAAGGATGGAGTGAGTGAGTGAGTTTGTTTAAATAGCATGCCTCAGAATCACCCAGAGGGAGGGCTTATTAAAATACCGATAACTGGGCCTCACCCTCGAGTTTCCAGCTTAGTAGGACTAGGGTAGGACATGTGATTCCAAGGCTGCCAGCCCAGGGAACACACTTTGAGAGCTTCTACACTAAACCACTGCTTGATTCTAAGCCTCTGTTGTAAAATTGGGGGAAACATACTCTTTCATCTTCTGGTAGCCACCATTCAGCTCTCAACTGCAGTGGGTCCCAAGAGCCCTCTGTGTTCCAGGTGCCAGGAGAAATATTTGAGATACTTACCCAGGGGTTCCTGTTATCAGCCCCTGCTATGGTGAGAGAAGATCTCAGAAGGGATGCACACACTGCCAAGAGCTCTGATAGACTCAGGCCTTGGAGGAGGGAGCTCAGCCCAACCCCAGGTCTAAGCTGGCTGCCCAGAGCAGGTGGTATTTGAATAGGGCTTTGAGAGATGAATAGGAGTTTGCTGCAGAAAAGAGGGAGAAAGTCATTCCAAACAGAGCAGAGGCCACAGACATCAGTAAGCAGAATGGTGTGGAATGGAGAGGAGTCTGAGGAGTGGGGCACCTGGGTGGGAACAGTGGCTGAGGCTGGAAGTGGCAGTTGGCGTGGAGCTATCAGCCAAGAATAGAGGTGGTGGGCATGATGCTTTTGGTAATTCCAAGGACCTTCCCCCCCTCAAAGTCCTGGTGTTCCCCCTCCTATCTTACTGCTTTTAAACTATTTGAATAATTATAGATTCACAAAAAGTTTAAAAGAAACGGATAAAGCCCTCCTTGAATCCTTCACCCAGCCTCTCCAAATTTGACATCTTTCATTACTGATACAATATCAAAGCAGTTGACATTGGTACAATCCACAGTGCTTATTCAGAATACACCAATTACCTGTGTGTGTGTAGCTGTGTGGAATTTTGTCCACAGTTAAGACTCAACTGTGCCATCACCATGAAACTCCCTCCGGCTACCCCTTTATAGCCACACCCATCCCCTCCCCTAGCCCTCTGGCAACCAGTAATCTTTTCTGGGTCTCTTACTTCATGAATGCTATATAAAAGGAATCACACAGTATGCCCTTTTGAGATTCTTTTTCTCTCAGTTGGGAGTCTTCCACATTTTTGCCTGTATCTGTAGTCAAATCCTTATTATTGCCGAGTTATATTCGCTGGTGTGGTACCATTGATGAATATTCAGGTAGTTTCTGGGTTTGGGCTGTGCAAATATTCATGCTCTGAACATGCGTGAAAATAAGTTTTCACTTCTCTGTGATAAATGCCCAAGAATGCAGTTGCTTGCCAAAATATAGAAACAGCCTAAATGGCTGTTGACAGATGAATGGATAAAGGAAACGTGGTGTAATATACACAATGGAATATTATTCAACCATAAAAAGAGGAAATCCTGCCATTTGCAATAACGTGGATGAACCTTAAAGGCATTTATGTTCAGTGAAATAAAGCAGAAAGACAAATATCACATGTGGAATGAAAAAAAAAAGTTAAAGAAACAGAGTAGATAGAATGGTAGTTACTTGGGGGTGGGGGAAATGGGACAGTGTTGGTCAAAGGGGCACAAACTTTGAGTTATAAGATAAGTAAGTTCTGAGGATTTCACGTGTCACATGGTGCTGTAGTTAATTCTGTATTATACACTTAAGATCTGCTAAGTGGGTAGATCCTAAACATTCTCACCCCAAAAAAAGATAACTATTTGAGATGTTAAATATGGTAATTGTGGTAATCATTTTACAGTGTATACATATATCAAATTATAACATTGTACAACTTGAAGTATATTATGATTTTATTTGTCACTTACACCTCAGTAAACCTGGGGGGTGTGTGAGATGTTTCTCCAAGTGCCACTTACTCAACAAGTTGAGAGCATTATTATTTCAGTGAAAGGGTGTGCTGACCATTCTGTACTGTGTGTAGAAAAGTGTTTAGGAAAAAAAAGAAGAGAATACGGTTGCATACTGTGTGGTAAGTCCATTTTTAGTTTTAAAAAGAACTGCCAAACTATTTCCCAGAGTGGTTGTGCCATTGTGCGTTCCCACTGGCAAGCTGGGAGTCATCCCGCATCCTCATCACTATCTGGTGTCATCGCCACTTTTCACTTTAGCTATTCTCATAGGTGTGATGATAGCTCATCGTGGTTTAAATTTGCATTTCTCCAGTGGCTAATGATGTTGAACATCTTTGTGTTTCAGTGTTTGTATATTCTAGACACAAGTCCTTTGTCAGCTCTGCGGTTTGCAAATACTTCCTCCCACCAGTCATTAGTTTGTCTTTTCATCTTGTTAACAGAGTCTTTCACAAAACAAAAATTTTTAATTTTGGTGAGATGCAAATTACAATTGTTTTCCCTTTATGAATCCTGCTTTTGGTGTTAAATCTTAGAACCCTTTCCTAGTCCTGAGTCCTGAAGACTTTTTTTCCTAGAAGTTTTTCCTTTTTTTTTTTTTTTTTTTTAAGCTGCACCGCTTGGCACGTTGGGATCCTAGTTCCCCGACCAGTGATCAAACCCATGCCCCTTGCAGTGGAAGCACAGAATCTGCACCACTGAACCACCAGGGAATTCCCCTCCTAAGAAATTTTTATTGTTTTATATTTTGCATTTAAGTCCCTGGTTGACTTTGAGTTAATTCTTTAAAGCTAGTTTTTTCATAGGGTGAAAGGTTTAGGTTGAGATTCCTTTTTTTGCCTGCCAGTGTCCAGCACCATTTATTGAAAAGGCTCCTTCTCCTTCACTCTCCTGCTTTGCTCCTTAAAGCAAAAGCTCATTGGAAGGGGAAATCAGCTGGGCGCATTTGTGGGGTCTATTTCTTTGTTCTCTGGACTGTCCCATTGAGCTGTATACATGAGCTCAGTGAGCTGTTTCTAGCAATTCCACGAGTTGAGTAGCATGTCCCATTTTATAGAGGGAGAAGGAAAACTGAGGCTCAACAAAGTGGATCCTCTTGGGCGGGATCACTTTCCCAGGAACCTGGGCCTATGTGATTCCGAGGGACCAACTCTGACCCAGAGCTGTGCTGCCTGTCCACAGGAATGGTCCCTTCAAGAGTCCCCACCCCCACAGTGACACTGGGTGGCTGTGATTCTGTGTTTCAGGCTCTCTGGCATTGGCAAGTGGAAAACTCGCACTCTCCCCTCAGATTCCAGCTCCTCCCAGCCCACCCCTCTCTCCCCAGGCTCCCTGATGCTGCTTTCTGTGGCACTGGTCTCAGTATTTTTCATCTCTGACAGCCAGCCAGGTTCCAAGTTCTGCCAAACATTCCTAGCATACCTCAGCCCCTGAACCCCGCCAGCATTTCTCATGGCTGGTCACCAGCCAGCCTTAGGAGGCCCTGGAGCAGGTTGGGCTGCCCCAGTGGCCTTTGGCCTCAGCTCCTTTCCCCGTTTCCTGTCGCGCAGTTGACATCCTGGAGCCTGTGGGACCCAAGCCAGGCATTCCAGCCCAGCCACAGACATTTCCCCCTTCGGGACTCCTCTGGCTCCTGCTGTCTTCTCCTGCGGGCCTTGACCTGCCAGATTCATCAGGTTTCCAGGAACTCAGAGACCCTCATAGACCGAACCTGTCCTGCAGCCCATCTTAGATTTACTGGGAGACAAGAGGGCCTGCACTTTATCAGCCGTGTGGTGTGGGCCAGGGGCTTCTCTCTGCCCCTAGGTTTGCTCACATGTAAAACGTCTGCCTCGGGGACTTCCCTGGCAGTCCAGTGTCAGGGCTCCACAATTCCAATGCAAGGGGTCACAGGTTCAATCCCTACTCGGGGAACTAGGATCCTACATGTTGCATAGCACAGCCCCCAAAAGAAAAAAATTAGCTGTTTAAAAAAAAAAAAAAACAAAAACCTCTTAAGGCTTCCCTGGTGGCTCAGTGATAAGGAGTCCACCTGCCAATGTCCAATGCAAGAGACACGGGTTCGATCCCTGGTCCAGGAGGATCCCACAGCAGCGGAGCACCTAGGCCTGTGTGCCACATCTACTGAGCCTGTGGCTTAGAGCCCGGGAGCCGCAACCACCAAGCTCACATGTCGCAGCTGTGGAAGCCTACTCATTCTAGAGCCCGTGCCCTGCAATGAGAGACGCCATCACAAAGTCTGCCCCTGAGCAGCATCGAGAACATTCAAGGAGGGAAACTCCCGCGAACACTCAGAACTGAGCCCAGCACACAGGAAGTGCTCCGTGAGGGTCCTGACTGGCACTGCCACAAGCACGGTTATGCCAGCAACTGCAGATGCCATCCTCATCCTCAGGAGTTTGCCACTCTCGTGTACAAGATGAGCAAAGTCCAGACTCAGCCCAGAGCTAGGACAGAATTGTGTACCCGGCTCAGCACCCAGCAGGGCTGGCCTGGACCCCATTTGTTTTTCTCTGCCAGTTCCATAAAGAGTGGTCCGTCAGTTAGGAAGCATTTGACATATGAGGGGGGTGGGGGGGGGGGGTTGCTACTCGGGATCTTCATTATGGTTCTTGGTTCTTGGCACAGGTTCTTGGTTCCGTATGTGGACTGAGTAGTTGCAAGGCACGGGCTTAGTTGTCCCACGGCATATGGGATCTTAGTTCCTGGACCAGGGATAGAAACTGTGTCCCCTGTGTTGGCAGGCAGATTGTTACACACTGGATCACCAGGAAAGTTGAAACATTTGACTTTAGACAGAAAACCTAACTCAAGAAGGCATGAGCATTGAGGGGATTTATCATCACGTAGCAATTCCAGAGGCAGGTGGCTCTCGGGCTGGTCAGTTGTGTAGGTTCTTCCTCAGGGACCTGACTCCACTCATGACCCACAAGGGCTGCTGTGGCCGCAGGCAGAAGCAGTGCCCTGCAGGAGAAGAGGGAAGAGCTGCTCTCTGTTGCTAAGGATGAAGGAACTCGGTCACTTACCCACCCCTGAACTAAGCCCTGGCGAGGTCACATGGGACCCCCACGATTGTCTTGTGTGCTTACTCGCTCAGTCATGTCCAACTCTTTGTGACCCTATGGACTGCAGCCACACCAGCCTCCTCTGTCCATGGGGATTGTCCAGGCAAGAATACTGGAGTGAGTTGACATGTCCTTTTCCAGAGGATCTTCCCAACCCAGGGACTGAACCCAGGTTTCTCGCATTGCAAGCGGATTTTTTACCGTTTGAGCCACCAGGGAAGCTCAAACCCTCAGAATTGGCTCAAGTCATGTGGGCGAGGGTTGGCTGCCAGAGCAGCATCCGGACTCCACCAGCAGGGACTAAGAAGGTGGCGCCTCCTGGAGTGGCAGCCAACCATGGCTGCATCGTGTGTCCACCCTTTACCCAGCCATCCTATAATGCACCCATCCCCAGCTCCACCCATCAGTGTAGGAGACTGACAGAGCACGCTGGAGCCCTGCCCTCAGGACTCCACATCTGTCTTGGTACTTTCCTACGTGGCAGAGTAGGGAGTTCAAAGCAAAGATCCTGGCAGCCCAGGCCTGCTTGTGGGGAGTTTTGCCCAGAGCTGTGCATGGTGAGATGCTGGAATGTCCTAGTTTCATCAGCTTGACCAGGATTTGGCAGTGATACCGATGGCCCCAAATGGGACATATTCAGCACCTAAAGAATGGTCAGCGTAGGCCAGTCAGTTTGCGTTGGGATGGGAAGAAGGCTTTTTAGTGAAAGAATTACATGAGTGAACAAAGTACAGGTTTTCTTGATAGAGGACAGTTAGCTGAGAGATGAAGCTGAAAACATTTGTTCAGCTGAAGATAGTCCATCGAGGAATTCCCCAGTAATCCAGAGGTTAGGACTCTGTTCTTTCACTGCCAGGGCCTAAGTTCAATCCCTGATTGGGGAACTAAGATCCCCACACCATGCTGCCAGAAGTTGTCTGGGAGTCGCATGCGGTGCTTTTAATTTCATTGGCTGGAACTGCAAGGGAGTCTGGGAAATGTAGTTTGTTAACCCATTGCGTTGCTGCCAGCAGTACAATTTGGATTCTGCTACCACGGTGGAAGCAGAGAATAGACATTGAGGGAAGTACCTGCCGTGTCTGCCTCTTACAAACCTAGCAGCTGCCGACCATTTTCCTTTAGCACTAAGGATTTGATTCGGGTGTTTTGAGAAAATGGAATAAACCCATCAACACTTCAACTTCCAGCAATACTGGAGTCACATTTACCAGGAGGTTGGCTGGCTGCTAAGTCAGCCAGTAAGATGAAGACTCCCTATGCTTTTTTGTTTTTAAATAGCGTACAATTGCTTTACAATGTTGTGTTAGTTTCTGCTGTTCTACAGCTTGCATCAGCCATATGTATACATTCTATCTCCTCCCTTTTGAGCCTCCCTCACACCCCACCTCCCTAGGTCATCGCAGAGCACCACGCTGAGCTACCTGTGCTATACGGCAGCTTCCCACTAGCTATCTGCTCTGCGCACAGTAGTGTAACACATCTCAATACTGTTCTCTCAAGTCGCCCCACCCTCTTCTCCCACCCCCCCTCCATGTCCACAGAGCCGTTCTCTACATCTGTGTCTCCATTCCTTCCCTGTAAACAGGTTCATCAGTATCCTTTGTCTAGATTTCATGTATGTGCATTAATATATGGTATCTGTCTTTCTCTTTCTCACTTCACTCGGTATGACAGACTTTACATCACTTGCATCACTACAAACAACCCAATTTTGATCTCTTTCACACACGTATATATACATCACATCTTCTTTATCCATTCACCTGTCAATGGTGTCTTTTTTTCCTGGAGGCATTAGAGTTCAGGGCCTGGAGAAGAGGGGATAATATGTGTTTTCCTGGCAGGTGAGGAAAGATGAGATTTCAGAAAGTCCAGTGCATCTCTGCGGCACTCCTCTGCTGCCTGTATACGTGAAAGCTAGGAGCTCAAAGTTGGTCTTTGCAGAGTCAGCCCTGGCTTTGGACTGGCAGGGTGACCCCAGAGAAGTCAGTTAACTCTTCTTTTGGATTTTGGGGGAGGGATTCCAGTTTATTACCCTCTCAAGTTGCAAGTGCAGGCATAGGAAACAAGTGAGCAATCACAGTATCAGCTTGATTAATGGAGGCTCAGCGACTCCTCCAAAGTCCAGGGCTCGTGTCCGTGGAATGCTTCTGGCTGCAAGTAACCAAACATTGTAGGAATTTGTTATCTCCCAGAAAAGAAGTTTCAGAGGCAGAGCAGTTCCCATGGAGGTTAATCCAGAACCTTGACAACATTATCAAGGGCCCAGTGGCTCTTCCTGCCCCCTCTCTTGCACACTCAGCGTCGGCCTTGCTCTCAGACTGGTTGGGAGGGCGACAGCTGCAGGTGGTGTCCTATTTGGACCCGGCAACATCTGGTGAGGAAGAGAGGGCATCTTTCCTTGGCGTCTCCCCCTGGAGAAGGAGACTTTCCCCCACAACCTCTCAGCAGACTTCCCCTATCTCAGTCAGGTTATGCTGGTTACAGACACCTGAAAATTGCAGTGACTTAAGTCAGTGAAGGGGTTCCCAGGTGATTCCACGATAAAGAATCTGCCTGCTAAGGAGTCTGATGCCTGGGTCAGGAATATCCCCTGGAGAAGGAAATGGCAACCTACTCCAGTATTCTTGCCTGGGAAATCCCATGGACTGAAGAGACTGGCGGGCTACCGTCCATGGGGTTGCAGAGTCGGACATGACTGAGCAACTAAATAACAACAAATCAACAGGGGTTTATTTTGCACCTACACTTCAGGTCCACCACTGAGTGGACCTCTTAGGACCCAGGCTCCCTCATGACTCCCTGATCGTCACACAGCCCCAACCAGCCAGTCTCAAAGGGCTGGCGGAGTGGTCCTGCCGTGTGCTTGCCAGGTGAAGAATCAGAAGTATTTCATGGGAGTCTTAATAACTCAAATCCTCTCACATGTCCTCTGCCTTTCCTAGCCAACCCCAGTCAGAGAGAGGGTTTCCACCATGATGGATTCTGATCTAGGGTGGAATGGATGTTGGGGAGGCGCCAACAGGTTCCGGGTTCACAGAGAATGTCGCTGGGACCCAAGGCCACAGAGAACCTTTGCCAGTCCCTCTGTTAAATCTCAGGCCTTGCCTGTGGGTCTGCAGGGCCCGCCTCCAGGAGAATCTCTCTCTAGGAGACAGCTTTGTTATTCCATCCCTCCACAACCCTGTGTAGTAGAAAATGTCATTTTTCAGGTGGGAAAACCGCAGCTCAAGCTGATAAGCACTTGCCCAGCCAAGGTCACGTAGCTAGTGAGGGATGGAGCTAGGGTTGGGCCCAGACCTGCCTCGTGCTGACTCCTGAGCCCTCAACCTGTCCCCTGCAGCCCCTTCCTCCAGCAGAGAGACAGACAGACTCGGTTCCGGCCCCTCAGCCAGCTGTATCACGTGTCAGCCTCAGGCTAGAAGTTCTGGGCACACAGGAACGCGTTCAGTCCTACAAGGAAAGACTTACTGCAGTTGCCTCTTGACAGCTTGGGAAACTGTTGGGGCGAGGAAGTGACTGAACCTGGCCGGGCAGGAGGCCGAGGAGAGGTTTGATCCCCCAAGCGGCCCACTTCCAGGCCTCCTGGACCTACAAATGGCTGCCTTGTTTTGCCCTCTTCCATCAGAGAGAGAGGGAGCCCAAGACCAGCCTAGGAGTAGGGGCTGCCGACAGCAGCTCACCCCGTTTTGTAGCCAAGAAACAGAACCCCGGGGACTTCCCTGGCAGTCCAGCGATTAGGACTCCGTGCTTGCAATGCAGGGGGCAATTCCTGGTCAGGGATCTAAGATCCTACCTGCCGTGTGGTGCAGCTGAAAAAAGAAATGGGACTCTAGAGGAGCCTAGGGTCCTGAGTGCCTTCTGCCCCCGCCCTTTCCTTGAAGACCCCACCTGGCCCCACGCGCCCTGCCGCCACCGGCTCCCTGGCATGCTTCCCGGACAGAGCTCATTCCTGACCCGCAGTTAATAGCACGTTTCCAGGCTTACTCATCCAGCCTCCCAGCCTCAAGGAGCCTTCCGGGTATTTAAAACCCCCAGCGAGCAAGTCTCGGCCTCAGGTGGTTTTTGACACACCAGCCTTTCACCCTGTGCCCGCCTGCTCTCGCTCCCCTGCAGGTACACGGCCGCCCCACACCCGCTGCTGTCTTTCGATCCCCACTTCAGCCACGACGGGACATCCAGCGGTGACTCCTCATCAGGTGGCCTGACCAGCCAGGAGAGCACCATGGAGCGTCAGAAGCCAGGTAGGGCCCCCCCAGGCCAGCCGTGCCCGTGGCGCCACCCTGCATGACCCGTTACTCACAGTGTGACGGGTGAAGCCCCTCCCCCTTGTCAGTGATGGATAAAACACAAAAGCAAGCTGTAAGTGCACCACGTAAGGTTAGAGAGGGCACCTGGGACCAGTGAGCTGGACCCGTGTCCGTCCAGACAGGGCATCAGCAGGCGGGGTCTGCCGTTGCTGTCAGTCAGGAGTTGGAGCACAGAAGTGCAACACGGAGGAGGGGACTGCCAGGGACATCTGAAAGTGGTCCTCTGGGGGCGGGGGGCTGAGCAGAACCGGCAGTGTCCTGACTGCTCATTACAGAAAGCCTCCGATGCTGTTTCTCAATTGTGATGCTGAGACACGAGCCCAAATCCAGAGCACCTCGTGTGATGATATAATCACAAAGTGAACACACCCCTGTTCCACACCCAGGGCGAGAGAGACATGGCCAGCGCCTCCCAGTCAGCACCCCCAAAGGCCACCACACCCTGTTTCTCACAGCCAGGTTTAGTCTTGCCTGGTTTTCAACTTCACGCATGTGGAACATCGATGCCCACTGGACACGCTGTGTGTGCATACATGGATGTGAGTGCTGCGGCTCAGTACCGTGTTGGTGAGGGCCAGCCACGCGACTGTCGCAGTGCGGATCTGAGTAGTGCATCCACTGTCTGAATGACCCACAACGTCTTACTCCATTCTAGCTTTGAAGGACATTTGGATTGGACCAGTTTGGGGTTGCTTAGAACAGTGCGGCCAGGAATATCCTTGTACCTGCCTTTTCTGAAGATGTGCTCACATTTCTGCAGGGAATATACCCAAGAGTGGAATTGCTGGGTTATGCATTTAACTTTCTAAGAGATTGTCAAACCAGTTCCCACTCCCACCAGCGACAGAGAGAGAGAGTTCCGAGTGGCCCGGGCCTCCCCAGCCTTTCTCGTTCCAGCCTTCCTGGTGGGCACACAGTGGTGCCACAGTGTGTGTTTCGTTTGCATTTTTCTGATGCCTGGAGAGACTAAACATCTTCTCATCTGTGCACTCTCCTGTGTATAAGTATTAATCATGGCATGTACTCCTTGGATGAATATCTTCAACGTGATGTCTCCTAACAAAGCTCTTAGCCCCTTTAAACTATGAGAACCAGCAGGTGATAGGTGGGTTCAAAAGAAAGAAAATCAATGACGAATCGGAGGGTGCTAACGCCGGAGGGGGAGGAGATGGAGATGTCCCCACAGTGGGTGTTTGAGGATATCCAGGCAGTTCTCATGGGGGTTGACCATGTCTGCACGTCACTGGCTACGCCCCAGGTGCTGTGGGGCAAGGAGAGAGGCGCATGCACCCCGTTCCCCAGGGTGAGCAGCCTGGAGAAATCCTTAGCACCTCCACACCATGGTTCTCTCCCTCTGTATGTGTCTCTTTTTCTTAAATTTCCTTCCTTCCTCCCTTCCTTTGTCTTTGGCTGCACTGAATCTTTGTTGCTGTGCGGTCTGTCTAGTTGTGGAGAGCGAGGGTTACTTTTCATTACAGTGCACAGGCTTCTTGTTGCGGTGGCTTCTCTCGTTGCGGAGCACAGGCTCTAGGCACGCAAGCTTCAGTAGCTGCAGCACGTGGGCTTCAGCAGTCCATGGTTCTGTTAAACCAGGGACAACAGTTGGACTTCAGCCAAGCAGGTTGCCCCCTCCCCAGCCACACTCTCCCCATGTCTGCTGCCTCCGGGGCCTGCAGACCCGGCTTGCTCCTCCGCTCAGCACGCTTGATCCCACCCGCAGCGGGTCTGTGATCTCTGCTCCCACACAGACAGGTTCGCTTCCTCGTCCCCACCCAGCTGAGAAAAGAGAAACCTGTTGCTGGGAGATGTCATTACACCAGGGTGTAAGTGGGGAGGTAACTTCCCCAGCGTTCACTATTCACTGTGGGCCCCAGAAAAGGGGGTTCACAGAAGCTCTCCGTGGGCCCTCCTTCCTTCCGTCTTCAGTCCCCCATAGCCCTATTCCCCTCTTACTGCCTTGAGACCTTGTAAGTTGGCCGACATTTCCCTGCACGCTCACAGATCAGGGTGGTCTATGCTCAGAAGTCACCATAAAGTCCAGAGTGTATTCAAGCTCCAGGGTGGGGGGATCCGGCAGAGCGGATGGATGTCGGGGAGTGCCCAGCCCTGGTCAGAGGACTGGTCACAGCAACAGTAGCAGCTTCGGGTGCTCCACACTCCCTTCTGTTTAATCATCTCAGGAACACAACAGAGGGGCCACTGTGATCACCCCATTTTAGAAACGAGGAAGGTGAGGTCCTGAAAGGGCATCCCTTGTCTGAGGTCCCGGCTGGTGAGTAGCTGCATTGAAATTTGGACCAGGACCTACTGGTTCTATAATAGAACCCCTCCTTGACCCATGCCTGCTGCGGATACCACCATAGTCCCTCACCCACAGTGTGAGCTGAGTATTAACTGTAAACAAGCACAGTGCCTGGAGAGTAATTTGTAGGGTCTGAGGAGGTCTCTGAACAAATCACATTTCAGGAGAGGCTAGAAGAGTGTGAGGGAGACAGCTGGGAGAACATTCCAGGGCAAGGGAACTGCTGAGCGAAGAACCCTGGGTGGCAGGGGGTCTGGCATTGGAGAAAGAGGCCGAAGGGCTAGAGAAGTGGTGGGAAATGAGGCCAGGGAGGTGGCGGGGACAGCGGGGACTTTGTCCTTTACGCAGAACCACGGGGCTCAGCTCTTCTGAGCAGAGGGGGATGGGATCTGACTAGGTGTTCACAGAGTCCCTCTGACTACAGATTCGCGTGGGGCGGGGCCGATGGAGGGTGAAAGATGGGCAGGTTCTGGATACAGTTCTTTGGAGGTAAAGTTAAGATTTCCTGAGGTTCAAGGATGATAACTGGTTTCTGACCTGAGCAGCCAAAAGGACAGAGGAGACGAGAGATGGAGGTTTAGGGGAAGATAAGGAGCTGGCTTTGGCCATGTCCAGTAGGGGGTGCCTGGTAGACACTCCATGGAGGTGTGTGGGCAGCTGTATGTACAAGGCTGAAGTCGTGGGGAGATGTCCCGCCAGAGACAGAAATGTGGGAGCCATGGTGTCCTAGGTAGTAGAAAAGCTGAGTGTGACTGCCACGGGCTTGGCTCTCTGCAGAAACGTGGTCTCCTGGCATTTTCGGCCCTCTTCCCAGCAGACCAGTGCTTCCTGGGCATCTCAGATGCCTCCAAGGAGGAAAAGCATCTCTGGAGGATGAAGCAGATGGACATAGTGGGCAGTAACACCCTCGACTGTGTCCAGTCAGGCTGCTCTCTCTGTGTCCCTGAGTGCCCTGCCGGGCCCTCCACGCCCACCTTCCCCAGCAGGAACATGGGCCCAGAGCCCCCTACGGTTGCAACAGGGGCAGCAGTGTGTGTATGGTGGTGAACTCAGGCTCCAGTGGGCCTGGTGGGAAGTTCTGAGTCAGCTGTATGACCTTGGCAATGACCTCATCTCTCCCAGCCTCAGGTCCTTCTTCTGCAGTGGACACCCTAAGTGTCTCTCCTTGCAGGGTGGTTTTGGGATCCAGTGAGATCACACCTGTCCAGCCCCAGCACAGGACCCAGCCCCTCATTAAGAGAATGACGCCTCCAGCTCCCGGAGCGCTTGCTCTGCACTGTTGAGAGCGTTGTTACTGGGGAAGCACAGAGAGGTTGTCAAGGTTGAGGGCATAGGCCTGAAGTTCTGTGTGACCTTGGACCAGTTATTTAACCTTTCTGAGTCTTGATGTTCTCCTTCATCTATTAAACTGGTACTAATGTCCACCTCATAATATCACTGGGTGGTTATAACAAGGTGATGCAGGCAGAGCACTTATAGTAATACTGGACACAGAACTTGTGCTTAGTAATAATTATCATTATTTTGAGTATTTTAACTACAGCACTGATCAAAAGTGTGAGCTCTGGGGTTAGACCACCGGGGTTTGGGTCCTCTGTTAACGCCTTGTGCGTTTGTAAGTTTGATAGGTATTAATTAGCCCTCCATTTAGATTGTGTGTATGTATGTATGTTTAACTTTTTATTTTATGTTGGAGTATAGCCAATTAACAGTGTTGTGATAGGAACTTCCCTGGTGGCTCAGTGATAAAGAATCCACCTGGCAGTGCAGGAGACACGGGTTTGATCCCTGATCTGCAAAGATCCCACATGCCAAGAGGTCACTAAAGCCGTGTGCCAAAACTACTGAAGCCCACGCTCTAGAGCCCATGCTGTATAAGAGAAGCCCCTGCAGTGAGAACCCGACGCACCACAACTAGAGAGTGGGCCCTGCTCGCCGCAGCTGGGTAAAGCCTGCGCGCAGCAATGAAGCGCAGCCAAAAACCATCATTTTTTAAAAAAGGAATGATGATGTGATAGTTGCAGGTGGACAGCAGAGTATTCATTCTCAGCATGTATCCATTCTTCCCAGAGGTGGTGTGTTTTTTTAAGATCTGATGCTCCATTCAGGCACATTGACCAGCCTTGGGAGTTTAGACCAATTTATACCCATAGCAGCCATCATGATTTAAACCTGTTTCACCTTTGAACCAGCCATTTCCCTTGGAGAATTCTGTCCCAGACACAATTCTACACTTACTCAAAGTTGAATGTAGAGAAAAGGCCACCAAAATGTTAAGAAAAATTGAAAATAACCTGAATATCCATCAGTAGGAAACTGGTTAAATAATTGATGTCCATTCAATAATGGAAAACTCTGCAGCTGTTAAAAATCAGATAACTTCCAGTTCAGTTATGTGAAGGTGTGTCCTGAAGATAAGATACACAGCAAAAAGCAAGTGGCAGTGTATTTATCTGTAAAGTGAGAGTTAAATTGTCAGACAGTGCTTATTATGATTCTACTTCCATTTAACCAGAAAAGTTGTGCAAGGTTAACCAACAAAGGAATGCTACCTACCTTGCATATATAAAGAACCCTGTTCAGGGACTTCCTGGTAGTCCAGTGGTTAAGACTGCATCACCACTGCAGTGGGGGGCGGGGGGGGGCGGTTCAGTCCCTGATCAGGGAACTAAGATCCTGTATGCCATGCGATGTGGCCAACAGAAAAAGAAAAAAGAACCCTGCTCACCAGAACGTGGTCAGTTCCATAGAAAAATTTATAAAGGATATGGACAAATAATTTATAAAATAGAAAATCCAGGTGGCCAAGAAGGATGAAAATATACTCAACCTCCGTTGAGGGTTGAGCGTTGTTATAATAAGGCTTCACTAAGTTAAGCTATGTAAAGCACTAGCATGGTGCCTGGCACTCAGTAAGTGCTCAGTAAATGCTCTGTTCATGAGTGTTGCTAGACCCTAAGACCTGAGTGGATGGGGCTCATGGCAGTGTCATGGTCACAAGCTGAGTAGACAAGCTGGCAGAGGAATGGGACCATCAAAACCACATGTAGCTCCAGATTCTTCAGGTGAAAGCCTGAGTCACTTCTAACCGCTGGTGTGTCTCCTGTTGCACTGCAGAGCCTTTGTGGCATGTGCCCGCCCAGGCCCGGCTCTCAGCCATGGCTGGAAGCAACGGGAGCAAGCACGCCTCCAGGCAGGACGCAGCAGGCAAAGATTCCCCCAACCGGCATTCCAAGGTGAGCCTGGGCCCCGCCCGCCAACCCTGGGGAGCCATGGCTGTGGGAGCCAGCTGCCTGGCCCGCCCGCCCTGGCTGCTGACAGCTGGACGTCTTCACAGCTTCACCTGGGCATGCTCCTCCTCCACCCCCTCCCATTCCAGCAGAGGGGCTAAATGCCTGGTCTGGAATTAGACCCAGCCAGTGGTGCTCCTGGCTCCAGCCCCCACCGTCCATCTCATCTTGAGCAAATCACTCACCCCTTCAAGCCACGATTTCCTCATTCCATCAGCCATGGTGGGAGTCTTCACCAGCTCGGCTGCCCTAACTAAAACACCACAGACTGGGTGTCTGATAAACAGCGGTTACTGATTTCTGCTAGTTCTGGAGGCTGGATGGTCCAAGGTTGAGGCACAGGCAGATTCAGTGTCTGATGAGAACCTGCTTCCTGGTTCATGGACAGCCTTCGCCTCACCTCGTGTGTGAAGGGAGCTCTCTGTGATATCTTTTTTAAGGATATAAATACACATATATATGGACTTTTTAACCCCCTTCATGAGGACTGTATAAACATATATAGGATAAATACATGAAAATACATAGGGATTTGTAATCTCATTCATGAGGACTCCACCCTCATCACTTTCCAAAGGCCCTTCCTCCTAATACCATCCCATCAGAGATTAGAATTCAGTGTATGCATGTTGGGGGACACAGACTGTTCAATCTTTAGCAATAGGTTAACTGTTTCCCAGGTGGCTCAGTGGTAAAGAATCCTCCTGCCAATGCGGGAAACACAAGTTCAATCCCTGGATTGGGAAGATCCCCTGGAGGAGGAGGTGGCACCCCACTCCAATATTCTTTCCTGGAAAATCCCATGAACAGGGGAGGCCGACAGGCTACAGTCCACGGGGTCATGAGAGGCGGACACGACTGAACGACTAAACAACAAACTGCCATAACAGACGGTCACCAGGTCCCAGTGACCTCACATAATAGAAGTTTATTCCCCTCTAATGTAGCAGTTCAATGTGGGTGTTCAGCGAGCAGCTTTCTGCAGGATTCAGGAACCCAGGCTCCCTCCCTCTTGTAGCCTCAGGGCACCAGAGCCCTCTACCGGGCCCCTGCCTCTTTCCAGCAGGTGAGGGAGAGAGGACGTTTTGTGGCTCAGACCTAGACAAATGGCATAAATGACATCCTCCTGTAATGTTAGATTGGCCAGGATGCTGTCACGTGGCCACACATCACTGCAAGGCGAGCTGGGGGATGTAGTCCTGTGTGCCCGGGAGGAGACTGAGAACTTGGCAGTCTCTTCACATCCGTTCATTCAGTGAGTGAATGATGAGCATGTACCATGGTCCAGGTACTGGGACCCCAGGGATGAAGAGGACAGGTGAGCCCCTGTGCTCACAAGGCTGACTTTCCAATGTGGGCAACAAGCAGTCAGCAGAGAAACAGGTTCATTATATAATGGTGAGAACTGATTCTCACTGCAAAAGAAAAAGTCCAGTTAAGGGAAAAGAGAGTGTCAGGCACAGCTGCTTTAGCATGAGGTGGTCAGAGAAGGCCTTCAAGGAGGTGACCTGTAAACAAAACCTTGAAGTAAGAGGCAACCCAGGAAAATCATCTGAGGGAAGTGCATTGCAAGCAGAGGAAACAGCAAGTGCAAAGGCTCTGAGAGAACAGTGCACCCAGCGTGCTCAGAACAGCAAGGAGGTCAGTGTGGCTGGAACGGAGTAATCCAGAGAGAGGGAAAAGGAGATAAAGTTAGAGACTGGAACCCAGAGCCAGCTCATGCAGGGCCCCAGGGGCCACGGGGAGGACCATGGCTTTTCCCGAGTGAGGAGGACGGTTCTGAGCAGGGAACAGACGTGAATGGACATGAGTGTTCACAGCCTGTCCCTGGCTGCATGTAGGGCACAGCTTGGGGGCCAGGGATGAGGGGAGACAGACGGGAGGAGGCTGCTGCCGTGGTCCAGCGGGAAGCAGTGGCGGACAGGACCAGGGTGGAGTCTTGAAGGGAGGCAAGCTGGCAGGTTTGGATCTGTTTTGAAGACACAGGCAACAAGATTTGCTGTTGGACTAGATGTGGGTGTGAGAGCAAAAGCAAGGTCCAGAGTGCCTCCACAGCTCTTGGGTAAGGACAACTGAAAGTACGGAGGTGCCCTTAGGAGACGAGGAAGAGGCGAGTTCAGGAGGGAAGGCCAGGAGCTCAGCTCCAGACACACTGAGCTTAGTGCTGGCAGCACGTTACGTAGGCAGTGTCGTTTATCCCTCTGAGCCACCCCATGGAGCAGGGTTATTGTCAGCCCATTTCACAGATGTAGAAACTGAGGCACAGGGAAGTTCAATCAGTGGCCTGAGGTACCAAGGTCAGTAAGTTGGAGAGCCAGAGTTCAAAGCTGTCTGGCTCCAGGGTTCACACTCAGCTGTGAGGCAAACCCCAGTGGGAGGGTAGGTTGCCCCCCACCTGGGGTCTAGGAATAATGACACAGTTTTCCTTCCTTCCAGGGGGAGCCCCAGTACTCCAGTCATTCCAGCAGCAATACCCTCTCCAGCAACGCTTCCAGCAGCCACAGCGATGACCGTTGGTTCGACCCCCTGGACCCCCTGGAGCCAGAGCAAGACCCACTCTCCAAGGGCGGCTCCAGCGACAGTGGCATCGACACCACCCTCTACACCTCCAGCCCCGGCTGCATGTCTCTGGCCAAGACACCTCGACCGGCCAAGCCGCACAAGCCCCCGGGAAGCATGGGCCTCTGCGGGGGTGGGCGCGAGGCCACCGGGCGGTCTCACCAAGCAGACCGGCGGCGGGAGGTCTCGCCCGCCCCGGGCATCACTGGACAGAACAAGGGCTACCGACCGAAGCTGTACTCCTCAGGCTCCAGCACCCCAACGGGCCTGGCCGGGGGCAGCCGTGACCCATCCAGGCAGTCCAGGTAAGGCTCCGAATCTGGCCCGGGTTCTTCAGGGGTTCTGACCACCTTCCACATCCCCCACGGTCCTGATGGTGGAGCTCCCCTCCCCAGAAATATGCTCACAGATGGGTGTGCTCACACATTAGTTTGCGTACAGATCTGGGATACCATGGACCACCCCTGGCTACCCATCCACTGGCCTTTAAGGATCTCGGTAGAGGAAGGAAAATCCCTGACTGTCTGTCTCTGGTTCACTCTGACCCTCAGTCTCTTTCCTTTTTCTCTTTCCCAAGACCAGTAGTTTTTATGCCTACTGGGAGTCACACACTCTTTCTATTAGGAGTGCATTTGGCTGAAGGTAACAGAAAACCAGACCCCACAGAGGCTTGAGCAAATAGAGATTTAATAGTTCCCCGTTGAGGAGTCCAGGGAGGGCAGAGCTGGGCTGGTACAGCAGCAGCTCAGGGAGGGCCTTGAGGCCCGGCACCCTGTGTCTTCCTGCTCCGTCGTCATCCTCATACTAGCTGTGACTTCCCAGTCTCCACATGGCTGTGGTGCCCCTAAGAGGCCTGGGGGCAGAGAACAGAGGGAAGATGGCAGCATCCTTGTTGCTCCCTAACTGTGGAAGAAGCAAAAGCGTTCCCAGAACCATGGCCAGGCAGTGTCACCTGGCCATGTTAGCTGCAAGGAAGTCTGGGGAATCTTGGCTTAGCCTTCCAGCCTCCATAGTAAAGGGCAGTGTGGACCCCAGACCACTGGAAGGCTGTTCAACACACATTCCCCTGACCTACTGGGCAGGGCCTGAGAATGTGCATTTGTACAGGGTTCTGTGTCGGTGCTGATGCTGTTGGTCCCCAGACCGTGCTTTGAGAACCTCTGGTAGAGAGGCAGACGGGAGTACGTGAGAACAAGCAGGCATTGACTAACCAACAACCTGGAGTCTACACCACGTGGGTGTGTGTGTGCTCAGTAGCTTCAGTGGTGTCTGACTCTCTGTGACCCCACGTACTGTAGCCCGCCAGGCTCCTCTGTCCATGAGATTCTCCAGGCAAGAATACTGGAGTGGGTTGCCATGCCCTCCTCCAGGGGATCTTCCTGACCCAGGGATCCAACCCATGTCTGTTAAGTCTCCTGCGTTGGCAGGCGGGTGCTATACCGCTGTCGCCACCTGGGAAGCCCGTGCACCGCATACACTCTGAGAATCTGATGGAAGCCATGAAGTGCCTCCCGTAACAGCCATTCTGCGTCATAGGAGTCGGCCTGATCCAGGGGCCCTCTGACGTCTGCGGCCCCGGGCAGTGAGTACAGGGCTGCAGCCCCCAGTGTGGACCCCTGAGTGTGTGGGTCCACCTTCCCAGGTCCACAGTGTGGACGCCTCCCTTCCCTTCCCTTCCCTTCCCCGACCACACCCGAGCAGGGGCCAGGACCACATTAGGGATCTTCATCTCCCTTGGCTTCCTGACACCTTGCCCCGGGCCCAGACCTGAGCCTCTCTCCGCACAGAACACACGCACCTGGCAGTTGCCTCGGGCCTCCTTGACCACAGCGCCCACTGGACCCGGGTCTTGGTCTGTGTAGAGATGTCTGGGTTTTTTTTTTTAAAGGTGAAGCAGTACTTCGCTGGTGGTTCAGTGGTTAAGACTGCTTCAAATGCAAGGGTTGGATCCCTGGTCAGGGAACTAGATCCCATGGGCCACAAGACATGGTCAAAAAAAAAATACTTTTTAAAAAGGTAGAGCAAAAATCTCCCTCAAAGTTCTTAGTGTGATGGTGCAAAGTCCTTTAGTCCAGTCTAGTCCATTCAGAATGTTTGCGTGCTGCTCGCTACCTCCTTGAGGGATCGAATGACCTCTCAGTGGTCTTACCAAACTCGGGTTCTGCTGCTTGTCGCTCGAAAGCCAGTATTTGAGAGAGTGGCGTTGGCTGGAAAGAAAAATATACAGTAGTCTGAGGGTCCTGGAGCTTAGTGATTCAAGTATAACTAGATTCTAAGACCCAGGGTCTACTGACACTGACCGATTTGGAAACCTCCGTGTTTGGGAGTGCTCGCGTGTTAGTGCTGTCCCTCACCCTGGCCTCAGCCCTCCTGGAGTCGGGAGCCAGGAGAAAGGTGAGTGTGGAGAGGCAGGGTCTCCCGGAGACTTAAGTCTCTGTCACAGTCTGCCTCACTAGACAGGTCTCTTTTTTTTTTAATTTATTTATTTACTGGCTGTGTCAGGTCTTAGTCACAGCACACAGTATGTTTCGTTGAGGTCCTCTGGCTCCAGAGTGCTTGAGCTCTGCAGTTGAGGCAGACGCGCTCAGTAGTAGAGTGGCACACGGGCTTAGTTGCTCCTCGACATGTGGGAGCTTAGTTCCCAGACCAGGGGTCGAACCCACGTCTCCTGCATTGCAAGGCAGAATCTTAATCGCTGGACTACCAGGGAAGTCCTTAGATAGATAGATCTGAACCATTTGAGCTCACGGGCTCTTTTGAATAGCTCCTTCATTCATTTATCTACCCATTCTTTTCATTCACAAATATCTCTCAGGGACTTGTTTTGTCCCAGGTTCTAGGCTGAGAGCTGAGGAGAAGGAACACGCAAATTCAGATGAGACGCCTTGCCCTCCCCTTACCCACCATCCACTGAGGGAGACAGACTAGAATCAGGTCATCATTGAAACACGTCTAAGGGCACCCACCAAGAGGGACTCGCTGCCATGGGGTGCCCAGGTCTCCCCTACTGGGCACAGGCCTGTAGTAGTAAAGCTGAGTAGCTGAAGGGTTTTGGAATGTGTGCTATAAAAGCAGCGGTGCTGCGGAGTAGACCGTGGCTGAGGCAGGAGGAGTGGGTATAAAATTACCCTGTGTCTGAGAGAAGGATTTGCTGAACCCAGAAATGAAGGGAGTAAAATGGGAGAGGCACTGCTTCAAAAGAGGGCCCTGTGGTTGGGAGCTTTAATTTGCATGCAGACAATTGATGCTAATTGCAAATCATTCTTATCTACTCATTAAAGCTGCTTCCTGAAGTTTTCTCCTAGGCAACCAGGCTTTAGTATGGAGCAGCTTTTTCCAAAATGGGATGCTCAAGGTAATTTGGGTGGTGCGAGGAGGAAAATGTTTTATTTTAAATGGATATTAGGAAAAGTGTTATCAACCCATCCCCTGATTTTACAGATACTGTCTTGGACAAGTTAAGGAAAATTAATTGATTTAAAGAAATAAACATATTTACAGTCGATGAGAGTGTGGACTCCAGAGTCAGCCCACTAGGGTTTGAGCCCTACCTCTGCCTTGTCTTGGCTGTGTGGCCTTGGACAAATGACTGAACCTCTCTGGGCCTCAGTTTCCTCATCTGTACAATGGGGGCCTAGTCACTGTCCCTAACTAAGGCCATGTCAATGTCCCTAGCTGAGACCCTGATGCTATCATTAAGGTCCTGACACTGTCCCTAACTAAGGACCTGAGCTATTTCTAACTAATGTCCCAAACTGTCCCTAACTAAAGCTTGACCCTCTCACTAATAGCCTGAAGCTGTCCCTAACCAAGGCCCTGAGTCTATCCCTAAGACCCTGAGTGCGTGCTCAATTGCTAAGTCGTATCCAACTCTGCAACCCCATGGACTATAGTTCACCAGGCTCCTCTATCCATGGGATTCTCCAGGCAGGAATACTGGAGTAGCTGGCCATTCGCTTCTTCAGGGGAATCTTCCCGACCCAGGGATTGAACCCACGTCTCCTGCATTGGCAGGCAGATTCTTTACCACTGAGACACCTGGGAAGTCCAACTGAGGTCCTGACTGTCCCTAAAGCCCTGAGGCTGTCACAGACTCAAAGCCTGACTGTCCTGACAACCTGAGCATCAGCATCTATTTAGGGACAGAGCCCTTAGTGTTCACAGTCAATGTGGGTGGCAGATCCACCTCCAGTGACAGCCCATAGTGGCCAGGCCAGGGTGAGGGAAGCCGCCGGGGTGTGACAGCCCAGAGGAGGGGCCCGACTCAGTGTGGGGGGAGCTTCCCTGGAGAAAAGAGGCTGAGCTCCTGGGAATAAGGAGGGCAGAGTGTTCCAGACAGAGAGGGTGTGCGGTCCCACTCACCCCGCTGTCCCTCCCACCGTCTTCCCAGAGGGTCGCTGAGCACCTGTGCTCAAGGGGCCCACATGTGCCTCTGACTGCCGCTGGCCTCACACTGCCCCTCGCTCGGGGCAGCTCTGTGCTTCTGCTGTCATAGGTCCATTCCCTGGGGCAGGGCCAGAATGACACCCTACTGCCCAGTTGGCTCCCCGCAGGCAGGCACGAGCACTCCGTGGCTGCCCTTGTGTCTCCTTCTGGGGCCTTTGTAGCCCAGCACTTCTTGCTCATTCATGTAGCAGGCACCAAGTGTATGCACTGCTCTCTGCCTCAAACAGGTTCCCTAGCTCTCCTGGAACAGGGTGCTGGGGGAGACAGCAGGCAAATAATTACAAAAGCAGTGAATGAATTATGCTAGGGGAGTGCCTGCAGGGCAAACTTCCTGGGATCTTAGGGGATGTGATGCATGGCTGGAGGGGTGTCTGATCTAACGGGATGGGTGGGGTGGCGGGAAGGGATAATTTCCCTGAGGAGGAGTCATTTCTACCAAGGACCAGAGGGTTAAGGAGGAAGGAGCAGGTAAAGTGGCTTCTGGGGAACTGATGATTTCATCTTGATGCAGTTATGTGGGCGTTTGCTTTGTAACTGTTGGTTAAATTGTACATATATGTTTTGTACACTTTGCTATATGTGGGCTATTTTACAAATTTTTTTAAGAGAAAATGGAAAGATGGTGTATGGAGAAAGTGTCCCTATGCAGAAATAGCAAGTGCAAAGGCCCTGGGGTGGGGAGGAGGGTGGGTGCCGGCCGGTCACAGACCCCTTGGCTCAAAGATGGAAATTGGGAGGGCCCCTGATGGGAACCTGAGGAGCTTGGCAGGGACCAGACCATGCAAGGCCCTGTCAGCTACAGCATAGAGTTTGGACTTAGTCCTAAGAGCTGTGGGCAGCAAGGAAGTGTTTCAGCAGAAAGGATGATACAGGCAGATAGATGTTTTGAAAGATGGTGCTGGAGGCAGGATTGGAGAAGCGTCAGGGATGGGTCTGAGGCTGAGACATCGGTGAGAAGGGAGGAAGGAGGCCTGGGCCAACGGGCAGAGCAGCTGTGGGTGTGTCAGCAGTGGTTCTGTCAGGACGTAAGGAGGGAGGAGACAAAGGTCCAGGACGGTGCTGGCGACTGCTCATGTCAGGAGGCTACTGCAGATGGGGGTCTTGAGATTCGTGAGAGAGTAGAGGAGACTGGGGCCAAGCAGTCCCAAGAGGAATGTTACCCTTTTCTGGTTGTGCTGGGTCTTCACTGCGGCATGCAGGCTCTTTGTTATAGCTCGCGGGGTTTCTCTAGCTGTGGTGTGTGGACTCTCCAGTTGTGGCACACGGGCTCTAGAGCACGTGGACTCAGTAGTTGTGGCACGTGGGCTTGGTTGCCCCATGGCATGTGGGATGTTAGTTCCCCAGCCAGGGATCAAACCCATGTCCCCTGCAGTGGAAAGCAGATTCTTAACCACTGGCCCACCAGGGAAGTCCCCAGGAATGTTATTCTTATGTTTATTGTTGTTTAGCCTCTGAGTCATGTCTGACTCTATGGACTGTAGCCCACCAGGCTTCTCTGTCCATGGGATTCTCCAGGCAAGAATATTGGAGTGGGTTGCCATTTCCTTCTCCAGGGGATCTTCCTGACCCAGAGATAGAACCTGTTTCCTGCATTGTCAGGCAGATTCTTAACCACTGAACCGCATGGGAAATCCCTGTTCTTACGTTTACTGACCCTAAAGCACCTACTGTGTGCCAGGTACCGTTCCAAACACAGTGGACAAAGTCGAGTCCCTCTTTTGTGGAACTGACACTCTCCTGGAGAGAAAGCAAGGCAGACAGACAGCTGAGCAGCCATGTTAATATGCCAGGTGGGATATGGTCTGGGAAGAAAACCCAGCTAGGCAGAGGTCCTGGAAGGCCTCTTGGAGGAGGTGATATTTTGCAGGAAGCATGGAAGTGATCCAGGCAGGGGAAATAGCAGATGCCGAGTCCCTGAAGGTAAACTCATTTGCGGTGTTCTAGAGATGCTCTGCTGGCCAGACAGGCTGAATGGGAGAATGGCAGGAGGTCTTATTTGCACGGCGGGCACGGACCCAGCTCAGGCAGGCTTACCAACCATGGTCAGATGCTGGATTTTGGTTCTGAGAGACATGGGAGCCACAGAACATAATCTGACTTGTGTTTTAAGATCACGGTGGGCTCCTCGGGGGAACGTGGGCTGTCTCAGGGGTAGTAGGGATTGAGTTTGCCAGCACAACTCAAGGACGGACTGACTGACTGCCAGGGAAGGGAAGGGCCCCGCCATGCCCAAACCCCCCACCCACTCCCTCCGCACGCTCCAGCCCTCCCGTGGAAACCGCTGCAGCCTGTAGCAGCTTGTGCCCGTGGATGATTCCAATGACTTCACAGACTCTCCCCTCAGACATTCGTCATGGGAGCCCGGCTTCCAGGCACGGGGCCAGGCGCCAGTGCCTGCTGCGGGCACGCCAGTGGGCTGAGCGATCCCAGGCGGGCAGCCACCTGGCCCCCCGCCCTCTCTCAAGGCAGCACACGCTCCAGAGCCCCCTGGGTTTCCAGAGCAATTTGTCGGCGCTGTTTAGAGGCGATGAGCGGCTCTCGGTTCCACGTGGAGCTGACACGGCCAGGCATTCCTGGGCGGGCAGGCAGGCAGGAAGCCCGCGGCCCTGCTTCCGCAGGCAGGGCCCTTGTCTCCAGGATCCCCTCCTGGGGGCACAGCCCTGAAAGGTAACATGAGGCCCTCAGGGTCCACTGGGCCCCACCCCGCCCATGTAGGCTGGGAAGCCAGGGTTAAGGGGAGACACCTACTCAGAGAGTCACTGTCAGCTTGGGAAGAGGAACTCAGGCCATCTCCAGAAACTCCAGGGAAGGAGGATACCAAGCAGAGATCATGGGGCAGGGCAAGGGGAGTGCAAAGGCCCTGAGGTGGAAGTGTGTCTGTTGTGTTTGAGGAACAGTATCCATGTGACCAGAGCAGAATGAGTGAGAGGGGGAGTGGGAGTTGGCTGAGGGCAGAGAGGGGTCAGCCCAGATGGTGTGGGGCCCTGTGGACCAGGGAGGACTCTGACCATGAGCTGAGGAGAGTGGTGATGGCTCTCACCCTCCGGCTGGGTTTGGGGGTGAGGGCAGGAGGAGGCCACTGTGGGGATACCTAGGCACTGTGGTTGGAGGTGGGGTGAAGGAGGTGGCTGGTGGCGGTTGGAGTCCCCATTGATTTTGTGACATGGAGTTTTTGCCCCATATTGTCACTCCTTCCACTTCCTGAAGACCTGATGTTCTTGCTCCCAGGCTGAAGGGCAGAATGTTGCCACGTGTGGCTCCTACACTGAGCCTGATCATTCCAGCCATGTGCAGGGACTGATTCGGCTCTCAAGCCCCTGCCAGACACCAAGCAGAAAAGGCCCCACAGAGGCCCCCCTGGGGGTATCTGATGAGCAGCATTTCCCAGGCTCTGGCCTCTGACTGCCTGTATCCAGGTCACAACTCCACCACTAACCAGCTGCGTGGTCTCCACCAGGCTCCTTAGTTTCTCTGAGGCTCAGTTTCCTCATCTGTAAAATGGAGGTGAAGGTAGACTCTGTGGTCCAAGCTGCAAGGATACACCCACACCATGGGTTTGAAGCAGCCAGCACAGGGCCTGAGACGGAGCTGGTCCAAATACACCTGCGGCTGCTAGGTTCGGTTTTCACGTGTTATGTGTTTTTCATGACTACCATTGTCATCGAAAGTACAGGTTGGTGGTTAAACAGAACGCCTCTTGAGCCAGACTGCCTGGCTTTGTATCCTGGTTCTGTCCTCAACCAGTTGTGAAATTTGGGGCATTATTTAAAAAAAAATCTCTCTGGGCCTCAGTTTCCCCACTTGGAACATAGGGAGAGTGGTACTTCCTGCCTCATGGGATTGCTGGGCAACCGAATGAAGTGATGCCTCTGAGATGCTTGGAGCAGGGCCTGGCTGTGTGCATGGGCTCAGTGCCGGCCGCTGCCCTTCCTGCCACCTGCTCCGCCAGTGCTCTTCCTCCCAAAGGCAAAGGCAGGACTCCCCCGGTGATCTGGTGGTTAAGAATCCACCTGCCAATGCAGGGGACAAGGGTTCTGTCCCTGGTCTCAAAGGATTCCACGTGCTGTGAGGCAACTAAGCTCGTGCTCCGCAGCTACTGAGCCCCCAACGCTAGAGCCTGTGAGCCTCAAGCACGGAAACCCGAGCACTCTAGAGCCCGTGCTGTACAAGAGAAGCCACCGCAACTAGAGAGTAGCCCCCACTCACCGAAGTTAGAGAAAACCTATGGCAGCAAAGACCCAGTGAAGCCAAAAAACTAATAATAAGGCAGGGGCACAGCTCCCTTTGTGCCTGTTGCCCGCCCGGGGCCACCCATCAGCCTCCCCAGGGATGAACAGACCAGATCATGGCACACTCCCAGGCAGCTGTGCGCTTTCTTTATTCAGCCTACAGTTTTTCTGCTTTCACTCCAACAAAAGCTTAACTGCTCCCCCTGAGATACAGCACAGGTAACTGCCCAGCCTCTCTGGGGAAAGGTGGGGTGAGAGTACAGAGCAGAATGTCCCCTCCGCAGCCCTGGCTGAGCCCGAAGCCTGGGCATTTAGCCCCTGGACACACCACATCCCTGTGTATCTGCAGCTCCAAGAGCACATTCCAGTGCCCAGGCCTACCCTGAGCACTTTGTGCAGATATGATCTCGTGAGGCAAGTGTGTCGTTGCCTCGATTCTCAGAGGAGGAAACTGAGGCTTGTCGAGAGGAAGGGGCTCCAGCAAAGATCACAGCATGTCAGTCGGTGCTGGGCTTGGACCCCAGATCAAGTAAGCAGCATGGTCCATGTTCTCAGCATGGTTCTCAGGCAGTGCTGCTGCCTCGTTTTTCAAGCTGAGGCTCGGGGAGGGCACCTGGCCTTGCAGGTGCTTCAGAGAAAAGGTGTATTCACTCTGTTGATTGGTGGCGTAAGAACTCTACCCTGTACTTGGCACCTGGCGCAGCTCATGGTCCAAGGGGGAGTGAGAAGGGGCGCCCGTCTGAGCGGGCCGGGTCGAGATGCACAGCATATTCAGGATAGTTCTTTGTGGCCCTGCTGTGTGTGGGGGGCGCCCGTTCATGCCTGAGGCTGGTAGAGGTTGAAAGCAGGGACAGTCGTGGGAATGCCTTTTGGCTCTAAGCAACAAGTCCCAGCTCAATTGGAGGAAGTCTGTTACCTCTGAGAACATGAAGTCCCACGCTAGGGAGGGCCCCATGATTGGGGAATTTACTGACTCAAGGACTCAGGTTTTTTCCCTTTCTTTGTTCTGTTTCCATCGGCCTGCAGACTGGCTCCCCTCACAGTCTCAAAGTGACTATCCAGATAGTCACTGTGTCAAGTGGAAGAAGAGGGGACGTTTACTACAAGTGGTCTTTGTTTGTTAGTTTCTCAGTGAAGAAACCTTCCCCAGAAGTCACCTAGCAGACAGTCCACACACGCACCTGATGCTTCACTGTCCACAAATAGATCACAGACCTACCCCTGACCCGTCCCAGACAGGTGGCATCCAGCATTTGGGATTGTGCCCTGGGCTGGGTGCCAGGTCACCTTCCTCAAGGATGAGTAAAACCAGCCTTCATTTACAAGGTGACGGGGAGTAGGATGACACCCAGTGCCTGCCACAGGCTGAGGGAGTAAGCCCATCCCAAATGGGGCAATGGATGGAGCCAGCTGGCAGACACAGAGAAAGGGGTGTTCTTTTTCTCTTCCCTTGATGATGATTATTTATTTTGGCCATGCTGGGTCTTTGTTGCAGCACACAGGCTTTCTCTAGTTGTGGAATGGGGCAGGGGCTCTCTAGTTGCAGCATGTGGGCTTCTCATTGCAGAGCATGGGCTTAGTTGCCCTGTGGCAACTAACCCCAACCGGGGTTTGATCCCCAACCGGGGATCAAACCTGCGTCCCCTGCACTGGGGGGCAGATTCTTAACCACTGGACCCAGTCTTCCTTTTGTTTCTTTATCATCTCATTTGTTTTTTCCAGCTCATAAAAGCTGAACATGCCTGATGACAGGATAGAGAAATATGTACTGTAGAAATATAAAAGTTAGGGTAAAACCAGTTAGGATATATTCATAGAGTGGACCACCTGCAGCCATTGAAGGGAGAGGGTTTTGTGTGGACTGACATGGAGAGAACTCCAGGGCATCATGTTAAGGTCAAAGCCAGGTGCAGAGCAAGCTCATGATAGGCTGCCATTTATGTTAAAAAGGAAAATTGGGAGGCTACACACACTGGGCTCTCTGTTGAAGAAGAAGAAAGGAGAAAAGTCAAGGTTGCCTCAAAGAAGGAGACTGAGCTGTTAGACAGCATTTTCATTTCTGCCCTGTGCTGTGTATGTGGTTTCATCTCCCCTGTCATTACTGCCTCCAGAGATAATCAGTGTGCACTCCTCCAGAGACATTTCTCCAAATCTGCACCAGCCCAGGTCTATCACACATATTTTGACAGTTACCCAAAACAGGAAAAGCATTTTACATTACACCCCAGAGTGGACATCCTCAGTAAAGTTTCACAAAACCACTTACCCTTATCTCAAATGAGGTACACTGAGGTTTTTTATTCCAGTCTGTTTCTCCCCACCCCCTACCCCAAATAACAGTCAAGATCTAGTAAATTGATTTCATGGCCCACAGTTGGGGAAAAAACTACACACTTCCTTTTCATAAAAAAAAAGACACCCCCCCAAAAAAAAGCCCAGTAAACATTTGACAACATATGTACATTTAAAAAAAGAAAAAGCACGCTTTGCATGATGCCTTGTTTCCACTTCCTGTAGCTCAGGCATCTGTCTTCATCCATAGACAGAAGTTGACCTCATTCTTCACACTAGCTGCATAGTTTTTGATCATATGGATATGCTTGGACTGATCTAAGAATTCAGGCCATGTCCAGCTTTTTCTTATTTACACACAGCATTGCAGTGACCTTCCTTGTATGTGCCTGTGTGTCCTTGTGCAGGCTTTTCTGTGGCGTGGATTTCTGGGAGATCAGACGCTAGACTGACACTACTCACATCTTTCAGTTCAGCTCAGACAGTGTCTCCTCCTTGGGGAAGCCCTTGTGACCTCCCCAGATAAAGTCCGATCCTGATGTTACATGCTCCGTGACTCCCTGGACAACCCCTCACCAGTGCACAACCTTGGACCTGTTGACAGATGTTGCTAAATTATAGAAAATCTTTATAAGTCAGTCAGAGCTTGCATTTGAAAATCCGTTCTGACAGTCCGCCTTAGGATTGGGATGTTTCAGTATTCACATTTAATGACGTTCCTGATGATAATTAGATTTGCATTTGCCATTTTGCACTTTGTTTTCTCTGTTTACTGTCTTTCTCCTTTGTCCTTCCTTTACTTTTGCCTTTTGTGTTAAATTAGTTTTAGTACACCATTTGGATTCCTCTTAACTTTAATTATAGTATGCATCTTATCAATGTATTTCAGATTAGTGCTGACTGAATACCAACAAAATATAGAAACTTTCCTCCAGTAAAGCCCCATTCCTTTCCCTCTCCTTCATGCTATTACTGCCATACATTCTACATGCATATATGTTATAAACCAAACAATATAGTGTTATGATTGCCTTGTACAGTCTTACATGTAACTTTAGAAGTTAGAGAAGAAATAAGAAAACCTAAATATTCTACACTCCTGCTCAGTTGTGTCCAGCTCTTTGTGACCCCATGTCTATAGCCCACCGGGCTCCTCTGTCCATGGGATTTTCCATGCAAGAGTACTGGAGTGAGTTGCCATTTCCTTCTCCAAAATACTCTATGAAGTCTTTTATTTTAACCCATTCTTACCATCTTGGACCCTTCACTTCTCTATGTGAATTCAGGTCATCACCTTCAGTCATTTCCTTTCAGCCCAAGGAACTTTTACTTATTAGGCAGATGTGCTAGCAATGAATTCTCTGAGTCTGTTTATCTGGGGACATCTTTATTTTGCCTTCATCTATGAAGGATAGTTTTGCTGGACATAGAAGTCTTGGTTGATGGTTTTTTCTCTCAGCACCTTGAAAATACCACCCCATTCTCGGTAACCCACTCGAGTATCCTTGCCTGGAAAATCTCATGAACACAGAAGCCTGGTGGGCTGCAGTCCATGGGGTCGCAAAGAGTGGGGCACGACTGAGCAAATAACACACAGCCATTGATTCAAATGATAGGTCAGCAGTTGATTGTATTGATTTCCTCTGTATATGATGAATCTTTTTCTCTTGGTGCTTTCAGAGGTTTTATCTTAGTGCTTGACTTTCACTCATTTTTCTGGATGAAGTCTTTGTGTTTATCCTGGTGGAGATTTGTTGAGTTTTTCAGATGTGTAGATGAATGTTTTTTTATCCAGTTTGAGAAGCTTTTAGCCATTATTCCTCCAAACCTTTCTTCTGCCCCTTTTTCTCTTCTCCTTCTGGGACTCTCAGTGAAGTTCTACAGTGGCAGAACTTGCTTGTTCATTGAGCTGGGCAGGGGGATGGGAGGAGCCCCAGGCTAAAACATCAGATTCCCTCTGTTCTTAGCCTGAAGTTCAGTTTTTCAAGAAAATAAGCAATACTTGGATTGTTGCATGTCCTCGGTCAATTTCCAGAGTGCTGAAATGGTTGTTTTTGTTGATTTTGTGCTTGGTGGGGAGAGAATTTGCCAGTCTTCTCATTCATCCGTAGTCAGAAGTCCCACCCTTTAATTTTGCTGAATTGACCTTCAGTAAGCTTTTATTAACTTGCACTCCAAGGACATTAATTTTCCCATTAAAGACCTCTTACTTGAAGTGGAATTAGAATTTTAAAGTTTTAAAAGCTGATTTGCTTCAGTGGGGTCAGCAGTTGGGTCCCCAAGAGTTGGGTCCTAATTAACCACATGAGGTTCATTGTAGCATTAACTCCACAGGAATCCAGCATTTGGAATATCGAGCTGTGGTTTTAGATTAGATCAACTGGAGTGGTGTCTGATGTGTATTAGTGCTCAAAAAATCTTTGAGTGAAGATACTATGTGGCAAGGCATACGTTTAACAAAATAAGTTACAGAACAATTTATTAGCACAGTCTCAGTTATATGAAAACATAATTCTCGCACACTTCCAAAAAAAAGGCTCCTGTTTTCCAGTTGTATACACATTTTTCTTTTTGTCTGTTTTTCTTTTTCTTTCTTCTTTTTTTTTTTTTAAGCCGTGCTGTGCTGCTTGTGGGATTTTAGTTCCCTGGCCAGGGATCGAACCCAGGCCCCCAGCAGTGAAAGTGAGTCCTAACCATGGACCACCAGGGAATTCCAAACATGTGTGTTTTAACCATAGGAAAGGGTTAAGAAAGAAATACAGTGAACTGTAAACCGTGGTTACCTCCAGAGATGGGTCGGCAGGCCCCCCACTTTCAGCTGTGTAGGCTGTGCTCAGGATACAAGGAATCTCCAGGGGGGTGGGCAATCATCCGCCCACAGAGGGTGACTTTTTTAGATACCCATAGAGGTATCAACTGTGCTAGGAGGACATCGCTGGGAGGGGATGGGGGCTGTGAAGGGAGCATTACCTTTTCTCCACGTAGACATCTATGTATTAGAATTTTCGCGGCAGTATCTCTCCTGTGTGAATGAACTTCTTTATTGTTTGTTTCCCAAGAGTAAACTTAAACAGATTGACTTTTCAAAACGTGGGACGGAGTTGTTTTACTTTTCGAATTTTTACATTACAGCGATATGAGCTCAAGGGCCGGCTACCCCGCTCAGGTTCACAAGACAGCCAGCACCGAGACCCCGCGGCCCTCACAGCTGGCCCAGGCCAGCGCCTTCCAGCTCTCCACCTCTGTCCCCAAGTCCTTCTTCTCCAAGCAGCCCGTGCGCAGCAAGCACCCCACGGGGTGGAAGAGGACAGACGAGCCCCCTCCACGGCCACTCCCCTTCACTGACCCAAAGAAGTAAGTGCCTGGGCACCTGGTAAGGCACTCCTAGAGCCAAGCTTGGCATCTCGGGGCAGGGGGGAGGGTGACCCCTTGCTCCCTCATATGTCAGTCACCATGCCAGTCTACACACTGGAAATACAACCGCGCACAGGCCAACAGGGTCCCTGCCCTCCAGGGGGCCATGCTGGTTGGGGAAACGGACAGCAAATAGGGTGACTAAGAAAAGTGTGCAGAGTCAGATGGTGGCGAGCCTTGTGACACATCTGGATGAAGAACGTTCCAGGCAGAGGGAACAGCAACTGACAGAGCCTGAGGCAGGAGCAGGCTTGGTCTGCGGGGGGAAGGCCAGTGTGGCTGGGACCATGTGAGCACGTGAGGTCAGAGAGGCAGTGAGCACAGACCATGGAGGGTTCTGTGGGCCCCAGGTAAGGGCCTGGGTGTCTGCTGTAATTCAGGGGGAACCGCAGAAGGGTCTGGAACAGAGGGGGACAGACCTAAGTTGGGTATTCACAGGGCCCCTGTGGCTGCATGTGGAGCATGGTCTGCAAGGGACCAGGAGACAGGGGTCGCTGGTGTGATGGTCCGGGCAGCACACAAGAGGCCTGGGGTGGGATGGAGGCTGAGGAGGAAGAAGGAGGCAGCTTTGGGATAGATTCTCTGAAACGGGAGCCAGCAGGTGCCACTGGCAGATCGGATGTGGTGTGAGAGAAAGAGCGAGGTAGAAGGTGATACCAGGTCTTTCAGCCTGGAGGATGGGCAGACTCTTCTTGAGCTGGGATGGGGACTGAGTGGGGAGTAGGCTCAGGGCTGGAACTGTAGAGTGAACTGTAAACCGTGGTTCCCTCCGAGTGGGGAGCTCCGGAGCTCAGGCCTGGACGGGTCACCCTTTTTTATTTTTCTGCTGCACTGGGTCTTGGTTGCTGCACGAGGGCTTTCTCTAGTTGCAGTGAGCAGGGGCTACTCTCGTTGCGGTGCACAGGCTTCTCGTTTGGGTGTCCTCCCTTGTTGGAGCACAGGCTCTGTGCACGTGGGCTTCAGTAGTTGCAGCTTGCAGGCTCTATAGAGTACAGGCTCAGTAACCCTGAGGCATGTGGAAACTTCCCAGACCAGGGATCGAATCAGTATCCCCTTCATTGGCAGGCAGACTCTTAGCCACCGGACCACCAGGGAAGCCCACAGACAGATTACTGTTGTGATGTGCAGTAGACATGGAGGAGGCAGTTGGGTTGGGCAAGGAGTCTGGAGCTCTGGGAAGAGGTCAGGCTGGAGAGAATGGGACTGTTGTTAACATAAAGGCTGGAGAGGAGGGGGATGTAGGCCTCCGCCTGAGATCCCTCAGTGTTCATACAAGGAGGAGGAGCCAGTGAAGGAGGAGCCCAGACGAATGTGGGGTCTGAGAGCCCAGGGGTGACGACTGGGAGCAGTCAGGAAACTGAGCAGGGGGTTGAGCCTCCCAGAGGTGACTGAAGGATGCCAGAGAGAAGCCAGGGCAGAACAGGAGGCAGCTGATTTGGGCCATTTTGCTCTGAAACCAAAAAGAAGAGAGGAGTGGTCAGTTAAAAACCAGTTCTTTGAATTTGGAGGTTTTATTTATTTTAATTTATCTGCACTGTGCAGCACGTGGGATCTTAGTTCCCCAACCTGGGATCGAACCCATGCCCCCTGCATTGAAAGTGTGGAGTCTTAACCACTGGACTACCAGGGAAGTGCCGATTTTTGAAGTTAGAGTACAGTGGTACTGAAAATTTATCCAGTACTCACCACATGCCAGTTTTGGTGCTGAGCTCTAGTCCATGAATTGATTCACTGAATCCATCTCAACAACCCTTCCATGAGTTGTTCAGTCATTCATTTCTGACTCTGCAACCCCATGGACTGCAGCACGCCAGCCTTCACCATCTCGTGGAGTCTGCTCAAACTCATGTCCATTGAGTCGGTGATGCCATCCAAATGTCTCATCCTCTGTCACCTCCTTCTCATCCTGCCCTCAATCTTTCCAAGAATCAGGGTCTTTTCCAGTGAGTTGGCTATTCTCATCTGGCAGCCAGAGTATCAGAGTTTCGGCTTCAGCATCAGTCCTTCCAGTGAATATTCAGAGTTGATTTCCTTTAGGATTGACTGGTTGGATCTCCTTGCAGTCCACGGGACCCTCAAGAGTCTTCTCCAGCACAACAGTTGGAAAGCATCATCACGTTCTTTGTCAGCCTTCTTTATGGTCCAACTCTCATGTCCGTACATGACTACTAGAAAAATCATTTCTAGTGATTTTTGACTAGACGGACCTTTGTCAGCAAAGTGATGTCTTTGCTATTTAATATGCTGTCTAGGTTTGTCATAGCTTTTCTTCCAAGGAGCTGGCATCTGTTAATTTCATGGCTGCAGCCACTGTCCCCGGTGCTCCGTGAAGCAGACCTGTCATTTGCTCAGCTTTACTGCTGAGGCCCAGAGGCTCACAGCTGGGAAGGGGTGGAGCTTGGGTCAGAACCCAAAAAGCCACGGCTCCTCTTCAGGTGGGGGGCCTGCCCTCTCCGTCCTGTTCTCTGTAACATCCTCTCTCATGATCTGGAGGGGCCGTTCAGATGTGTGGTGACACAGAGCTCATAAGGAGAGAGGTGTCAGGAGACAGAAACAGGGTCCCTGGAGAGGCGGGCGAGCGAGCAAGCCGAGAATCCAGTTCACGCTGCTTGCTGACAGCCAGGGGCCACTCTGCAAACTAGATTTTGATCCTCCCCTCCCCTAACTAAAACCTCCAGCAGCTTGCCCCGCTCCCAGGACTAATGACAAAGGCGCTCCTTTCCTGAGCGCATATATCGTACCAGGCACTAGCGCACCGTGTGCTTTGCCCAGACTCCCACCTGGACCCCGCACGACGCGCCCGTCACCCCTCTGCCCTCATCTCCCACGCTCCCCCAGGCTTGCTCCACTCCACCCACCCGGCCTCTCCCGGCTCCTTGGTCTCGAGTCCCACCAAGTGCAGGCCGACCTCAGGGCCTCTGCACTGGCTGTCACCAGTTCCCAGAATGCTCTTCCTCCACGTCTTGTGGCCGAGGTGGGATTCCGGAGCTTGGTCTGGTGCCAGCTCCTCATTCGGGTCTCCCCAGCCTTCTGCCCCTGCTGCCGTCACTCCATCCCTGGTCTCTGTTCCACGGCCTGTTCCTCCACTGGAAAGCAGGTGACAATCTTGGTCACAAGACAGGTGTCAGCTGACACTGTGTGGGCACTCCCATCAGTGAGTGGGATGTCTGAGCCTCACATCACACTCCATTCTCACTGTAACCCCATAAAATACGGTAAGGCCCTCATTTTTCAGGGTGCCAGAGGGTCCATCCCTGCTGGCCCCACTCTGCTCCTCTATGGGAGCGGCCGCCCTGGCCTCCCCAGCACGTGTGCTGTCCCTTCTGCCTGGGTGCCCCCTGCCCCACCGGCTCCGTCCTGCCCACCTGGAGTTTGCTCGGGCTGCCATAACAAAGCACTGCAGACCGGGGGCTCGACAACACAAGTGTCTTTCCTCGGAGCTCTGGAGGCTGGAGGCTGGAGCCAAGGTGGAAGTAGGGTTGGTTCCCTCTGTGGGCGGAAAGGAAGTGTGTGTACCACACCTCTCTCCCAGCTTCTGGTTGATTCACCAGCAATCTGTGGGGTTTCTTGGCATGTAGATACATCTGGGTATGTGTCTCTGTGTCCACATCTCCCGTTTTTATAAGGACACCAGTCGTTAGATTAGGGTCGATCTTAATTGGAGAAGGCAATGGCACCCCACTCCAGTACTCTTGCCTGGAAAATCCCATGGACAGAGGAGCCTGGTAGGCTACAGTCCATGGGGTTGCTAAGAGTCGGACACGACTGAGTGACTTCACTTTCATGCATTGGAGAAGGCAGTGGCACCCCATTCCAGTACTCTTGCCTGGAAAAATCCCATGGACAGAGGAGCCTGGTGGGCTGCAGTCCGTGGGGTCGAGAAGAGTCGGGCACGACTGAGCGACATAGCAGCAGCAGCAGCAGTAGTTGCCTCATTTTACCTTGATTGGGCTTCCCTGGTGGCTCAGATGGTAGAAAATCTGCCGTCAATGCAGGAGACCTGGGTTTGATCCCTGAGTCAGAAAGATCCCCTAGAGAAGGGAATGGCAACCCACTCCAGTATTCATGCTTGAAGAATCCCATGGACAGAGGAGCTGGCAGGCAACACAGTCCACGGAGTCACAAAAAGTCGGACACGACTGAGCGAGTAACACTTTGACTTTACCTTGATTACCTCTGGAAAGACACCATTTCCACATCAGGCCAAATTCTGAGATTTGGGACTTCAACATATCATTTGGAGGAGACCCATAATGCCAGCCCTCAGGTCTCACACAGACCTGCCATCCTCAAAGAAACTCTTCCAAGCCCCACACCAGGCTCATCCATCCCATGGACCCCACACTTCTTCCCCTGTTTGGCCTCTATCCAGAGCCCGTCACACAGTCATTTGCTAGAGATTCAGTTCTTCCCTGTCAACCCGCTGGACTAAAGGTACTGGGACAGCAGACCTACCTGAGCCCCATCCAGGACAAGGTATGTAGTAGGCGCTCAGAAAGTACACCTGGCAGACTTCCCTGGCGGTCCAGTGGTTAGGACTCCACGCTTCCACTGCAGGGGCACAGGTTTGATCCCTGGTCAGGGAACTAAGATCCTACATGCCACCGTGGCATGGCTGAGAAAAATATATACCTGGATAGGTGACAGCCAAAAACAAACAGCAGCCCCCCTTTTCCCACCATAAGATCCAAAGAAAGCTTTTTATGTATGTACGTGCATTGCATAAAAATATGTAAACTAAATATATAAAATACCGGGGGACACAGAATAGTTTCGTGGTTTCCTATTAATTTGGTTACAGATAATTTTTAAAATCACGTGCTTTAAGTAATATGTTAACTTAGAATTAATGCTTTTGTCCACATACTTTTAAGAAAGCTGCTTTATTCAAAATCTCCCCAAGCATTTTGGAAATGTCTTGGTCATTGTTAGAGACACTTCAGAGTCACCTAACCTAGTTTTCCAGAAAACATTGTCTTTACTTCCAGCTAAAGTATTTGAGGCTAAACATGTTTGTTTGTTTGTTTTTAAATCTGTGTATAATTCTGTTGCTGAAATTTTATCCCAAGGCATGAGAACTCATTTGCATAACTTATTTACCTGCTTTTACTGATACCTCCCCTGCCAAGTGGGCTTCCCCAGTGGTGCAGTGGTAAAGAATCTGCCAGTGTAAGAGACACAGGTTCAATCCCTAGGCCAGGTAGATCCCCTGGAGGAGAAAATGGCAACCCCCTCCAGTGTTCTTGCCTGGAGAATCCCCATGGACAGAGGAGCCTGGTGGGCTACAGTCCATGGGGTCAAAAAGAGTCGGACACAACTGAGTGACTAGGGCACGCACACGCACACACCCCTGCCAAGTATTGTCATAAGCCCTTTACCTTTTTTAACTCATTTAACCTTCACTACAAACAGTGAGTTGTAGGACTTTGTATCCCATTTTCCAGGTAAGAAAAATTGAGGTACAGAATGGTTAAGTCACTTGCCCAAATTCACTGTTAGTTAAGGTTAGTCACTGCAGGTGTCATGGTTGTACAGAGGTCACCACATATTTCTTTTAATATTTATCTTTATTTACTTATTTGGCTACCCTGGGCCTCAATGGCAGCACGCAGAACCTTTGGTTTTTATTGTGCATGCGGAATCTTTGGTTGCCACATGTGGGACCTTAGCTCCCTGACCAAGGATCGAACCCAGGCCTTCTGCATTGGGAACTCAGAGTCTTAGCCACTGGACCACCAGGGAAGTCCCATAGGTCACCCCTAATATGAGTGTGTCCCCAAAGGAGTAATCACCAAATCTGCCTCCTTTCTCATTGATTCTGGTCAGGGACCTCTGACCTATCCCCAGAGTGCTATAAATGGCTGCAGCCAGCACAGGGGTGCTGTCTTTCAGCCAGACTGTGTGGAGCTGGCTTTACAGACCCCCCAGGTCCTCCCGGTGACCCTATTTCTAGAGGAGGAAACTGATGCACAGTTAAAAGTGCATAGCCTGGGTCACCCAACTGGAAGTGGCAGAGCTGGGATTCATACCTAGAAAGAGAACTGGCAGGGTATCTCATCATGGGAAAGACTCAGGCAAGGCTCGCATCCAAGGCCGGACTCGCGCCTTCTGAGGACTGCTAACTTCTCGGAGGAAACAGTCGCCTGTTTGGGGGCACATGCTCCATTGCACGAAAAGCAGAGTGAGCTGGTGAAGGACAGAGGAGCTGTACTCTGAGGGGACCCAGGGCACTGAGGTGGAAGCCCCCCACCCCCCGCAACCAGCCCCTCTGCTGCAGGCCCCAGTCAACCCCACAGCTCTGCCTCAGGAGAGGGCCAAACAGCCCCATTTTGACTGCTTTGTCGCAGGACGCTGAACTCACCAGCCTGCCTTCTCCCCACCATGAGAGCAGCACAGCGTGGGGGTTGAGAAGGACTCCCTCATTGGCCGCTCACCCCTGCATCACTCAGTTTTTCTCTCTTTAAACTGGCATGACATCCTCCCCACCTCCCAGCTGTGAGGACTTCCTGAGGTAACTCTCGGGAGGACCCCAGCACGAAGGTTGAGCTGCACAGGGCTGAGCAGGAGAGGGGGTGACCAGGGTGGCCAGGCTGGGGCCCCACAGAGCAGGAGACAGAACCCATGGTCATCAGCGCCCCCTTCCTCAGCCATCCAGGGCACCTCCTCCCCGCCAGGCTGGTCTCAGCCCAACTGAAAGGCTGGCGTGTGGCGGCCCTGCTGGCCCTGGTCCCTGCAGACAAGGCCTGGTGAGGAGGAGGCAGGCATGCCCTAGGCAATAGCCTGCTTATTGCTTACGGTGGAGCAGTGGTTGTGGCGGGTGATCCCCCAGGTCACATCTCAGGACCCAGGCTCCAAATGTCCTCATCCATAAGAAGGGCAGTCTTGGGACTTCCCTGGTGGTCCAGTGGTGAGGACTCCCACTTCAACTGCAGGGGGCATGGGTTCAGTCCCTCTTCTGGGAACTAAGATCCCATATACTGCATGGCGTCACCAAAAAGGGGGGAAAAAAATGAGCAGGCTGGGGCCTGAGAGAGAGCGCGTGCTCAGGGGCCGAGCTTTGCTGCAGCTGCCGTTACTGCCACCGCAGTCGGGGGCCGTCCCCTGAGTCAAGCCCAGGACCCGACTCTGCGGTCACTGCGTCAGAAGCTCTCAGGGCATCAGTGCTCTTGCCGGTAAAGCAAGGCGATGGAAGTGATGGCCATAGGGAAGGAACGTAGCCCCGTGAGACACCCCAGCCCCAGAGTGGGGGCCCACACCCCCAGAGCCTCCGTCACTGCGTCCCAGGCACACTGAGCACTGCGTTCGCTCATCAAGAGCAAATCTCAGGCAGCTCAGAGCACGGGGCAGATGTGGCTTCCAAGCATCCTCCACTCACCGTGTCTCGGTCCCCAGCCTCTAAAAGGGAGGACAGGGGTGGCTCCCTCCCCGAGGTGGCACAAGGAGTCAGCGAGGCCCCGGGAAGGGCCGCTCAGCATTGGCATTAGCATCTAGCGGTTGACGCCTGGCCTGCGGGCGCCCTCCTTCCTCGAGTTTAGGGGCCCGGGGTTCAGCTCAGCACAGCCACAGAAGCAGCAGCATCCCCACCCCACGGCAGGGTCGACCCCCACCCCCACCCGCCTCTCCCAGCCAGCCTTCCAGGAAAATCGGCCTGCTGCCCAAGGCGCAGACTCGATGAGTGTCCTCGCCAGCGAGGCTGGCAGAACCCCCAGCTCAGGCAGGCCAACCGACAGTGGTGCTAATTAGCTTAATTAGCCCAGCCCCAAGGGAGCTGCCCGGGTTGGAGGCCAGAGCTCCCAGTCATCTGGGATCAGGCCCAGCCAAGTCAGAGCCTTTGGTCGCCTTCCACTCCTGGCCCAGCCATCACGGGAAAAAGAAGTTGCTGTTGTCCCGCTCCTAACTACAGGGCCTTCTTTGTCATTTTTCTGTCTCCCTCTTTCTTTTCTAACGTGAGTGGTTTAATTCCCCAGTGTGGCAAATGCAAGTTCAAACAACACGGGCAAATTAGGGACTCTGTCCAAGGCTGTCAGTCAGAACTTTGAGAGAGGGTACCTCCTCCTGGGTGTTTTCTTCATTTGTGTATTAGATGGTAAAACACGCAGAGGATAAAAACCAAACTAGTTCAAAAGGGTGTGCCATGAAAACCAGGCCTCTCTCCCTTCCCTGGCCCCCAGCCATGTAGCTCCCCTCCCCAGAGCAACCATTGTTTCATTTCTTGTCCATCCTTACAGAAATGTTCTGAACACGACTGAGCACACGTGAGTGTGTGTGTTTCCTTCCCGCCCCCCGCTTTTTTTTATCCATGGGGTCACCTCCTGTCTGTGCTGCAGCCTCTTTGACTTGCTCTTTTCTCAGCTTGGCGACAGCTCCATATTAGATAGAACACAGAACGTGATCTCATTCTTTTTAACAATCAGAGTCGAGTCCATTTTATCCTCAGAGGTCATTAGATTTAAACATTTATAAAGACCAAAGATCTTGAGAAGAAGGAAAAAGATCAGAGGTGCACAAACCCAGTTTTTTTTTTTTCTTTTAACCTGGAATTAATGTCATCTTAAATTATTGCTTAGAATTTTCAGTTTAGACAATACATTAGGAAATCCTCCCAGAAGAAAGAGAGTGTGGACAAAAATGATGAGTTTGACTCTCCAAACTGAATTTCATCATATTTTATTCCTTTAGACATGTCATAGCTGCCCACTAACAGTGTCAGGCCATGTGGAACTTGCAGTGTATAGATAGATGTGGAGCTGAGGTCAGAAAGAAGGTTCTAGCAGGATTTCTTCCAGGAAGCCAGCCCTCCGCTGGAGAATCAAGAGAGCCCCACTCAAGTCCTAGGGGTCCTGAGAGCTGGGAAGATAGTTTCAGCAAATGAACCCAAATAAAGCAAGGAAGGAATGCTTGTGTTCTCCCGGCTTGACTTTTTAAAGTATCTCTATCCTTTTATTTATTTATTCTTGTTGGCTGTGCTAGGTCTTCATTGCTGTGCACTGGCTTTCTCTAGTTGCAGCAAGAGGGGGCTACTCTCTACTTGCGGTGCGAGGGCTTCTCATTGTGGTGGCTTCTCTTGTTGCAAGCATGGGCTCTAGGGTGCGTGGGCCTCAGTAATTGTGGTACACGGGCTTAGTTGCTCTGTGGCATGTGGGATCTTCCCAGACCAGGGAGCAAACCCATGTCCACAGCATTGGCAGACAGATTCTTAAACACTGGACCACCAGGGAAGTCCTCTATACTTTCTCCTGGTTTATGGAAATCATTTAAGCTTGCTGGGAAAGGAAGGGAGAGCAGAAGGGAGGTTGGAAGGAAGAAAGGAGATGGGTAGGGAGGTCGGCTGATGGGTTGGAAGGAAGGTCAGTTCTGTGTGATACACATTTAATAACTCAGTCGGTGTGCCTGCCAGCCTCATCCCCAACCCTGGACATAAACACAGACTGCAGGTGAGGTGGGAGGAGTGGGACCCCAAAACAGTTACACAGGACAGTCACTGGGAGGTGAAGACAGTGAAGAAGTAGCACAGGAGAGTGTGATGTAGCTCACCTGGGCTGGGAGGGAGCCACAAAAGGTGGAGTGTCAGGGAAGGCCTCTCTGAGGAGGTGACATTTGAGTGAAGCTGGGTGGATGAGAAGCTGCCATTTGCGGGGAATGCTGGGGAGGTTGTTCTGGGCAGACAGAACAGCTGGTGCAAAGGCCCTGAGGCAGGGACTTCCCTGGCGTGTTTCAGGAACCTTGGGAAGCCTGTATGGGAGGAGATGAGGGCTGAGGCAGGGTGGAACAGATTGTTTTGGACCTGGTGGGCTGTGGCAAGGAATGTTTTTAGAAAGAGAATCCCTCCCACATATCCACCTTAGGAGCTGAGAGTTTAGTAAACTTGAATATACCTGTATGTGGGGCTTTCCTGGTGGCTCAGACAGTAAAGATTCTGCCTGCAATGCAGGAGTCCTGGGTTCGATCCCTGGGTTGGGAAGATCCACTGGAGAAGGGCACGGCAACCCACTCTAGTATTCTCGCCTGGAGAATTCCATGGACAGAGGAGCCTGGCATGCTACAGTCTATGGGATCACAGAGTTGGACACAACTGAGTGACTAAGCACAGCACAGCATAAGCCGTGTGTGTTTTGTTTCCTAAAAATGCTTTCACACCATACATACCACTTTTTTTTTTAATTTTTATTTGGCTGCACCAGGTCTTGGTTGTGGCACACAGGATCTTTAGTTGTGGCAAACTCTCAGTTGCCACATGTGGGATCTAGGGCCCCTGCATTGGGAGTGTGGAGTCTTAGGCACTGGACCACCAGGAAAGTCCCCATAACTTGTTTACTCCCATGACGTATCTGAGCAAACCTCTTCCCATGTCATGTGGACCAAGTTCTCCTGTCTTCAGCAGCGGGAGGGGATTGTTCTGGGGTGCCGCTGGCCCTCCCTGTGGGGCCTCACCCTGCCACTGCTGGCCGGTGCTGTTTCCTCCCTAGTCAGGACTTCACGAAGCGTCCCCGCACACCTGGCACCTTGAAGGGGACACTCCCAGATGTAGAACTCCTAGGGTGGAGAGAGTGCATGGTTTTACATTTTCAGCAGGTCATTTTACACCCTTCCCAGAGGGGAGCCTCATGGGCAGCACCCCTTGTGCAGGGGATTCTGGGAAGTGGCAAAATCAAAAGGGAAGCGGCAAGGGTGAGGCCCTTTTGAGCTCCCAGGGGAACGGCATGTACTCTGGGGTGTGTGTATGGCTTTCTTGCTTTTGTCTGTTTCTCTCTTTTGGATAGAAAGCTTTTCGTTTGCCCAGAAAGCATACTTGCCTAAAAATGACGGAGCCAGAATTACCCTAGCCCTGGAATTCTCATTTGAGAAGGAATACGACCTAACAAGAAAAAAAAAACTTAACCACCCTCTCTTCCTTCCTTTGTTGAAACTCCAAGGCTGGCAGCTGAGAAAATAAGAGAAAAAATAAAAAACATAGACTTCAGTACCCTCAGGAGCCCAAGATATCCTATTTCTTCCTGAGTTCAAAGACTCTTCTCTTTTTCTTTCTTGAGTTACACAATGACGAAGTCTGGGTGTCAGCTCTTTTTAAGCTAGTTTTTGTTACTATTTTTGCTATAATATATGATTATAGCAAAATAAATTCAACCAGTTCAGAAGGGTGTTTGTATCAGATGAAAAGTGAAAGTCTCATTTTTCCACCTTCTAATATGACTCCTACTTCCCAGAAGTAATCATTGTTCATAATTTCTTCCAGGATTTATTTTTTAATGTATAAAAGCTTTTTAAAAAATATGTATTAATTTATTTGGCTGTGTCTGGTCTTAGCACGTGGGATCTTTGTTGGGGCATGCGAGCTCCTCCATTTGGGGTGCCTGTGTTTCTCTTTAGTTATGGTTCCTGGGTTCAGTTGCCCTGCAGCATATGGGAATCTTAGTTCCCCGACCAGTAATTGAACCCACGTCCCCTGCATGGGAAGGTGGATATTTAACCATGGGACCACCAGGAAAGTTCCTATAAAAGCATATCATTACACCCAATGTGATTATGTTTCCCACACTATACATCTTTCATACACCATCTCTTTGATAGAAACGTGACAGCCAAGCACTGTCGTGATGCCTGTGGGCTCTGCAGCCCGGTGGCCTGGACTGGAATCCTAACTCCTCTGCTCCCAGGCTTAGTGACTGTGGACAGTTCCTTTAACCTCTCTGTATCTCAGTTTCCCACCTGTAAAGTGGAGATGCCAATTAACAGTGGCTCCCAGGGAGGGCTGCTGTGTAGGTTTCACAGGTTAGCTCACATGGAGCCCTCGGACTGGTGGATAGCGCCCGGCTCTGGGCTTCTGTTGCTGTCATTATTTCTTTCCTGGGGTGGGGGGCGTGGCGATGGCAACACCTCAGATGAGGGATCCGGTGTTGGCTGGAAAAGTAGGACCTGATCCCAAAGGCTGGGCCAGACACAGGAGGCAAGAGGAGACTGCAGGGGAAGTCCCAGGAGTGGAGGACAGAGAGCCCCCAGGAGCCAGCTTGGGCCAGGGAGCTGGGGTGACAGCCTGTGGTGCCTGCAGAATGGGAAGGAGCAATAGGAGGGGACTGTGTGCAGCTCAGGGTGCCCAGCACCTCCAGAGAAACGGTCAGAAGAGCAGCTCTCATCTCCCCAGCGTCCGCCCGGTGAGGTGCTGGCCAGGCAGTTTGCAGCAAATTCCAAAATGTAGTAAGGTCCCTGTGTTTTCCTGCAAACCAAGGATCAGAGAGGTGGTGTGACTTGCCCAGGGTCCCACAGCAGGAACAGGCAGAGTCTAGACTCAGACCCAGACCTGTCTGCCCACCAGGGCTCCTGCTCTTAACCCCAGACTGTGCCTCAGTGACTTTTAGATCATAGAGTCTTCTGGAAGGCAGCCCTGGGTCAGCTTTGGGAATGCTAAAGAAGAGTGTGGTGATCAGAGTGACCTGGCTCACAAATCAGCTTCTGAAACAAGATTGGAAGTTGTTCAGTCATGTCCGACTCTTTGTGACCCCGTGGACTATATAGTCCATGGAATTCTCCAGGCCACAGCACTGGAGTGGGTAGCCATTCCTCTCTCCAAGGGCTCTTCCTTACCCAGAGGTCAAATGCAGGTCTCCCGCATTGCGGGAGGATTCTTTACCAGCTGAGCCACCAGGGAAGCCCAACGAGAATGGGACACCCAGTAGAAAAGCGAAATATTAGCAGTCAGAGGCTGCTCCAAGCCCTTGTGCCTCATCTTCTAGGTCCCCCCAGCCACCCTGTGATGCGTGAGCCCACCCCACATGATGGAAAGCAGAGTGAGGGGGATCTGGTGCCAGGCCCTGGAGCGCCCAGGCCAGAGGTCTGCTGTCTGTGGCCCAGCCCTGGCCCAAAGGGACCGGTCCCCCAGGGGAGTCTAACTCTGTGGGACCCTCTCCCTCTTCTGTGGCTGGAGTCCCTGGTCCACACCATCCCTGTTTTCCACCTGAACAACTCCGGAGTTTCCTGTCTCCTTGTTGCCATGAGGGTGATGTCTCTGTCCACAACTCTTCTAAAGCACAAATCAGGACCAGGCACTCAACAGCTCAGACTCGCCAGATGCAATCCTGAGACCCCTCTGTGGCTCATAAGTTCCCGAACACCTGCCCCAGCCCCTCCCAGGCCTCCCCTCCTCCCCCTCACCATCTTGCCCCTCACGTCTCTATAAACTCACCAGGCTTATTCACACGTCTCAGCCCAACACTCGCTGATCCCTCTATCTGACATCCTCTTCTACCAGCAGATTCCTGCCTTCTTCCCTTTCTGCTCAGATGTCATCCCCTTAGAAAAGCCTGCCTTGGGGCTTCCCTGGTGGTCCAGTGGTTGAGACTCCATGCTTCCAGTGTAGGGGGCACGGGTTTGATCCCTGAGCAGGGAACTAAGATCTCCATGCCATGTGGCACTGCCAAAAGATGATAAGAAAACCCAGCCTCCATCCCCAGAGACGCCTATCCTTTTACCCAGCTTTATTTCTCTTCAGAATGCCTCTCTCCACCTCGCACTATGGGGTCTCTCTCCCTGCTCATTTATTCATGGTCAGTCTCCCTGACGGGTCTGCTCCACGTTCACTGCTGTATTCCCGCTGCTGAGCACACACACGGCAAAGAGTGGGTTTCCAGGACACATCTGGGGGATGGGCAAGTGGAGAGGATAACCCAGGTCTCATCTCTGTCCATCTTCACCGGGTGACGTGGGGACACTGTGGTCACTCATCCAGTGGCGGTTGGCTCCCTGGGGTCAGAATGGCTTTGAGAGGCGACTCAAGCCTCCCAGGACCCTTCTGACCATGACCTTCTCCTTCCAGGCAGGTGGACAGCAGCACGAAAAACGTCTTCGGGCAGCCACGGTTGAGGGCCTCCCTCCGAGACCTCCGCTCCCCACGGAAGAACTACAAGTCCACCATCGAAGATGACCTAAAGAAACTCATCATCATGGACAACCTGGCGCCCGAGCAGGAGAGAGACACCGGCGTACGTAGAGGCTGCCCCCACCAGGCACACACCCATGCTCCCATGCGTGCAATCAGACAGGCAGAGGGAGGCGGGGCCGAGCCAGGGCACCTCCCTGCACTCACTCCAGCCTCTTCCTGCCCGCGGCACCCACCAGCCTGTTGGGGTGTGTGTGTGCCCCTTCAGCCAGGAGTCAGGATGCCACTCAGGATGTTGGTCAGGGATAGGATCACAGTGTGAGCCAGCCTGGCAGGCTCGCGGGGGCTTTATACCCACTGGACCGCTCTCACATCCTTCTCCCTGAGCGCAGGGTGGAAGCAGCACCTGCCTGCCCAGACCACAGGACCAGGAATGGAGGGGAGTGCTCAGGGGGCACTTGGGCTCCTGTGACCCAGAGGTGGGGGGAGGCCAAAACAGCAGGCGTTCTCTGTCCCTCTCGTCTCTGCCTCCCCTGGTGGGCCAGGCGCTTGGGCAGGTGCGCTCTTGTTGGGACCTGGGTGGCCCCAGTCTCTGCAGGGTTTCCCTCCCACCAGCCCAGGGGGGAGCCAGCATTCTGTCCCAGGTGGTCCCCACCAACACCTGGGTCTCCTGCTCTAGCTGAGGTCACCCCACCTTCCCTATCTCCCCTGGAGCTGGAGAGTGGGGTCGGCCCTCCAGACCCAAGTGGGCTGCAAAGAGGGGAGGAGGAATCCTCAGGGATAAGTGGGGTACTTTGGGCAGAAATGGATGCTGGGTGGGTGAGGACTGCAGATGGTGGGGAAGAAGCATCCGAGGGCAGTGACCATGGGCTTGGCCGTGACCACACCCCTGTCCTGGCAGCAGTCTCCACAGAAGAGCCTGCAGCGGACGCTGTCAGATGAGAGTCTGTGCAGTGGGCGTCGGGAGCCCAGCTTCGCCAACCCTGCCGGCCTGGAGCCGGGCCTGCCCAGCGACGTGCTCTTCACCAGCACCTGCGCCTTCCCCTCCAGCACGCTGCCCGCCCGCCGCCAACACCAGCACCCCCACCCGCCTGGCGGCCCTGGCCCCGTCCCCACCACCGCTAGCAACAGCTTCCCCGAGAAGAAATGTGAGCCCGGGAACCTGGAGGCTGGTTGGGGGTGGAGGGAGCAGGAGGGCATGAGCGTGTGGATCACCTCGAGGTCAAAGGCCATGGGTCCTCAGTGTCAAAGTCAGGTGAGGGTGGGAGCTGAAGTACACGGGAGCGTCCGGGGACTGTGGCGGTTCAGCACATTGGGTGTCACCCTCAGAGCAAGGGATTGTTGGCCAAGCATCAGTCACCTAGGAATGGGGGACCCCCAAGGATTGAGGTCATCTGAGACCAGAGAGAGGGCATTAGTCTCTCTAGGTGTCTCTAGACTGGAAGCTCATTACTAGGGCCCTGAGGATCAGGGTTTCCATTATGTGCGCCCCTTCCCCAGCTCCCTGTTCCAGCACCAAGCAGATTACCTCATGAATTTTTTTTTAATATTTATTTTTATTTATGTATTTATTTGGGTGCTCCGGGTCTTAGTTGCAGCACGCAGGATCTTTAGTTACAGCCTGTAAATTCTTAGTTGTGGCATTTGGGCTCTAGTTCCCTGACCAGGGATCAAACCTGAGCCCCCTGCATTGGGAGCACAGAGTCTCAACCACTGGGCCACCATGGAGGTTCCTGTCTTCACATACATGACTTCCTCCAGGCCTGCCAGCTCTCAGCAGGAGGGGATACAGTGGTGTGACCACCATCAGCAAATATTTACTGAAGGAAGTGCTATGTGCACGGTTGCGCGCTGGCTGGACTGAGCTGGCCTTCAGTCCGCACTGTAACCCTCTATCCACAACCTCAGAGGCTCTGAGACTGGAAGGCAGGGCAGAAGTCTGGGCCAGGCCCCCCCGGCAGTGCCCGACCTAGACGGATATACGGCTGTTCATGGCCCTTCTTCACCCTACTCGGCGTGAAGCATCGTTTGCTTAGTTGAGGAACACAGGTGTGTTGAATGGGGGCCGCTGCCGACCTTTCCGGGTGTATGTGCATGTATAAAGTATGTTATTACTTTGTCAGATCGCCACAAACCTTGACTTCAGAGATGTGCCCACCCCAGGTTTCAGCTGAGGGACTGTGCCCTGTAGCATCTGATGGAGCCCTTTTGTATACCACAGAGGATGGGATGGAGGCTCAGGGACTTTTTTTTGAGGGCTTCTGTCTCCCCCCTTAAAATTCTTCCACAGCTTCTCATTGACCTCGTATCTGGGTCCATAGACCTTGCCCTGATATTCTGGGGCTCCACCCTAGGGCCCTTCCTCAGTGCCTCCCTGAGAACCTCCTGGCCCACACTCTCTCCTCAGGGTATTCCAAGTGACTGTTCCCCCTGCCTGCCATGCTACTCCCCCAGCTCCGTGCTTGCTGCCTGACTCCCGCTTCCCCTTTAGGGCTTTGCTCAGATCTGGCTCTTTGCTGGAGTCTCCCGTAAGCCCCAGGCTGGGTCCTCCCTCCTGGTTTAAACTCCAGAGCCCCTGTTCTGCCCCTCCGTTGCCTTCTTCCCACTGTCTCCAGCCCCTGGTCTGGGCCAGGCTCTGCTGTAGGCTCTGGGCACCCAGCAGTGGGGGGCACACAGCACCTCTGCCCTGGTGGCACTGAGCTTCCCGGCGGTTTCTCTTGCTTCCCTGATCTTCACTCTGTGTCTCCTTCATCAGCCTCTCACCTCCACTGCCCTGTCTGTGCCAAAGGCAGGGCCTGGCACAAGGAGGCATTTGACACATGGTGAGAAGGCAAGAGACGGGCCAGGGCAGGAGGGTGCACAGAGATCACAGACAGACGGACAGAGTGCCTGCCTGGCTCTACCTATCCTTTCAGTCGTGTCAAAGATGCTGCCTCCTCCAGGAAGTCCTCTCCCTAACCAGGCTGAGTCAGGCAGCTCCTCTGGGCACCCCTTGCCCCCGGTTCCCTCCTGTCCCATCATGCTGTCTCAGCCTTGTGTTTCCCCTTCACAGCCCCACTCTCTCCCGGTAGTCACTGTGTAGGAATGAGTCTGTCTCCCCCGCTGGACTGAGGACTCCCTAAGAGCAGGGCCCAGGGTTGTTTGGGTCCTTACAGTGACCGCAGCCCAGGGCCCTCTCTCTCATGAAACACACACACACACACACACACACACACACACCACACCACACCACACCACACCACACACACACACACCACACACACCACACCACACACACACACACACACATCACACCACACACACACCCCCCACACACACACACCCCACACACACACCACACCACACACACACCCCACACACACACACACACACATCACACCACACACACACCCCACACACACACACCACACACACACACACCCTTCTCTGTGCCCATCTGACTCTCCTGTCCTCCTGAACCTGAGAGCCCCATCTCCATGCCTGCTCGAGAGCCCTTCCCAAGCCACGTCGGGGCTGAAG